>NC_059199.1:25700007-26012575 GCF_020615455.1 Coregonus clupeaformis
AGCTTTGAATTTTTGATTAGCCTTGGCCTTCTTTTGGGGTTACCTTTTAGACGGAGCACAAGAATGACCTGGTCTTCGCTAAGTAAGGATTAGTGTGCAAGTAGCTCATGTTAGCGACTAAGCGTCCTTTTCATCATTCAAAACAGGTGCATATTTGCATATCCACATAACCGCTCAGCACTGCCTGATCCACCTCTGTTCATTGCAGCTAGCTAATTATGTACAATCACGGCAAAGCTTGTATAAATCAAGACCCAAAATTGCTGATCTAAATGTGTCGCAGACTGTAAACTGAGACGTTTTGAAAGGAAAATATATGCTGATGGTCTTAACAGACTGACAGCTGGGTACAGGTGTTTCATTATGAATAGCCTACATGAACACAGCCTTCTCTTGAGAGAGCAGAGGAGCTATTCACTGGAGAAGGTACTGTTTTAAGTGTCACATTGACATTTGTCAGTGTGGATGAGTCTCCTTCTGTCTCTTCACTCAGGCGACATTTCAGGTGCTTGAAAAATGCCTTAAGTGATTGACAGATACTCATGTCACAGTGCTCAAATGAGGCCATTACCATTCCAAGAAATGACTCATTCTCGAGCTAAACTCGCATGAATATAGATTCAACATTCAGCACTCCACCGTTCATGATCAACGTGCCCATTGTTTCAGTTAATCACTAATAGGGACTCCAGGAGTCCAGACAATGCTGCTATATTCGGTTCCGTTGCTAATGAAATGTTCTTAATTTCTCCTTGGATAGTTACCATAGCAACTGGAGACTTTGGTACATGTATCTCACTGAATAGGTTGAGATGCTGAATTGCTCTTGAACTAAAGTTTTACCAGTCAGTCACAATGATCAGCCAATTGGTCTAGCTAGTCTAGACGAAAGAGGTTGTACCATTTGTAGACAGGCTCTGCCAATTAATCAGTTAATGAAATGAAACAGGCTTATTGGTGTGTCTGGCCTCGGAGGGCAGTTTACAGCAGTTTACTGTCTTGTAAAACAAAAGGGGTCCAGTGAGTCACTTTTTCCATGGTTGGTGTTTGGATAGCAGGCCGTCTCTGGGCCTGTGAAATGTCTGCCATTTTAGCTACTCACACACACACTGTTGCCCCCATCATTGAGAGTTTAGGTGAAAAATCAAGCTTTCCATCAATCTGAACGTGTGTCTTAGAAAATGTTTTAGTGTGTTGTAGAATAAGGACACAGATGCTATTGTAAAGTTCAGTAGTTTACGAGCCCCTACACAGGGAGTTTGGGATCAACATAACAAACTAGTACTGATGCACTACAGTACTGAGTTCTGATGCACTACAACTATCAGACCCTGACCCTGTATCATAATACACAGTACATTGGCTGATAATGTGTCAGACAGAAATTGGATGTCAATCTGAAAAGTGATATGCAATACAGAATGACATACATTTTGTGATGACTACCTACCAATTGAACTGACCGTTAACTCGTATGATGATGATTTCCTATTTCTCCCATTGTGACGATGATTGTTATCGGAAATTAACATCTAATTAGCTCCTTTTGTGTCTCCGTAGCATCCGATGCCAAAGAGCAGCAGTTCTGGATGAACCAACTCCAAGCGTGTGCCAGACGCCATTCCGACAGCAGTGCCAAGGTGTGTACAACACACACACACACACACACACACACACACACACACTGCAGTCACTACTAAGCTCTAGCTCCTGGATATGTCCCTCAGGAGGAGCGGTGCAGTGACAGGGAAGCCTTGACTTTCCCTTAGAGATTAATATACCACTGAGTTTACAAATCGCATCCCACTTCTGTAAGCACAGCTCAGATTTATTGAATTACTTGGGTTCAGGCACCTTGGAGGAAATGAAATTGCTGTTAATATGGCTTTGGACAGATTGCTTGAATGGACAACTATGGTATTAGTGTAGGGGTCGAGAGAAAGGCTGTAGTTTGAGAGAAAGTAGCTTTGTGGTTGTGAGATTTTGTCGCAAACCGCTGTTGTTGGGTGCATTGTTGGCACACTGAAACAGCAAATGCTCTTTCCGATAGTGGTTGGATTTTGGAATGCTACTCCAGTGTAATTTGGCCTTGTGTTTTAGATTATTGTCCTGCTGAAAAGTGAATTTGTCTCCCAGTGTCTGTTGGAAAGTTGACTGAACCAGGTTTTCTTCTAGGATTTTGGCTGTGCTTAGGTCTGTTCCGTTTCTTTTTATCCTAAAAAACTCCATAGTCCTTGCCGATGACAAGCATTCACATAACATGATGCAGCCACCACCATGCTTGAAAATATGAACAGTGGTACTCAGTGTTGTATTGGATTTGCCCCAAACATAACGCTTTGTATTCTGGACATAAAGTTAATTTCTTTGCAGTTTTACTTTAGTGCCTTATTGCAATCAGGATACATGTTTTGGGATATTTGTTATTCTGTACAGGCTTCCTTCTTTTCACTCTGTCATTTAGGTTAGTATTGTGGTGTAACTACAATGTTGTTCCATCCTATCACAGCCATTAAACTCTGTAACTGTTTTAAATTCACCATTGGTGAAATCCCTGAGTGGTTTCCTTCCTCTCCGGCAACTGAGTTTTACATTTTAGTCATTTAACAGATGCTCTTATCCAGAGCTACATTTAGGGTTAAGTGCCTTGCTCAAGGGCAAGACAGATTTTTCACCTAGTCGGCTTGGGGATTCGAACCAGCGACCTTTCGGTTACTGGCCCAATGCTCTTAACCGCTTGGCTACCTGCCTCTCAGGAGTTAGGAAGGACGCCTGTATCGTTGGAGTGACTGGGTGTATTAAAACACTATCCAAAGTGTAATTAATAACTTCACCATGCTGAAAGGGATTTTCAATGTCTGCTTTTTATTAGATTTTTACCCATCTACCAATAGCTGCCCTTCTTTGCTGGGGATTGGAAAACCTCCCTGGTCTTTGTGGTTGAATCTGTGTTTGAAAGTCACTGCTTGACTGAGGGACCTTACAGATAATTGTATGTGTGGGGTACAGAGATGAGGTAGTCGTTAAAAAATCATGTTTAACCCTATTCTTGTACACAGAATGAGTCCATGCAACTTATTATGTGACTTGTTAAGCACAGTTTTACTCCTGAACTTATTTAGGCTTGCCATAACAAAGGGGTTGAATACTTATTGACTCAAGCTATTTCAGTTTTTCATTTTTAATGAATTTGTAAACATTTCTAAAAACATACTTCCACTTTTACATTATGTAATCCATTTTAAATTCAGGCGTGAATACAGATGAGTATTTGGGCTCACGAGTGGCGCAGCGGTCTAAGGCACTGCATCTCAGTACTAGAGGCGTCACTACAGACCCTGGTCCGATTCCAGGCTTTATCACAATCCGGACGTAATTGGGAGTCCCATAGGGTGGCGCGCAGTTGGCCCAGCGTCGTTTGGGTTTGGCCGGGGTAGGCTGTCATTGTAAATAAGAATTTGTTCTTAACTGACTAGCCTAGTTAAATAAAGGTTAAATAAATAAATACATGATTGCGTACCATCACCTCGGAGAGTGATCCTCTCTAGTAGATCTTATCTTGGCACCCCTCGTACACCTGCTCCTCCCTCCTCTACCCCTCTAACTCTCCTGCTATCTCCTCCCATAGGGCTTTGCAGCTGCTACAGTAGGAGTCAGCTATTCCCTTTGTAGAGTATCATCCCTGATTCTCTGTCTGTTTGAGAGTGAGAGGTAACCTGGGTACGTGCCACCTGGCAATAGCTTTGAAGGGGAACCCTTCCAAACCTATAAACTCTTTTTGATTTCAAAAGTTTTTGTGTGGGAAGGTCTGTGAAAGTCAGATTCAAGTCAAGGTCATGTTGAATCAGGACTGCCACCT
Organism: Coregonus clupeaformis; assembly: GCF_020615455.1. NCBI lineage: Eukaryota > Metazoa > Chordata > Actinopteri > Salmoniformes > Salmonidae > Coregonus > Coregonus clupeaformis. Next base: position 25,703,867 of record NC_059199.1, read on the forward strand.
GAGTGTTTAGTTTTTTTATTATACTGCAGCATATTGTGTTGTCTTTGTAGGAAAATGTTTCAGCAAATGGCCTATTCTTCAGTATACTAAATGTATATTTTGCTGTTTTTCTCTTCCTTTCATTCGCTCTCTCCTTCGCTTTCTCTCTCCCTCTCCCACAATCTCCCCATGTCTACAGACTGATTGTGTGAGTGCACCGCAGCAGTCTACAATCAATGCTCTCTCTGTCTGCATCTCCTCGCTCTCTCCCATCATGCATCACCCCCATTTCCTCCACCCCTGCCTCGTGGCACAGTAACTCTCATAAATATTGTTCCTGTTTCCTGTCAAAAAGACACGTTTCCTTATGTAAATGAGTTTATGTTAATCCATTGCCACTGTAGACTTGATTTGGGGAGTGTATAGAATAGAATTTGGGGAAGTATGGCTGGTTATGGACTCCTGCTTTCTTGGTATAATAGATAAGAGGGTAGCAGACCATGCATTCATCATCTCTGGAGCTCCAGCACAGCCTTATTGTTGGTCTCTGTTGGCTATGCACTGTGTCTGTCCGGGGTACATTGAAGCCAGTCTCCATGTGACAGAGGAGCCAGTGGCGTATCAGCCTCATTATGGAGTTACCCCATCCTCTGGATCTCTGCTGTGGGCCTTGACAGCCTGGTTTGGAAGTCACTGGGTTGTGAAGGGAACAGTAGAGATTTAGAACCTTCTGTATAGGAGTGAGCCAACCAGTTCATTTTAACAGTGGACGGAAGAAACGGAATCCGTTTTGCATCTGGGTCATGTTCAGTAGGGCACATAGTTTTGTAATGGAAAACAAAAATGGGCTTTTCTTATTGGACAAGTTCAGGTAGTATCTTTCCATTTCCCCACCTACTGAACACGACCCTGTACTGAGTTCTATGTTATTTTGTGTTTTGCCTTAGGTGTGGAAGTTTAAGGGATCGGATGAGCACCTGAATGTGACGAGAACGACGGGAGGCAGCCAGGAGGGGCTGGTGAGTCAAGATGCACCCGTCCACACCTGAGCTACTGACCTTGTACCAACAACTCACCCTGTACAAATAACTGATCCAACATAAACACCTGCCTACTCAATTTTCAGAGCTCTATATACTGAGACATAAATACACTTATAGGGTTGTCCATGTCTTCATCTCTCGCTGTGTCCTGGTTCTCACTTTCTGCACTCCTCCATATATTTGAAAGTGTAGAAAAAGCCTGTATGTTCTTGAAAGCTTTCATTGCAAACTCTCACATGCCACATACACCGTATAGCTATTCACTTTTTCAAAAAGTGCTGCACAGTTGAATAGACAGAGAAGTCCAATTATACTCCTTAACTTGGATCAGTAAGAAGAGGGTTTTTTCCTCTTGTCAAAAGCGGGTGGGCTTTTTTGGGTTCCTGTACCGTGACAGACAACCGTAGTAGTCTAATCGTGTCTAAGCTTCCCATTCTGCCTCAGAGATCAGAATCGCATCTCCTCCGAAGGCTAAGATGTATTCCTGGCTTAGCAAACACGATCTAGAATGAATCCGTGTAAGCCTGAGCACCGAAATACATTTGGGGAATGAGGGCATTTCTGTTCTATAGTATTTATTATCGCCAATGCTGGGTTTACAACTGATAAGTAAACTGAGCTTTCCTCAGTTTAGCTGCTAATTTACGCTTTCGGTGGAGATTTAAACTTTGTATTCAAAAAGCTGTCAAGCATTTTATACAATTTCTTTCAACGTGTCGGTCACCAGTTACAAATGGCAACCCTTTCTCTGATGTATTTACAATGACTTTCTTTGTACAGTAGTTGGTTCATGTAAGGAAGAAAAGCATCGCTTATTTTGCCTTAAGTTACATTTTCTACCACCCTGTAGTGGAAGAGAGGATGTTACTGTGTTATAAAATAACTCTCATGGATGTTTGAAATTCCTCTCATCCCGGCTCTTTGTGGAACTAATTCCCTGCAGAACCCTTAGCATATAATTTGCTTTTGATGCAGGAGTAGTTTGCATTCGGCGTCAGTCTCTCTTTCAGGTGCCTCTTAAAGGGCCCAGCTGAGCCCCATTGTAGATACATTTGAGTAGATTATTTCTGTCTTTTTGATACCGTCTCCTGACCTATGTGGCGCCCACCACCCACGTTCTATTATGGAGGGCCAAGTCAGCCCAAGCAGTAGGGGCACACCTGTGAGGGGAAGACATGCCGGTTGGGAGGGGGGGGAAGGGAGCTTGTTGAAATATTGCTGAGGTTGCAGTAAGTGGAGAGTGACTGCATTATGTATACAGTGTATGTAGATTTATTCACTCATGTGTTTCCTAATAGGGAAAGGCATGAACCAAGGGGTGGTAAATCTTTACCCTTCCCAAATTGGGGACCTAATAGAATGCAGAAATTGCAGAGTTTCATTAGTACACTATTTTTTGTACCCTCATGAGAAAAGTTCTTTCTGTATCCACTGAAAGGAAGAACAAGTAGCATAGTTCACAAGCTTGAATAATCTTTGCAGCATTCATAAATTAGCCTTGCTAGCAGATTGTAACGGGCTAATGTGTTGCTCCATTAGCCGTTACAGGATAGGTCATGTTTTTCGACCAACCTTAAATTGGCGATACTAAATTAGTTCTCGATTCAGGCAAACATGTATCTTCAAAAATGTCAGTATCCATTTGTAGGTGCTTTGTTTGAATTTAGAAAATGCTCCATTTATGTGTATGCCGCCATCTTGTCTATTTCAAATCTTCTCTCATTTATCGAGACAGGTAAGTGACATGCAGCACTTTGGGGTGAACCCACCTGTCTCAATCAATGAGAAAAGATTTGTATACATTGTTGGATTACTTCATGGAGAAAATTATTTTTTATTTTAATAACGGAGCATTTTCTAAATTCAAATTAACCACCTGCAACTGGACACGGAAATTTTAGAAGATGCATGTTTGGCCGAATCAAGAACAAAGATAGTATGGCAAGTTAAGGTTGGTCAAATTATCTGTGCTACTCCACAAACAGTACCTACCCTATAATGGCGAATGGAGCATCACATTAGCCGGTCAACATCTGCTAGCTAACGTTAGCCATGCATGACAGTAACTTTTCCTCTCCCAGCTTCAGTGATACAGATGGTTCTCTCGATCACTCTCTCTTTCTCTGGGTTCAGTGCTCGTTCTCATTATCCTTCCTTCACTCCCTCTCTCTGTCTCCATTCCGTATTTTGAAGACTCTGCCGTCTTCTCACCATTGCAGTTTACTGAAATGCCTGCAGCTCTGTGCCAGTTTTAGAGAGGAAAGACCGGAGCTGCTGTTGAACACATCTAAATGTTGAGTGTTCCCCCATTCTGATTTACTCACTGCTGTAGCTTCATGGCCCTGTTCTCACAGAAAGCTGCTGTCTCGCGATTTGAAACGTTGTTAGGGTGTGAATTTGAATGATACACATACATACTTGCGGCCATTGGAAAAAAGTATCTTGTACTTTCCTGCAGTGTCACAATGTGCCTTTTTCCGTTTGTGACTATTATGGCTCTAAGGTCCTGGGAGCGAGAGTTGCCGCTTCCAAAATGGAAGCCGAGTTGTTTCTCCTCCGGTGAGTAGTGCTCAGGGAGAGAGTAGTTTATTTGATATATTTATCTATCTTAACTCTGCTCTCTCTCTCGACTGTACTGTGCTGTGCTGTGCCCAGACCTCTGTGGTATCCAGGGTGGAGGGACGCTGTCTCTCTGGAACTGCTGTAAATTGATGGAGGGTGAGGACGGGTTCCGACTGAGAGACATGGTAGACAGACAGACAGACATGGCGGAGGGAAGGAGACAGAGAGGGAAAGAAGGAAGGAGAGAACCAGATTTAATTTTGGTGGTGGTGTAGAGCTATAAAGAAGACAGAAGGCAAAGGTCCACTTTTTAAGTTCTGTTGATAGCTTTTTAAATCTCTTTTAACTGGTCGTTCACCACTACGTACCTTATTTGCTCTTGTCAGGAGGGAAGTAGCCTGAAGCTAATTTAGGAGTTGAGTTCACTGGAGAGTTGGTAGCTTTTGCTCTGGTTTGTTTGGGGTTTGTGATAGCCTGGGTCTCTTGTTAAGGGTTAGTCACGGTTCTCCTCATACGACTGAAATGTGGACCTTTTAAGGAAACCACAAGGTGCTGTCTTCAGTTTGCTGCCCTTCGTCAGGGACTGGTTTCAACATGTCTTTCATACAGTACCCAAGCTTATTCAAGAAGGCTAAACCCCTTTCTGGTTTGACTCACAAACCAGACTCACAGTTCATAGGAGACAGGTGAACGGTAGAAGTAGGAAGTAGTTGAATGGTGTGGCAGTTCATATATCCCTCCTCAATCTTTTTTTGTATTTTTCTCTCAGGGCTCGTCGTCTTCTGGTCGGTCCCATAGCGTCTCCCTCCTCCCCCACCTCCCGCCAGCCTCCTCCTCGCCTGGTATCCAGAGGCACTTGGTGTGTGCGGGCACACCGAGCAACATCGTGACCATCACCCACCACAAGTCCCCAGCCGCTGCCCGACGGGCCAAGAACCAGTATCCTGGCCGACTACTGGAGGTCAAAGAGGTGGGTGGAACCTGAAACTGTCCCTCTGTGATGACATCATCATGGATTAATTGATTATATATTGTCGTAGGCGCTAGGCAGACTGCCAAATTCATCACAATGTCAGACAGATTGGAGTCATGGAGTTTGGATTTTTAAATGTACTATTTACACAATAGGGAATATTTCTGTTCAAAGTACATGACGCAGTCATTTCAAATTGACCCCAACATTGACCCCAACAACTTTTGTTTTAATACTGCACTGTATTTCTTGTCCTATGTGTTCAGTGTTTCTGCCTACCCTCTGGTGGGCCATTGGTGCAATGAGTTCAGCAAATATTTTTTGGCCTGGGCGTCTGACCCGATCAAAATTGACTGCACTGCGCTCTATGTCTCTAGCTTTAGCTGGCTTGGCGTTTCTCTGTATATATCCATACTGCTTAACATGGCATGCGACAAAGGGGAAAGCTAGCTTATAGGCTAGCTCAGCATTTCCCAAACTTGGTCCTGGGGACCCCAAGGGGTGCACGTTTTGGTTTTTGCCCTAGAACTACACAGCTGATTCAAATAAGGACATCATCAAGCTTTGATTATTTGAATCAGCTGTGTAGTGATTGAGCAAAAAACTAAACGTGCACCCCTTGGGGTCCCCAGGACCAAGTTTGGGAAATGCTGTGCTAGCTAATGTTGTGCCTATGGAGTGGTCTGAACTGGAGAGGTGGTGTGTCTTTATGTCTGAAGAGGATGAAAGGGCGTTATACCGGTAATTCCAGTTTTTGCTAAAATGGTTGAACAACCAACTGCAGAATTTGGCATTGATTTGCATGGACATTTTGGAGTTGTACTTTCGTGACTGAGAACCCCTTTAAATTGCCATTAGTCTTCCTCCAAAACTGACTCTGTACTTAGCTACTTTGTTGTATGTCTCTTTCCTTTAGGGGAAAATCCTATCAGTGTCAGACTGTGCTAAGCGGGCCCTTTACTCCATCAATTATACCCCATGGAGTTACCAAGCTGGCCAGTTCCGGCCACAGCCTGGTCCACATCTGCTCTGTCTTCATGCTCCGATAGCCTGGTTAAATCAGACTGAACACTGCACTTATCATTGTGAGCACAGCATTCAATCTGGGTTAACCAGGCTATTGCTCATATGCATTCACAAATTTCAGCTTTTCGCCCTGGAACGACTGATTTTGCAACCTTTCTGTTTAGCCTGTCTGCAGTCGGTTATAGTGATTTATTGAAAAAGATTACGTTGTACTACAGGCCGCATTTGCCAGAGACAGCGGATAAGGAATTTATTAAATCTTGATTGTCTGACACTTTTGGCTGAGCAGTCGCCTCATTTCCAACTTTTGTTTAGTTATCCCAAGCGGTCTAGTGTTGTTCCTGCTATTGTCAGTGGGCTGTGTACTTGTCTGCTGAACTATATAGATAAGATTACTTGAATACATTTCAGCTGATGGGAAGACTTCCCGAACTGATGACAAAGCGTGTTCTCATATCAGACGAGAAACTGTTTTTCGTCTAAGCTTTGCAAAAGGTAGGCCTAATACAATTTTTCAGGAGCGTCGGTAGGTACATTATGGGAAATTACTGGAAAGAGTGATGGATTGTGTATACTCTGATCTTTAGAAAAATTGTTGGCTTTGTTATTTTTGTTCATTATTATGCTTTGCCCTGAATGATTCGCAGGTTAGCGTTTTTTGTCATGAATCTTGTTCTGGAGGTAGCTCTGCAGAGTGGTCACTAGCTGGCACAGCCACAAAGTCATAAAATCTGATTTTAAACCTAACCTTAACCATACTGCTAACCCTAATGCCTAACCCTAACCTTAAATTAAGACCATATTTTCATGAATTTTTACAATATAGCCCATTTTGCAGCTGGCCTATTTAAGGGGAAATCACCCAGTTCTGCCTCCAGGACAAGACTTGTGACAGGCCTGGTGAATGGAGTATTAGCAGTGGACACACTTGTGCTGTACCATTGCCTCCGTCTGACATTGCCTTCCAGGAATGGGTGGAGGGCAGAACATTAGTTCCATTAGTTGCTGATAGCTTTGCATGGCACAAATAACAACAATTTTGCCCATTCAGTCTCTTAGACACTGGGTAAAGGACATGGCGGTCAGAACCTATTATTCCTACTGTAGCTACCGGACACCGTATCAATGCACAGGTATGAGAGCCAACAGCAAAGGTTGCTCTCTTTGAGGCTCTGCTTCTGGAACAAGGTGGCTTTGTACAGGTTCTCAGAAACCTGGAACTCTAAAAGGGCATTGGTGAATGGTACACCGGCTAGCAGGATAGCAAATAACTCATGTAATACTTTTTTTTAGCTGAGGAATTGGATCACCTAAGACCTCAGGGACTCAGCTAGTTAATATGAGGGGAGTAAGGAGCCATGGCACCCCCATGAAACTATATCTCTCGTATTTGTCCTCAATGGCATCATGTAAAATAAATGTTCTACTTGTGATTCAAACAACACTGTGGCAGGTTTTTAGTGCTGAGCGATTAGTGCTTTTTGAGGTCGTTTTGGTTAGATTGTAAAACATTTTTTTACGGTTTTCGGTTTCGATTAAAAAAACAACAACATTAAATGGACTATGCATTATGTGGGTTGAATGCTGTAACAACACAGAATAAAACAATTAATAAAAGTCCCATGATGGTAGTGACTGCCCATTACTGCTTATCATTTATTCACATTACTTTTTAATAAAATATTTAAGTTGTGTATATTACATATTGTTTTATTTGATTACTTATTTTTTCATTCCAAGTCATCTCATCTCTATAGAGCTGCTGCCTATGCTGTCTGACAAAATCCCTAGTTTGTAGTTCTTCAAAGTAAAGAAGGCATACTTTTATGACCGCTGAATACCAACTATCAATCACTTAGATCATGTATTTTTAGGTAGAGATACCTCGCGAAGCAACAGCTGCTCTCTATATCACCTCACGATCGCGCGTTCATCTCTCTTCCGTAGCAAGCGTAAAAGAAACAGACCGGACAAGTAGATGCGCAATGGATTATGGTCATTGTAGTTAATTAACATGTTTTATGCTCTACTACGTCGCACAGTTCAGGTTGGATCCGATTTATCTCTAGAGAAAGTGTGCGATGTGCTCATTGAGCTCACAGAAGAAGAAAAAAACTAAATGGAAATCAAATAATTGAACTTAAAAATTGTTTAAAAACCGAAAAAATAACCGAACTTTCGGTTAATTAATCAGCACTACAGGTTTTTGACATTCTTGGAAGAATCTCAATTTTTCATAAAGCCCTTTTAAATTCCTAATTCAGATCAGATGCACTATGCTGCATCACTCTTCACACTAAGAATAACTGTTTAAAATGAGATATTGTCTAAAGACATTAATGGAGAAACTACTGCAGGAGTGGCAACATTTCTCACCACTTGGAAAGTAGACTTGTTACCTGAAATGAACCCAGAGGGATTAGAGTAAATATCAAGCAGATGGTTTGATCGTTAAATAACCCAAACACTCATTTGGGCCCCTCTGAATTTGGACTTAGATTATAGGAAACTGGGTTGTCTTTCTCTTCTCTATGCTGTTTCAAGCTTGTGCTAACCTGCATTCTGCCCAAAAACAGCCCTGTAACATTTCCCTATTTCCATGGCCTGATTTTACATTCTATGCATCCCTCCATTTTCTAATTTTCTCCCTCATTCCCTCTCCTCCTTACCTTGTCTGTATGTTGTTACACTACCTCTCTATTCATGATGGTAATAATAATTATTATATTATTATTATTATTATTAATAAAGTCCCATAAAGATGGCTGGCAGCAGGCCAGGTGGTGGCGGAGCAGGAATGGAGCTGGGGCCTGGAGGCAGATTTATACACAGTCATGGAGGCTCTGGGATGGGAGGTGGCATTGCCGTCCTGCCCTGCTTACTGGGAGATTTATGAGATGGCACTTGACAGTGGTCCCAGAGTAGATTTTGCTGTCTTGCCAACTTCTATGGTCATTGTCACGCCATTGGCATCTCATCCATATTTTTGCTACATGTAGTATAGGATTAGACACATTTTCACTCATGATTAATGAACTTTCCTAGCTCCTGTAATAATAATTTGGTACACAGGTTAATCAATTAGTCAAATACGTCTGTAATCCCCTGAGAATGGCAGTGGTTTGGTAGGTTGTAGAGATAGACTGCTACTTAGTGTAGTTGTAAGTAGTGTAGAGCTGCCGCTTTCAAGGAACGGGACTCTAACCCGGACGCTTATAAGAAATCCCGCTATGACCTCCGACGAACCATCAAACAGGCAAAGAGTCAATACAGGTCTAAGATTGAATCATACTACACTGGCTCTGACGCTCGTCGGATGTGGCAGGGCTTGAAAACTATTACAGACTACAAAGGGAAGCACAGCCGCGAGCTGCCCAGTGACACAAGCCTACCAGACGAGCTAAACCACTTCTATGCTCGCTCGAGGCAAGCAACACTGAAGCATGCATGAGAGCACCAGCTGCTCCGGACGACTATGTGATCACGCTCTCCGTAGCCGATGTGAGTAAGACTTTTAAGCAGGTCAACATTCACAAGGCCGCAGGGCCAGACGGATTACCAGGACGTGTACTCCGAGCATGTGCTGACCAACTGGCAAGTGTCTTCACTGACATTTTCAACATGTCCCTGACTGAGTCTGTAATACCAACATGTTTCAAGCAGACCACCATAGTCCCCGTGCCCAAGAACTCTAAGATAACCTGCCTAAATGACTACCGACCCGTAGCACTGACGTCTGTAGCCATGAAGTGCTTTGAAAGACTGGTCATGGCTCACATCAACAGCATAATCCCAGAAACCCTAGACCCACTCCAATTTGCATACCGCCCCAACAGATCCACAGATGATGTAATCTCTATCGCACTCCACACTGCCCTTTCCCACCTGGACAAGAGGAACACCTACGTGAGAATGCTATTCATTGACTACAGCTCAGCATTCAACACCATAGTGCCCTCTAAGCTCATCACTAAGCTAAGGATCCTGGGACTAAACACCTCCCTCTGCAACTGGATCCTGGACTTCCTGACGGGCCGCCCCCAGGTGGTAAGGGTAGGTAACAACACATCTGCCACACTGATCCTCAACACGGGGGCCCCCTCAGGGGTGCGTGCTCAGTCCCCTCCTGTACTCTCTGTTCACCCATGACTGCATGGCCAGGCACGACTCCAACACCATCATTAAGTTTGCCGACGACACAACAGTGGTAGGCCTGATCACCGACAACGATGAGACAGCCTATAGGGAGGAGGTCAGAGATCTGGCCGTGTGGTGCCAGGACAACAACCTCTCCCTCAACGTGACCAAGACAAAGGAGATGATTGTGGACTACAGGAAAAAAAAGAGGACTGCGCACGCCCCCATTCTCATCGACGGGGCTGTAGTGGAACAGGTTGAGAGCTTCAAGTTCCTTGGTGTCCACATCACCAACGAACTATCATGGTCCAAACACACCAAGACAGTCGTGAAGAGGGCACGACAAAGCCTATTCCCCCTCAGGAGACTAAAAAGATTTGGCATGGGTCCTCAGATCCTCAAAAAATTATACAGCTGCACCATCGAGAGCATCCTGACTGGTTGCATCACCGCCTGGTATGGCAACTGCTTGGCCTCTGACCGCAAGGCACTACAGAGGGTAGTGCGTACGGCCCAGTACATCACTGGGGCAAAGCTCCCTGCCATCCAGGACCTCTATACCAGGCGGTGTCAGAGGAAGGCCCTCAAAATGCAACGGTACCCCCCTGTATATATAGCCTCCCTACTGTCACTTTATTCTATTGTATATATAGCCTCCCTACTGTCACTTTATTTTTACTTCTGCTCTTTTTTTCTCAACACTTTTTTGTTGTTGTTTTATTCTTACTTTTTTTGTTTAAAATAAATGCACTGTTGGTTAAGGGCTGTAAGTAAGCATTTCACTGTAATGTCTGCACCTGTTGTATTCGGCGCATGTGACCAATAAAATTTGATTTGATTTGAAAATTGTCAAAGACTCCAGCCACCCTAGTCATAGACTGTTCTCTCTGCTACCGCACGGCAAGCGGTACCGGAGTGCCAAGTCTAGGTCCAAAAGACTTCTCAACAGCTTCTACCCCCAAGCCATAAGACTCCTGAACAGCTAATCATGGCTACCCGGAATATTTGCACTGCCCCCCCACCCCATCCTTTTTACGCTGCTGCTACTCTGTTAAGTATTTATGCATAGTCACTTTAACTCTACCCACATGTACATATTACCTCAACTACCTCAACTAGGCGGTGCCCCCGCACATTGACTATGCAACGGTACCCCCCTGTATATATAGCCTCCCTACTGTCACTTTATTTTACTGTATATATAGCCTCCCTACTGTCACTTTATTTTACTTCTGCTCTTTTTTTTCTCAACACTTTTTTGTTGTTGTTTTATTCTTACTTTTTTTGTTTAAAATAAATGCACTGTTGGTTAAGGGCTGTAAGTAAGCATTTCACTGTAATGTCTGCACCTGTTGTATTCGGCGCATGTGACCAATACAATTTGATTTGATTTGATTTGACTTGGTGGGCTGTAGTAGTAGACGCTAGTAGTATATCACACCCCAGTAAATCTCCACATGATCCAACCGCTCTGCTCAGTCTTATGGAAACACAGCACACCGACACTCACTGGGCATCAAAACTCAAACCCAATACCCCCTGATGACATCCACCACATCCTCCCTGTGAACACTGGGAATGCTGCCATCATGCTGTTACCTTTCACTGGCAGGTTCCATCACCATCCGACCAGCTCGGAAACTAGAGCACATGACTTGACTCCAGCAGTGCTGCCTGTCACAACTGGCTGATGTGAACCCATCAGATGCCTGGACTCCCTGAGTAGAGCAGCACCACTGGGCATTTAGACAGCCATGGCTCAATGGTTCAGTCAGGTCAGGCTATTTCTATACTCTTCGTCTCTCCAGTGGGAAACGAAGGGAGGCAGTTTCAGTCTCTGCGCAGTTTCTACCTCCACACTGGCGGCCATTTTGGACCGAGCTGTTTTAGTTGGTCCACTCTCTGTGGACCCTCTGTTTCCTTGCTCTGGAGTCTTAAGACAAGGAGATGAGCTGTGTATACAAAGCGTATACTCATATATACAACTCGCTGGGAATTGTCAGTGTGCGTCACCATTTGAAGGATGTTGTTGCAGAGGTTTGTAGCATAGAGGTCACCCCTGGTGGACACAGTCCTTCTTGTTTTATCTCTTGACAGTTTTACAGTAAGGAGCCTGGTCCCTGACCGAGGGAGACTGTGGCCTAATTCAGTCAGGCTATCTCTACTGATGGGCTGTCTGTCTTTCTCTAAGTCAAAGTCATGTTGAATCAACCGTGAGTGTGAAGTCTCATGTCTGCCACCTGAGATGGTTTTATTTTTAGATTCTACTGCAGCATACTGTATTGGCTTTGTAGGAAATACTCTTATGCTATATGGCCCTGGACTCCTGGTTCACAGACTCTTTATATCTCTCTCTTTCTCCTTCCCCTTTCTCTCTCTCTCTCTCTCTCTCTCTCTCTCTCTCTCTCTCTCTCTCTCTCTCTCTCTCTCTCTCTCTCTCTCTCTCTCTCTCTCTCTCTCTCTCTCTCTCTCTCTCTCTCTCTCTCTCTCTCTCTCTCTCTCTCTCTCTCTCTCTCTCTCTCTCTCTCTCTCTCTCTCTCTCTCTCTCTCTCTCTCTCTCTCTCTCTCTCTCTCTCTCTCTCTCTCTCTCTCTCTCAGTCTCAGTCTCAGTCTCAGTCTCAGTCTCAGTCTCAGTCTCAGTCTCAAACTTGACTGAGTGGCTCTCCCACACCATTGTAAAAAATATATTTTGGAAGCTATAGAAATGCATTTATTAATGTCTTATTTGTTTTTTGCCACATTTTATTATATTACAGACACCTTAATGTATACTTTTACATTATATTATGTGAGCTAAATAAAAACAAATATAGAAACATTTTCCTTAAAGTATCATTTTTAGAGATTACTAATGTTACTGTCCCCACAAAGTACTTAAATACATGTAATTTTGTCCTTGAAACATTTAATTGAAATACTGTAGAATTCCATTCATTCCTATGGAGGACTGCTCCTACTGTGTAGTGCCAATATGACTGACCAGAGGCTTCAAAGCCTCTCAATGGCCAATACATAGCATCAGCAATCCAGGGTTTAAATACATCATTGGCCTCTACACACTAAACCCATGCTAATCCTAGTGAAAATCAGGGCTCACTCCTCAGGACACAGGGCCTCTGTCTGAGTGGTGGGATGGATGAGAGTTGTTTTACAACTGATCCACTGAACTGCAACTACTTCAGTCACATATGCTGACCTGTTGTGGGTCAGTTCGGTAACAGTTGTTTGTGTTTTTGAAGGAGAACGTAGAATTGCAGTGCAGTCCCCATAGAAAAGCATTTTGTCACTGATTTAAGTGTTTGATGTATAAAATGTCTACCAGAGGCTAGTCCTATCAATAACATCACATTTGTTTTGTTTGTATTGTAGTTGGATTAGCTACTTATTCCGTATCAATGGAAGTACCACAAATACGATATAACCCTGACTGTAATGGCTCTCACTGAATCTGTCAGTCAGCGAAACAACAGATGTGCCATTGAAGAGTGGGCTGCTGTGTGTTTGTGTTTGGGAAGCTATACAATATTCATGAACTGAACATTTATAGCATGATAAACAACACAGATTCATTAGTTAAAGTTTTATTTTCACATGCTCATGTACAGTGAAATGCTTAATTTGCATGCTCTACCGAACAGTTCAGTAATCAATATCAGAATAGTATAACTATTAAAAACATAAGAAATAAGATAGGAAGCTATAGGTCAGTGCCAATACCAAATATACAATGTGCAGGGATACAGCCCTTACCCGTGGTATATTGGCCATATACCACAAACCCCCGAGGTGCCTTATTGCTATTATAAACTGGTTACCAACATAAATAGAGCAGTAAAAATAAATGTTTGATTTTAACATGTATTGACGCCGGGGTGTGAATACTTACGTAAATGAAATGTTTCTGTATTTCATTTTCAATACATTTGCAAACATTTCTAAAAACAGGTTTTCACTTTGTCATTATGGGGTATTGTGTGTAGATGGGTGAGAAAAAAAATCAATTTAATCGATTTTGAATTCAGGCTGTAACACAACAAAATGTGGAAATAGACAAAGGGGTGTGAATACTTTCTGAAGGCACATGTGAACAGGAGTAATAGTGACCAATAGCAGGATAAAATAGATACCCAGAGAGTAGCCACTAGCTAGAACCGTCACTATGGTTTACCCATACAGGGATCCCCATGAAACCATGATTCCTTTTGATTTCCTCAGTAGTTAGATTCAAAACGCATTTGATTTTATTCAATTCATAAGAAATGATTCATTTAAAGGAATAGTTAGCCCCCAAAAGATCAGCTTTAATATTGCAGATAGATTGTAACTTCCATCAATGTAATTGTCTGTATCACTTCCAATCCCCCATATGTTTTTTTTCATACATATATATATATATATATATATATATATATCCTTTAAAAAATATATATATTTCCCTTTATTACTTTCCAACCCCACCACCCCTTCCCTAATTGGAGTAAACTATTGAACAACAAAGATTAGGCCTCTACTTCCAGCTTATACATACTATATACATACTATATACATTTTATGGACACAGTCAATTTTACAATAATTCTATTTTGTTTGTTTTTACTCCTGAACTTCCTCTACCCTCAACCTCTCCGATCATTTTCATGATGTCCATCCGGTTTGCTTCTAAATGCTGTATCTTTCTAACTGTGCTCTTTCACAAAAGCTCTCAACCTATAACCTATATACTTATTATGGACACAGTATGCTTTACATTAGTTATCTTGTTGTTATTAGTTGTTGTTAGTTGTTATTAGTGTCATCCTTCAACTCCATTCAACACCTCCCATCTATCTCTTAACACCATCCATATTGGATTTCTATTTGCCATATATTTTTCAACTGTACTGTGATGTTTTACAAAAGTTCTGAACCCTTCTATTCTCATTGTTACTACAGATTGTAAATTGAAAATAAACATTTTTGCAAAAGTATGATTATATTATTGATCGATTGACTGACTTTTCAGATCACCCAGTAGTGCTATCTGCAGGGTTAGCTCCAGGTAAATATTGCAATCCTTTAGCCATTCCTGGACCTGTGTCCAAAAACAAGCTACAAATGGACAGTACCAAAACAAATGATTCTGTCTCTTCGCAGCAAAATCTGCAGAGCTGGGAAGATTGTATCCCCCATATAAATAACGTTCTATTGGTAGCAAGAATTTTGTATAATAATTTAAATTGAAAAATTCAAAGTTTTGAATCTGGCGTTGTTTTGCGTATCAGTTCATAAACACTATTATTTAAACATTTTCGTCATTTTAGCAGACGCTGTTATCCAGAGCGACTTACAGTTAGTGAGTGCATAAATTTTTTTTTTTTCATACTGGTCCCCCGTGGGAATCGAACCTACAACCCTGCCGTTGCAAGAGCCTTGCTCTACCAACTGAGCTACACAGGACTATGCCATGGAATCAGTACGTCAAACATTTCTTCCCAACTATTTTGCAATCTATATGGGACGGCTGTCAATCCTTTGGTCCTTAAATGAAACTGGTATACTTTTTTATTTATCACAATTTTCTTTAACCAATTATGTTCTTTAATGCAGGGCCGACAGACAAGTTCTTTACTTTTCCCCCCTTCCACTTTCCTCTTCCATTTTTGCGGTAATGCTGAAATTATTTGGTTGTAATTTTGGGTAGAGCAGATATTTCCATATGTTTTTGTTAGCTGCATGTGCGACATAACTCCACCAGTCCTACCTATGATATCATTTACGAAGATTATACTTTTAATTTTTTTATTTAAAAAGATAATGTTTTTTTTATCAATTAGTATATTTGAGTTTAACCACAATATTTGTTGCATTATTTGTTCTGTCGTTTCTGGAGGATTCAATTGAAATTGCAACCAACTTACTATGGCTTGTTTTAGATATAGTGATATTTGGGAGATTATTTCCTTTTCAAATAACTGAAAGTGAGAGGTTGTAATCTGAATAAAGGGAAAAGGGCCATTCTTGAACATTGGGTGAGACAATCTTACTAATTTGCTAGAGAACCAGTTCAGATTTAAGTATAACTTTTGTATGACTGAAGCTTTTTTAGTGATAGGTCTAATGCTTTAATATGTAATCATTTCTGTCCTCCGAATTCATATTCATTATATAAATAGGCCCGTTTAATTTTGTCTGGCTTGCCGTTCCAAATAAAATTGATTTTTTTTTCTCTCATATAAAAAAAAAAAAACTGTTCACCAGGCGTAGGCAAGACCATAAGCAAATAGGTAAACTGGGATAATACTAGAGTTAATCAGGGGGATTTTTCCACAAATTGACAGGTATTTACCTTTCCATGGTAGCAAGATCAAATATGAAGTTTTACCAAATTTTCACCTAGGCTTCATTTAGATGCTGGTTATTTAGCAACATCCAGCATATTCTGGCAAGCATTTTCCAAGCATGTAACAATGTTAATAGAAACACACTAGGTTGATTCGTAGCCTCTCTTTTTTAAGTGAGAGATTTCCCAAGGTAAAGTTTGTTGTGTCTGCTGCCCTGGCATTCTCAGGGTCACAGTGAGGTCAGTGCATCTGTTGCTCAGGGAGTTTGAGCAGCTGCAGCCGTTCCCACAGATACTAGAACGTAACAACATGGGGAGAGAAGAGATGCAGAACACGTATTCTTCAATTCCACATAATCCTCTATTCATCTGTCAAATATAACCCCTTCAACTTTTAGTCATTGATAAAGTTGGCAGCTAAGGTTGAGGAGTGGTAGCTAATGTTGAGGAGGTACATGTATGTGTCAATGTATTGTATCTAAATGTGAAAGTTATTCTGAAATTGACACAAACCCTTTAACTCTGTCCTGTCCTCCCTCAGGCGATGAGCCAAGCAGAGGGCCAACAGAAGAACCTGGTCCAATCCATTGAGTCCCTCCCCACGCGAGGACCCCTTTCCTGCCTGGACCAGGACCTCCTGCTCCTCAAAGCCACATCGGCCGCCACCCTGAGCTGCCTGGGAGAGTGCCTGAACATCCTGCAACAGACCCAAACCCACAGCCAGCCCCAGGCCTCCCAGCCCAACCACACCCGCGGTCCCCCCTCCGGTGAGTCCGCCACGGGCATCCCTCCCCTGGCGTTGGCCCCCCTGTCCTCCCTTCCAGACCCCGACAGCAGCAGCAAGGGCCACATGATCATGGAGGTAGAATGTGGCCCTTGCCCCTATCTAACCGGAGCCATGAACTTGAGTGTCTGTAATAAATGTTGTTGAATGTTGCATCCGTGGTGTTGTTTTTTCATAGTTTGTAGTTTTGGTCTTGTTCTTTTTTTATTGATGTATTTTTTTCATTAATTGTTCTGTTATGTCTTGATGAATGGCATTGATATTATTCCTTCTCAAACTAATAATTATGTGTGTGAGTGTGTATTTATGGTCGATATTGTTTACAACAGGTTAACAAAAGCATTTGTCTGTGGCCCTTAGTCAGTGCATGTCAGAAAATGATGAGGGTGGGTCTATGTTTGTATGTGTGTATGAAAGAGCCTACTACAATACAACTATGCACTTGAAAGTTTCCACTGGAGTTAATCTATGCCAAATCCTATGCCAAATACACAAAGGTGCCTACAACTCAATTTATCTGCCATGTTAACCCTCTCTGTGCCAGAACATAGATCCAATAAAGATCTTTCAAAGCAAACCTCTCGCAGCCTTAGGGTGCTTCCATGTGTGTCTATGGCCCCTCTTGGGCATAGAGGTGGGTTGATGGGTGTTGGAATGTACAATAAAATGACTTGCTTGGATGGGTGAAGGTGGAAGTACTCCTCAATACTGGCCTTCTATATAATCTGTTTTCTCCTCCCATATTGATCATTAAATTCCCTGGATCAGCACTAAGGGGTGAATCCTAACTTCCACTTAAGTAAAAATTTCACTTGGAGATGCATTGATGTCAATGGAAGAATAACTGAAAAGTCTACTTAAGTGGAAGAGGATTCGCCCCTTCAAGAAAACCTTCCAGCTTTTCCCAATCTACTACTGATCCAGGGTCAGTGTCTGTTATAAATACATGGTTATATTTGACATAAGGTTGGGGCTGAGCTGATCCTAGAGCAGTACTTATGAACAACCAACCTCCCTATGGTGCAAGTAGATGATTTGGGTGGGAATGAGGATGAGGGTTGGGATGGGGGTTGTTTCTCTGTCTCCTTATGTCCTCTCTTCTGGTGTTCTCCTTATTTATGTCCTAACAGTCACCCTGCCCTGTACGTCAGACAGGGGGTGGTGTGGAGTGGGACCGCCAGGCCGCAAGTACAAACCAGTTTCTTTCCGCTGCCTGGCTAACAATGCGTCGTCTTGTGGGGGACCTGCTGTGCCCCGGCTCCGGCATGTACCCCGCACGCCCTAGCAGGGTTGTTTTGGGTGTTGGGTTTAAGAGTAACTGGGATGAAGGTGGCACTGGCATGGGTATATTCCAGATTAGGACTGTGGCGCACTGGAGTGTTGGGCGGGGTGGGTCAACATCCATTCCACACTGTCCTGAGCCAACCCTTGCCACACCCACTGCATGGGCAGGGTCACGTTGTTGCATGGCGCCCAAAAAGCGCCAAGCATGAGGTTGGACCACGAATTGGCTGGCTGGCACAGTCCATCCGGGCTCGGACGCAATGGACCACCACCTTAGAATCCGTTTGGCACTGTGAGTACTGTATGTCTGGAGCTTTTAGGGTCTTTGTGGAACTTCCACAAACCCTGTACTTTCTATTGGGCTGCATACTGAGTGATGTCATGGAGGATCTGGCTGCTCGTCGCTCTCTTTGTTCTGGTGCTCCCACTTCTAAACAGCTTGCTGACGGCTTATTTGAAATGTTTAATGTGGAGCGTTTCCTTTTTGGAGATCACAATCCGTAAAGGAATGAATTGCTTGGCCAAGAGTTTTTATTTTATCCCCACCGTGAAAGAACTAGCAAATGTGCCATGTCTCCATTGGAATGGAACTAAGGGGCAAATCAAATGGCATGTCACACTGAGACCTGAAATTAATTAGAGAGCTGAATGCGTTTGACTTCTTATATGGGAGGTGGGGAGGAGGGAGATTGTCATAGTGTTGGGTGGGTAAAGCGGCACAAATGAGTAGCATTGAGGTCACAGCCCTGAAATGGAAGGTAAAGCCATTGGAAACGCATAGTGCATTAATGTTTTCCATACAACACCCCTGGCTTGCAACACAACCCATTTCACATGCATGCCTGTTTTCAATGAAACACTCTCTGTTTTAGGTGCTACTTCTGTTTCTGGTCATGCACCATCTTCATTGTGGGACTTCCATCGCTAAGCTCACAGCTATTCACTGTCTGCCACTGCGATATCGTCCAAATTTGATCAGGGAGGTCAAACTGATTAATTCCTGAAATTGATGTTTTTCTTTCCCCATAAGAATGGACAGCTGCAGCGATTTTCCCTACAATCCCTCTCTCACTCTCATGATCATCCTGAACATCATCCTGAATAACAGCCCAAATTTCATCACATATAAAAAATATTTAATGTTTTATGTTCATACAAAGATATTTAATTACATTCCGTCACTTCTTATTTTTGCTCCTTTAACTAATACTACAATACATTTATTGTAACTCGACTAAATACGTAGAGAAAATGCAACAAACCAGGGACCTCAGCAATGCAAAATGCTGGACCTCAGCAGTGCTGCCACTTCTTATACAATACTATCTCCTATGTGCATGTCATTTTTTTATGGAGGATACCATCAGCTATAGTAGGGTTTGCTGCCCACACTACTGAGGCCTCTGCCTGTCAGAGCAACAGAAGTTGAGCTGAGTCGACTGGCGAGGTGCCCAGGGTTTCTCTACCTGACAGAGGCAGTATCGAAGCACTCTGTCAGGTAGAGAAACCCTGGGCACCTCGCCAGTCGACTCCGCTCAACTGGTCCCTCAATAATGGATACGAGAGAGTAGAGAGACGCGGGTGCATTAGAGTTAACCCAATTTCAACTGGAATGGAATTTTAGAAACAGGGTCCTTAGCAGCACTCTACTTACAGGGTCTTGATTGCATTGACTTGCATTAGGTAGGCTGCAGCCTGTGTTTGAGCTCATCATAATAGATAAGTAGCTGAACTTGAGCTTTGTGTGGGTGTACACTAATTTTAGACCTGAATCATGTGTCAAGGTGGGCACTGCAGAGCTTAGCGTCTCTCCTTTGGTCGGTTATTTGTGCTCATCAAAATGGTTAAACAACTGAAACAGTCCCATGTCGCTGATAGATCATGTTACAAAGATTTGGCCATACACATGTAGTGTAAAGGTGGGCACTGAATGACATGCAGGTGGAAATGGAACAAATGAAATACACAGGTTACAATTACCTCATCCTCTCCATTTCTAGTCCTTGATATCTGGGATGTCATGAATTGTATTAACAAACAAATAATTCACAAATGTTTCACCTCAAATCATAGGCACGAACACAACACAAAGACATACCTTGTTAATATCCTCAATATATTCATACAGTATGTACACTACTAGTCAAAAGTTTAGACACCTACTCATTCAAGGGTTTTTCTTTATATTTACTATTTTTTACATTGTAGAATAATAGTGAACATCAAAACTATGAAATAATACATATGGAATTCTATAGCCTCATTGCAGCAGTCATGTAAATGGTGTAGTTTTCAATTGAAAAGACATTGCCTTCAGATTAATAGTACTGCAATAGAAAACTATTAATCAACCTCCAACAACAACAAACAAACATTCTCACAAAATAGTAGTAACAAAACAATCAGACTGGTGACCCTAAGGAGAAGGATTGCTCACCAGTCCTGCAGGCTCTTTCAGAACATTTTGTTTCTCATTTTGAGCTCCGAACACACCGCTTTTTGAGTCATAGATTCTGCAAGTCAGCGCCACAAGTCCATCGTCAGTATACTCACACATACACTCAAATTCAATTTCCTGTTGTCTCTGTTTGGCAGATAGGTTCACCTGGATCACCCTAATATCCCTATCCAATATTTATCTCTAATGTTTTGTGTTTAAAAATGAAAAGCTTATCTGATTTCAAAAGAAAATAGAGAATGATGTGGATAGTTCATGTGCTCCCCCCAACCTCACTACCATCTCCTTCCTGAATTCCTTCTCTGCAACAACAACCTCATAGCAGAGCAATCAATATCAGTCAATCAATACAAATCAATGAAGCTTGAGATCTGGCCAATTGCTCATAGATCCCAGCTGTCAGTGTACCCCCTTAAACATGGTCAGAAATCAGTTGGTTCTGACCCTCTCATATGCTCCCTTTGCAGATGGTGTTCCTGTGTGGAGTGTACCAAAGTCACCCTCGGGGGAGCACCTGAAGAACGGCGGCCCGACCCCGCTACGCTCTGCCGAGCCCTCCCCAGCCCTCAGGAAAAAAATCCCTGCCCATGGTGCTGAGGTAAGGGGATAATTCATTTTTTCGCTTTCTCGCTCTCTCTTTCATGATCTCTTTCTCTCGCTCTGCATAAACCATAATTACTCTCCATGTGCAGTATACTCACATCTATTAGGATGTCCCTGTGCATCTCTGTACACGTGTTTTTGTCATGTGGTGCTTTTACACTTGAGCAAACAGCATCTTTGAAAAATTCTGAGTATGTCCCCACCTTACCTTAGTCATGTCCTGCGTCAGAGCAAGGAGACGAGAGACAGTCTCAGAGGATCTGCTGTGTAGTGGGTCCCAGAGACAACTAGAGCCAAAAATGAATGTTTAAAGAAGTTTAAAAAAACATGTATCTTCACACATTACTGCACATCATTTGCATATCAGATGTGCTCTTATTATTTTACCATGATGGTCTATTTTCAGGCATTTCCTGATAAGTGTAGTGCAGTTCTCCAGTCCTAATTAAAATGAATGATGTTTAATTGCTCTGCATATCTATATTCATAAGTTGACTTTAGTATGGGTACAGCAGTGCCCATAGCATCAAAATACTGATGCTTAGCCAGGTGCATGGAATATGTGTAAAAAAATATACTTCATCAGCACTGCCTGTGGCTATCTTTGTGCTTCCAAGTTCCAACTGTGGCTAAAAGATACAGTTTATCTGCAATCTCCTTAGCATGTGGTTGAGTATGCACCTACTGTTGTTTGTGGTAGGATGTGCATATCTGCTTAGAGCATTTAAAAAAAGACAGAAAAGGCAAGCCTGTATGATGCAAATGAAAGACACTTACTGAACATTTACATGTAATATACAAAAGTAGGAGCAGATTATTTGGCTACAGTATGTAATCACATTTACTGCTTAGAAGCATTTCACTGCACATGGTATTAACAATGAAAATATGAAATGGCCATAAAGATCAAGACTCATGATGATGCGATTGCGTTATTCCTCTCTTGTGAAATTCCATTGCAGTGACTGTGTTGCTCAGAGGGGTGTAGGCACTCAAGGCTTCTGAAAGTTTTAACAGTGCTGCTGTCAAATAAGTGGGTCACAGAGTAAGGAGTAGAATTAGAATTGAGTAGATCCCAGGAGGATGCTTTATAAATGCGGGGTTACAACGCCGCATGTAGTTTGCAAAGCCAGGGTTGTGGGTTCGTTTCCCATGGGGGACCAGTATGGAGGAAAAAAATGTATGCACTCACTAACTGTAAGTTGCTCTGGATAAGAGCGTCTGCTAAATGACTGAAATGTAAATGTATGACTGGCTGTGTCTAGACTGTATCAATGATAGACAGCCAGGTTTGTGTGTGTGGGTGTGCAAGCATAGGGCGTGAGGGGTATTTCCTGGTCAGGAAAACTGGCCATGAATATCCAATAGAACAGTGGAGTTATTACAATGTCAAAGAAATCGCTTATTATCTTATTATTCCATCACCACAGTTTAATGATATTTTACATTCAGAATGAGACCAAGATTAATGATGATATTGTCTCCTCTAACACATTAGCTGTCATGCTAGGTCATAATAACCCTCTCAAATGTTAAAATGATAAGATTACTTTGTCATAAATTCTTGTCATTACAGATGAATTCTAGCCTTATAATTACCAGACTGATTACCGCTGCGCTATCATATCCGTGCAGCGTTTAACGTAAACTCACGGGATCAGGTGACTCACAAGGCTAGATTAATTAAACATGCTAGGTCATAATAACCCTCTCAAATGTTAAAATGATGATAACATTACTTTGTCATAAATTCTTGTCATTACAGATTAATTCTAGCCTCATAATTACCAGACTGATTACCGCTGCGCTATCATATCCATGCAGCGTTTAATGTAAGCTCACGGGATCAGGTGACTCGCGAGGCTAGATTAATTAAACACCCCATGTCAGTACATCATCTCAATCAGCATACACAATGAGGTTGATGCGTGCTGAGAATAATTGCAACACGGACATCATGAGGTTACAACAGGTACAGTGACTTGCGAAAGTATTCACCCCCTCTTGGCATTTTTCCTATTTTGTTGCCTTACAACCTGGATTTAAAATGACTTTTTGGGGGGTTTGTATCATTTGATTTACACAACATGAAGATGTAAATTATTTTTTCTTGTGAAACAAACAAGGAATAAGACATAAAAACAGAACTTGAGCGTGCATAACTATTCACCCCCCCCCCAAAGTCAATACTTTGTAGAGCTACCTTTTGCAACAATTACAGCTGCAAGTCTATTGGGGTATGTCTCTATAAGCTTGACACATCTAGCCACTGGGATTTTTGCCCATTCTTCAAGGCAAAACTGCTCCAGCTCCTTCAAGTTGGATGGGTTCCGCTGGTGTACAGCAATCTTTAAGTCATACCACAGATTCTCAATTGGATTGAGGTCTGAGCTTTGACTAGGCCATTCCAAGACATTTAAATGTATCCCCTTAAACCACTTGAGTGTTGCTTTAGCAGTATGCTTAGGGTCATTGTCCTGCTGGAAGGTGAACCTCCGTCCCAGTCTCAAATCTCTGGAAGACTGAAACAGGTTTCCCTCAAGAAGTTCCCGTATTTAGCGCCATCCATCATTCCTTCAATTCTGACCAGTTTCCCAGTCCCTGCCGATGAAAAACATCCCCACAGCATGATGCTGCCACCACCATGCTTCACTGTGGGGATGGTGTTCTCGGGGTGATGAGAGGTGTTGGGTTTGCGCCAGACATAGCGTTTTCCTTGATGGCCAAAAAGCACAATTTTAGTCTCATCTGACTAGAGTACCTTCTTCCATATGTTTGGGGAGTCTCCCACATGCCTTTTGGCGAACACCAAACGTGTTTGCTTATCTTTTTCTTTTAGCAATGGCTTTTTTCTGGCCACTCTTCCGTAAAGCCCAGCTCTGTGGAGTGTACGGCTTAAAGTGGTCAACCCTGATCATTACATCTCCATAACTTTGTCCCTGACCTGTTTGGAGAGCTCCTTGGTCTTCATGGTGCCGCTTGCTTGGTGGTGCCCCTTGCTTAGGGGTGTTGCAGACTCTGGGGCCTTTCAGAAAAGGTGTATATATACTGAGATCATGTGACAGATCATGTGACACTTAGATTGCACACAGGTGGACTTTATTTAACTAATTATCTGACTTCTGAAGGTAATTGGTTGCACCAGATCTTATTTAGGGGCTTCATAGCAAAGGGGGTGAATACATATGCATGCGCCACTTTTCCGTTATTAATTTTTTTGAATGATTTGAAACAAGTAATTTTTTTCACTTCACCAATTTGGACTATTTTGTGTATGTCCATTACATGAAATCCAAATAAAAATCCATTCAAATTACAGGTTGTAATGCAACAAAATAGGAAAAATGCCAAGGGGGATTAATACTTTTGCAAGGCACTGTATTATAAACCAGACTTGTAATTTAGAATGATTGATGTGGGTCTGTGGTGTAATCGCTTAATGTGGCTCTGTGGTGATATTTAGCGAGGATGGATTCTCTGTACTTTTTCTTTGTAATAAGTAAAACATTGATAATAGGACTGACCTCCCGAGTGGCGCAGTGGTCTAAGGCATGTGCCACTAGAGATCCTGGTTCGAATCCAGGCTCTGTCGTAGCCGGCCGCGACCGGGAGACCCATGGGGTGGCGCACAATTGGTCCAGGGTAGGGGAGGGAATGGCCGGCAGGGATGTAGCTCAGTTGGTAGAGCATGGCATTTGCAAAGCCAGGGTTGTGGGTTCGATTCCCACGGGGGGACAGTATTAAAAATAAATAATGTATGCACTCACTAACTGTAAGTCGCTCTGGATAAGAGCGTCTGCTAAATGACTAAAATGTAAAATGATCCATGCTTAAGGCAGTTATATTGGGCCAAAAGCCAATCTAATTTTTTATTGTGACAACTGTTTAAAAAAATGATATACTAGGCCTACAAATGTAGGTATACTATATATACTAAAGTATGTGGACACGCCTTCAAATTAGTGGATTTAGCTATTTCAGCCACACCCGTTGCTGACAGGTGTATAAAATCGGGCACACAGCCATGCAATCGCCATAGACAAACATTGGCAGTAGAATGGCCTTCTTAAGAGCTCAGTGACTTTCAACGTGGCACCGTTATAGTATGCTACCTTTCCAACAAGTCAGTTAATCAAATTTCTGCCCTGCTAGAGCTGCCCCGGTCAACTGAAAGTGCTGTCATTGTGAAGTGGAAACGTTTTTGAGCAACAACGGCTCAGCCACGAAGTGGTAGGCCACACAAGCTCACAGAACGAGACCGCCGAGTGCTGAAGCGCATATTGCGTAAAAATCGTCTGTCCTCGGTTGCAACACTCACTACCGAGTTCCAAACTGCCTCTGGAAGCAACGTCAGCACAATAACTGTTCGTCGGGAGCTTCATGAAATGTGTTTCCATGGCCGAGCAGCCACACGCAAGCCTAAGATCACCATGCGCAATGCCAAGGGTCGTATGGAAACGCGTTCTCTGGAGTGATGCATCACGTTTCACCATCTGGCAGTCCGACGGACGAATCTGGGTTTGGCGGATGCCAGGAGAACGCTACCTGCCCCAATGCATAGGGCCAATCGCCCATCAGTGCTCGACATCACTCATGCTCTTGTGGCTGAATGGAAGCAAGTCCTCGCAGCAATGTTGCAACATCTAGTGGAAAGTCTTCCCAGAAGAGTGGAGGCTGTTATAGCAGCAAAGGGGGGACCAACTCTGTATTAATGCCCATGATTTTGGAATGAGATGTTCGACGAGCAGGTGCCCACATACTTTTGGTCATGTAGTGAATGTACTTAAATAGTCGCAGAACTTTGCTAGTGTGGCAGAGTTAGAGAAGAATTAGAGAGTCTGGTTGGTCTGGTTAGAGTATGTTTTTGTATTACATGCTGAAAAGTTTTGGAAGTCTGCTTTGTTGAATGCCATACAGTAAATATTTCATGTGAGTTCATGGGTCAAGACTTTCGGTCCTGTGTATCTGGACTAGACTGTATCTCTAGAGTCTTTGTCTATATATCTAAATGTACCCATAGGTCACAGAAATGGAGTCCACCAAGAACAATCACAACTTGCAACTTTCTGATAATTCAACCAGACTGTGTGTCTAGACTAGCAGCTAGCAACTCCTCCAAGACCCCTTTGTTCTGAAGTGTGAAATCAGAATTTCATTAGCGGGTCTAGTACTGGAGTGGCCTGTCGAGGAAGAGGGCAGATAGGAGATGGAGCGAACTGCCAAGGCTCATTAGCCCAGCTTGACACAGACTTTTATCTTCTAATGATAACTGACACCATCATATATTCTCTATTCATTATTCTCACCCCAATCAGGGAAGACAGAGCTTCTGCCATCTTCTGCTTCTGCCTTAGTAAGGACAGAAGTAGAGAAGGAGATTGAGATATAAGGAAAGGATTCATCTAAATTTATGTTTTTTAAAAACTTTTTTGGGCCATTGAAATATAGGTGGCGGATGGATGTGGTGGATAGAATGATTGACAGGGTAAATGTGCTGCAATAAACTTGGAAGAGGTCAGAGGAGCTGGTGTCAAGCCTGCCACCTGGTGGCTTTGAAATAGAATGTAGCCACAGCATACTTCTTTGCTGAGGTTATTTTTACTCTATGGCAGCCATACTCAATATAGGCTATGCTATGGCCTACAGTAGGACATATACATGACTGTGTCACAGCAGATGTGGTTTGATGGCTCTTAAAGGCAAGGAGATTTACAGAGGGACCATGCAGTATGAATCTTTAGTCCTTTCACACCTTTACTAGTCTGTGGCATTGCCTTTGTAACCCCATACATACACAAGCCAAGGTTAAGTGGATAGCTCTTGGAGTTTGCGTACACTTTTGACTCTATGCTTCTTCTTAATTTAAAGCAGCATCAGTATCATTCGACTTGCTCATCTGAGTCCTTCAGGAACACAGAAGCAGTAAAAACATGGCGTTTAACATCAGTTCTTTATGCGGTCTGAAAGAGAAAGCATCTCATCGTCTGGCAGGGGGACAGAGTGTGCAGAAAGCAGGTGGGTTTATGCATTTCCAATACCCCTTGCAATCCCTGACAGGTATAATACAATAGCCCCTGCATCACTAGTCTGTATGCTAGTAGAGGAATAATGACAGCTATTTCAATACTTACTTTTGTGGTTTTTACTTTGATTAAACGAGAAGTTTCTGGGCCATTTCTAACACTTGCATGGCCATTTGTTAGTACCCCAGACAGTTTCTAGGTGCGTTGCTTGAGTATTTTGATATAGCCCCTCATAGACATAGAAACCCCATTCAACGCCAAAGTACATCATAAATACCTTCCAAACACACTGCTCTGGCCTCTCATGACCACAATAGTCCTTGAATGACTTTTACACAGTTTCAACTGATCCCAAAGTGATCACTGCACATGGACAACCGCAGCTGGTGAATCACTTCAGGCTTCGTATTGACACCATAATCAGGATGTCGGATGGCCTGCAGCCATGCCTGACACAAACCTATATTGCGGACAGGAAAAGAGTGAAAATGTGCAGTATATTTGTATCTGACAGGGATATTATTGCACCTGTGTACAATGCACCTAATTTTGGCCAGATATTCTGCCTACTTACTTCCCTAAAGTTACTCAGCTACTGCCTAGTTAAATAAATAAATAAAATACTTGAGTACTATTCACCTACTACTTTACTTCAGAGATTGGAAAACACTACTAACCGCTAGCCTCGCTACTAGTACAAGCTATCTCTTTGTTTACTTCCTGTCATCCTGACTTCCTTTCTTGAAGACCAATAGTATGACACTCCTTCGTCCCGCCTCCTGTAATGATCAATCTTAGAACCACGAAGAAGAGTATCAATGAATTACAGACGATATGGAAGACCTTTGCGCTGGCACGAAGTAGGTCTTTGTTTTTAAAATACTTTTTACATTAAAAAAACACATTTATTTGCCTATTCAATACGGAGACACCAATTGTTGCTTATGTAATGATAAATACACATCGTTTTTAATGCATTTTAGGTAATTTCAGAAATGTTTCATTTACAGAAATACAGAAATCTAAATAATCAAGCAATGGACCTAAAAACTGTCTGGGGTACTGACAAAAGTACAGGCAAGTGTTATAAAGGGACCAGAAATGTTTTTGGGTGAACATCCCCTTTACCACAGGGTATAAGATAAAAATTTAACTGAATATATTGAGGCATACATTGGCTTTAGCACTTGCATTGACAGGCTTATTACATTTACATTCACCAACCTACACCTACCCACACATCCCTCACACATTGCACTTGGACCTATACACACTTTCAAAAATACATTCAGGGGTTATTCCTCTCTCCAGTAGAGGGTAGCAAAAGATGGTGATGTGAAGTGTGAATGAATGGATACTGCCAAGTACAAACGTGAGATGTCATATCTTAAACAACATTCACTGTGTAGTTGTCATGGTAATACAGTATATACCGTCATTAAGGGAGTAAAAAGAACAGAGCCTTAATCAGGTTTAATTTCTGAGAGAAACAAAGCAAATGTATCTTCCCCCGTAAGCAAGATCCCTGTCAGAAAACAGCATAACACGTCACAGCCTCTTCATCAGCCTCTTCCCTCTACCATCTTTCAGACAGGTGGGCGGGTAGAGGGATCCACTGTGAAACATCCTGAGTACTTTATCTACCCTCCTTATTAAACTCTCTCAATGCTCCTCATCACTGAGACCTAATATGACTCCTGCCAATTAGAAACACATCCTCGAAGTTGTTTCACTTCAGTCTCACTTTAAAGCACCGACACCATCTCCCTCTCTGTGTTTAGAATGCTCATTACTTTGGCTGAGATGGCTCTGAGACTTCAGAGAGACTTCACAACCCACTTTGTCTGACTCTCATTTAGATTTTCTCTCTGTTTTGTCTGTCTTCTGAGAGAAAGTAATTCGAGATTTGGTTCTGTATTGTGTTTTGACAGCCCTGTGTTTTCAAAGGGGTTGAGGGGGAGATGTTTCTACGCTAATCCTCTAGTTACGGGATTGAGTTGTTGTTCAAATATGGGGTGCTTATAGTTGTAACCTGTACAAGTGTGTGGTGTAAAATGCTATCTTTATGTATTCATTAATCTCTCTTGTGTGGCTTTCTTCAGATTTTTACGTCAGAGCAACTAGGATTTGGAAATGTCAAAATGTGAAACTATAACCTTACATAAATGTTGGCTTGTTTGAGACATAACATAGAGTTGTGTGGGAGAAATTGAAATAATTTTCAGTTCAGCTGCCATGAGCTATCCAGGGTCCTGAACTCTGTACTTGTCATGATGAGTTGTGTGATTCCAATGAAAACCACAGAGCAGCACATAAGGATAAAAAAAAAATCATATTGATGAGAAAAGCTAGTCTAAAATCATTATCCCAAACTATCGGCCACATTAATTTGAATCGTGACATTGGGAGAAACTAATGATGAACTGTAAGAAAATAGGATTCAGTCCAGTGTAATGTCTTTGAGCTCTCTCTCTCTGTGCATATGCACGTGTGTACGTATTGTGCAGTCAAACAAGTGTGTGTGTGTGTATGAGCAAACAGTCCCCTCATTAAATGCCTCCCTGATGAAAACTCCTCATGATTATTTATAAATGAAGAAGCTAGGCTTTGCTCCCAGCTCTACTTGCCTCAGGAACATATTTGGGAGGTACTGATACTAGCTAGCCCAATTTACATGGGCTTTGATCCAGTCAATGCATCCGTAATCATTGTAGATCTCATTCTAGTCTTGGCATTGGATCTGTTAGATTTAAATGCAAATATGGCCTAGGTTTCAAATACATACATTTTGCAAGTAACATGTCCCTGTGCATTTGTTTTTGGCCGTTCTGTATGCACGTTGGCACTGGTCTGTTTTGGTTGGGTAGCAGCCTGTGCTGTTTGAGGTTGCAGCTTGGACCTGTGGTCTTGACAGGGCTGCTGCCTGTGGAGAGTGGAGACTGAGAGGAGAGTGCATCTTAGGATAGCAGGCATTGATGGTGGGGAGAGGGGGATGAGCGGGGTAGTAGCAGCTGGGAAGGAAAGTCCTTGGGAAGAAGAAGAGTGGCAAGCGTGTTGGTGTTTTTAGATGTTGTATTTGACCTGACACGCTGACCAATAAGGCAGCTTAAAAACGGTCAGTGTAATGCATATACTGTAAAACAGAAGAATAAAAAATGTCTTTACATTTCAACATTCATGCAAGGTTGTGAGGCAGACAAGAGTAAGGGTGTGAGGATGGGAGATGTGTGGGGGGACTGTAATTTTGGAGAGAAGATAGGACTAGATGGGAGGAAGAGAGAGATGTGTGCGGTGAGTGCGTGCGTTCACGCTCTGTCTGGATGCTTTTCTCAGGTTCTTTTTGTAATTATCTTTTTATTATTATTTTATTTTATTTTAACAGGGGTTACATAGACAACCAAACAAAGTGCACCACACAGACTGAGTACCATAAAAGGAATAAGGATACAGCAAAACATTATACAAAAAGGCAGTCATAAAATAAAATTATAAAATAGGGCGTTTATGGGAGGTTTTCTACATAGGACCACAATGGAGATCAGATTTTCCAAAATGGATCAGATTTCTGGTGTAAATCAAAGGTAAGTTTCTCTAGGGGTAGAATAGCAGAAGCCTGAGAAAGCCACATCCTCGCAGATGGTACTTCAGGTGTGGACCTGAAGTACCATTACTTTTGGATAAGTAAACAAGGGTATTGAACAGACGTTCAGGGTCAAACACAACGTTACAATCAAAGTAGAGTAAATATAAATTCAGTCAAAGCAAATTGTCTACCCATGATCTTCTGGATGTGTAAATGAATATAATTCCAACAAGAGTAGATTCTGCTACAGTGATGCATTGGAAAACATTATGTGGAGGACAGGTGTAAAGTAGGTTCTATGAAAAAAAGTAGTTATTGTATGCTTATGGAGGTGCGTTTGTGCTAGACCCTTTCGCAGATAGAAGTGCAGTCTTCCTCACCGAATGCATGTCCAATGTCTCTCTCCCAAACACATCTCAATGCATCATAGGGTGAGGCACTTCTGTTCAATAAAATAGAATATAAGTCTGAGATTAAACCTCTCCGAAAAGTATGATTCGTAAATAGTTTTTCAACTTTAGTAATTTGAAAACTTAGTTTATCCACTTTCTTCTGACCCTCTACGAAGTGTCTAAATTGTAGGTACTTAAACAAATATTTGTTAGGGAAGTCAAAATCAGTTTTTATCTTTTGGAACGATTTAAGAGTGTCCTGAGTAAATAAAGGTGTAAGTTCAGCAATACCCTTTATCTTCCAGTCCAGAAGTCCAATACTCCTTATTTGTGGGGAGGAAAGTCAGTATTAAAGGCAATCGGTGACCAGAGTGATACTGTATATCAGGGGTGTCAAACGTCCGGCCCACGGGCCGGATCAGGCCCGCAAACGGATTTAATCCGGCCCGCGAGATGATTTTGAAAAAAATAAAATAAAATAAAAATAAATAATAATAATAATAATTTTGTAAAGTATAAAAATGCGCTGCAATTTTTCAATAAAATAAACTGCTGTTCCAATTGCGTCCACTGGATGGCGCAATAGCAATTGTGTTAAGCAAGCAGAGCAAGTAGGTCAAGCACGTGCAGCCAATGAGCTACTTTGTTTTGCCCGCGATATTTATTACGGCTTCTACTTTTAACATTATGTGCATTGGCACCCTCATTGCCCCAATATGTCTCTGTCAAAAAAGAGAAAAGTGGACGCAGAGTGCAGAGTGTTCCAAGAAAAATGGTCATCCTATTTATTCACGGAATTGAATGGGAAAGCTGTATGTTTGGTGTGTTCAGAGCATGTTGCAGTGCTGAAAGAATATAACCTTCGTCGCCACTATGTGAGTCTTCATGCCGACAAATATGACAACTTTCAAGGACAGCGGAGAGAAGGTGAATGAACTGTTGGCGGGTCTGAAGAAACAGCAGTCTGTGTTTACTCACAGCCGAGACATCAGTGACGCTGCAGTGAAAGCTAGCTACCTCATTGCTAATGAAATCGCAGTGGCTTCAAAACCATTTAGTGAGGGTGAATTTGTAAAAACATGCATGATGAAGGCAGCGGAGATTGTGTGCCCTGAAAAGCGGCAGGCTTTTGCAAATATCAGCCTGACAAGAAACACAGTTGCAGACAGGATTTCCGATCTTTCAGTGGATTTGGACAGCCAGTTGAAGCAAAAAGTAAAGTCATTTATTGCGTTTTCGGTTGCAATTGATGAAAGCACGGACATTACAGATGTTGCACAACTGGCCATTTTCATCCGCGGAGTTGAAGATACATTGACCGTCACCGAGGAGTTCGTGGAGTTGGTGCCGATGACAGATACAACGACAGCAGCTGATATTTTTACCGCACTCGTCGGCGCGGACTGGTCCCGCGCTGTCAGCCTGGCTACAGATGGTGCGCCCTCAATGATCGGGAAAAAAGCAGGCGTTGTGACAAAGTTCAGAGAGAAAGTGCAATCTGCAAATGGAGGACGTGATTTTTTGACTTTTCACTGTATTTTGCACCACTAGGCTTTGTGTTGCAAGTCCTTAAAGATGGATAACGTCATGAAGGTGGTCATCCAAACTGTTAATTTCATCCGATCCAGAAGCCTGAATCACCGTCAGTTTGACAGCCTTCTCAGAGAGAAAGACCACATCTATGGCCTGCTATACCACACTGAGGTAAGATGGTTAAGCCGAGGTGCTGTGCTGAGGCGTTTCTTTGATTTACGAGAAGAAATTGAACAGTTCATGGAAGAAAAGGGCAAACCAGTGTTAGAATTTCATTCCGCAGAATGGATGCAGGACCTTGCATTTATGGTGGATGTTACAGAGCACCTGAATAACTTGAACAAACAGCTGCAAGGGCGCAAAAAAGTTGTCACGCAGTATTATGACAGCATACGTTCTTTCAAGTTGAAGCTGTCATTGTGGGAGACGCAACTTGCCGGTGGTGATGCAGCTCACTTCCCTGTCTGAAAAATGTGTGCGCGACCCAACATGTGGCAGACATGAAGCGGTTCAAAGATAAAATAACGGGACTGTTACAGGAGTTTGAGCAACGCTTTCAGATTTATGTTTATATGTTTTTATGTTGATGTGCTATTGTTTTTAATTGATTTTATTTTATTTGTATATTTAACCTATTCTTGACTCTGTGGTTCTTGCACTTGTTTGGGGAACAGGATTTCATTATTTTTATCTACATTTCTGCCTGAGAAATGACACCCTGATATAGTTCTGTGATCTGTGATATACTTCTGTGAATCACTGAGGCATTGTGTGTTTGTGTGTTCTTTGTCCTCAGAACTTTCAAATAACTTGAGGTGTTTTATGATTAATAGTGATGTTGTGCTTTTGGACACTGTCCTCAGGCTCCAGCTTTATGTTTATATGTTTTTATGTTGATGTGCTATTGTTTTTAATTGATTTTATTTTATTTGTATATTTAACCTATTCTTGACTCTGTGGTTCTTGCACTTGTTTGGGGAACAGGATTTCATTATTTTTATCTACATTTCTGCCTGAGAAATGACACCCTGATATAGTTCTGTGATCTGTGATATACTTCTGTGAATCACTGAGGCATTGTGTGTTTGTGTGTTCTTTGTCCTCAGAACTTTCAAATAACTTGAGGTGTTTTATGATTAATAGTGATGTTGTGCTTTTGGACACTGTCCTCAGGCTCCAGCTTTATGTTTATATGTTTTTATGTTGATGTGCTATTGTTTTTAATTGATTTTATTTTATTTGTATATTTAACCTATTCTTGACTCTGTGGTTCTTGCACTTGTTTGGGGAACAGGATTTCATTATTTTTATCTACATTTCTGCCTGAGAAATGACACCTGATATAGTTCTGTGATCTGTGAAACAGTTCTGTTAATCACTGAGGCATTGTGTGTTTGTGTGTTCTTTGTCCTCAGAACTTTCAAATAACTTGAGGTGTTTTATGATTAATAGTGATGTTGTGCTTTTGGACACTGTCCTCAGGCTCCAGCTTTATGTTTATATGTTTTTATGTTGATGTGCTATTGTTTTTAATTGATTTTATTTTATTTGTATATTTAACCTATTCTTGACTCTGTGGTTCTTGCACTTGTTTGGGGAACAGGATTTCATTATTTTTTATCTACATTTCTGCCTGAGAAATGACACCCTGATATAGTTCTGTGATCTGTGAAACAGTTCTGTTAATCACTGAGGCATTGTGTGTTTGTGTGTTCTTTTTCTTTAGAATTTTCAAATAAACTTGACGTGTTTTATGATTAATAGTGATGTTGTGCTTGTACTATTTTGGACACACTGTCCTCAGGCTCCAGGTTTATGTTGTATGTTGATCGTATTAAAACAAAGAAAACAATCTGAAGTTGTTGTTTTTAAGTTATATATACCATGATTTTTCCGGTCCGGCCCACTTGGGAATAGATTTTCCTCCATGTGGCCCCTGAGCTAAAATGAGTTTGACACCCCTGCTGTATATGGTCTGGAATCTGCAAGTATATCCTTGCATCTTTCCAAGCTAAGAGTGTATTATGGACTGTAAAATTGTTAGATAAGGCCTGGATCTTTTCAAAGCTATTAATAAATGGGACGGAAGCTATTGCTCTTGGATGACATGCTATTGATTCCATCCCAACCCAAAGTGAGTCGCGTCTGTCTAGGCACCAACTAGTCATGTGCTTGATTTGAGCAGACCAGTAATATAGTTGCAGATTTGGCAAAGAGACCCCTCCTAAATCCTTAGGCGTAATTAGTTTGGTAAATTTGGTTCTAGGTTTCTTATTGTTCCAGATATATTTAGAGATATTGGCATTCATTTTCTGAAAAAAGGACTGAGATAGATGGCAGGGGATATTTTAGAATAGATCATTTAGCCAAGGAAGGATATTCATCCTGACCACCTTAATCCTGCCAAAAGGAGAGTTTGGTAGGGCAGACCAGTTAACCAGGTCCTGTTTAATCTTTGTGAGCAAAGGCATATCATTTGAAGTGAACAGGTCTTTAAGATTTGGAGTAACATATGCCCAAGTATTTAAAGCCTGCTTCAGTCAATTGGAATGGAGATATCGTTTCTAAGTTGATTGTAGAGGGGATATTCAAAGGTAAAGCCATGGATTTATCCACATTCATTTTGTACCCTGACAGGTTACCATATTCAGATATGATGTCCATTACTGCAGTGAAAGAGGTCTCTGGTTTAGACATGTATAAAGGCACATCATCAGCAAATAATTACATTCTATGCTCTTCGTCACCCACATAGATGCCCCTGATGTTATTACTAGACCTTATTGGCTTTTCCAGTGGTTACTGTATATGACTAACGAGAACAGAGCAGGAGATAAAGGACAGCCTTGATGACAGCCCCTACCAATAGGAAATCTTTCTGATAGCTTACCATTTGTGTTAACTGCCACTGATGGGTCAAATTAAAAAAGATTTCCCTTCACTGGAACTAAGGAGCCTAGCCCGAACCATGAAAAACAGCCCCAGACCATTATTCCTCCTCCACCAAACTTTACAGTTGGCACTATGCATTCGGGCAGGCAGCGTTTTCTGTCGGACTGCAAGATGGTGAAGCGTGATTCATCACTCCAGAGAACGTGTTTCCACTGCTCCAGAGTCCAATGGCGACGAGCTTTACAACACTCCAGCCGACGCTTGCCATTGCACATGGTGATCTTAGGCTTGTGTGTGGCTGCTCGGCCATGGAAACCCATTTCATGAAACTCCCGATGAACAGTTCTTGTGGTGACGTTGCTGCCAGAGGCAGTTTGGAACTCGGTAGTGAATGTTGCAAATGAGGACATGATTTTTACACGCTTCAGCACTCGGCGGTCCCGTTCTGTGAGCTTGTGTGGCCTACCATTTCGCGGCTGAGACATTGTTGCTCCTAGACGTTTCCACTTCACAATAACAGCACTTACAGTTGACTGGGGCAGCTCTAGCAGGGAAGAAATTCTACTGCCAATGTTTTTTATACACCTGTCAGCAACGGGTGTGGCTGAAATAGCCGAATCCACTAATTTGAATGGGTGTCCACATACTCTCTCCATAGGTCTACTAAACCAGATGAATCACAAATGTGTCTAAGAGTATTTTAAGCTCTATGATTCGAGACTGGAGCAGTTGATGATTTATTCAGTTTACCCAAAGTACAGTTAAAATCTCCTGCTATAAACCCATGTCCCTTGAAGGGGTTGATTTAAATCATATCAGACATACATTTGGGGGAGTCTGTGTTCTGGCCATATACATTTAGTATAGTAATATGTTGACCCAGAATATTACCTGTAATCAAAATAAATCGTCCTTCAGGGTCTGTGTCTTGGTGCTCAAATATAAATGGGACATTTTTATTTACAAGGATGGCAGTGCCTCTTTTGTTTGAACTAAAATAAGAAAAATACAGCTAGCCTATACTTGTAACTTTGTAGGCCGCATGTGCTGCACCAGAATCACATGTTCTCTCCTGCTTTATCATGGTTTGAACGATGTGCATAATTCCAGTCCATATAATACATTATTAGCCTACTGGAGCTAGTTTCATTTATTTACCCAAGAGAGCATATATCTAGCTACATCTATGGGCTTTTATGTTTTTCTGTCGTGTGTAAAGTGCAGTAGCCTATATCATAGATGTATTGGATAACGGCGCAATCATTTGGGCTTTTTTGGGCTTGGGCTCATTAAATGTTGTTAATGTAGGGCTCATAAAACGTATTTAATATATGGCTCATCACGTAGGCGGATGCATATATACCTTTCATAATATTTCCCCTAATGTTATTAGCCTACCTCCTCTTTCTCTCTCTATTGTTGCTTCATTCCTTCCTCTTCCATTGCATTTATTACCTGAAAGAGGTAGGCTAGGACATCTATACATTATACAGGGCTAAATATCAATCTAGAACAGGATTATCTATTTTGGATGCAATTTGAATGGAAAGAGAGAAAGACTGCGATATAGTGCTCGTGCGTGCACTGATTTAAAGCAACGATATTTGAGTGATAGGCTGTTTTAAAACTCTGCAGCTGCAATAAAAAAAATCATCTTTACAATTAAAAAACAAGGTGACCCCGAAAGCCAGATAGAGATTGGTAAATTAGACTTGCATTCGGTCTTCATATTACCAGAGCATAGGCTATGCTGCAGCAAATGTAGGCCTACCTGTCACAAGAAAAAAGTTACCATGATCAGATGATAGGTCTACATGCATTGTGAACTGCGCTCCATACTGAGATGGGCTGTCTGTCCCCACCCTGAGCGTTGATTCATCATGCGGAGGCTGTAGAGAACCAATATTTAGACAATGCATATCATTTAACGGTTCCATTTCATGCCATGCTGTTCATATAAATAATTTATTTGAATTTACCGGTTTCTCGCAGTTATTTATCCTGGGAAAATGGAGTGGTTTTGGGTGGTAAATCTCGATAACCGGGTTCCCGCCATTCAACCCTAGAGCGTAGGGTAGCCATTTATGCGCGGATAGTGACTAGCATCTCCATAACGTTAGCATCCGCCATCATGTTGCTAGTCTTCGTCGTGTCTTCTTGTTTAACTATAGACAGCTACAGTACAATAGGTAAAGGATATTGGGACTAATAGTCATCAATTGTTTTAGCCCATCCAATAAAATGTCTAATTGTTTTACCTATAGGCTCAGGAGTGACATAGTTTGTTTTTATAAAGCATCTCAGAGTAGGAGTGCTGATCTAGGATCAGCTTTGCCTTTTAGATCAAAATGAATAAGACTCCTTGGACAAGGGGGGACCTGATCCTAGATCAGCACTCCTACTCTGAGACACTTTATAAATATTGTCCATGAGCAGCTCGCATCTGATCCAGGTCCTCTCTATGGATATTTATCAGTGTTGGAGAGGCAGACAGCGCAGCTCTTTTCCGCCTGCGCTGATCAACATGCCAGGGTGTGAATTCACACTGCTTCTGTATTATCTGTCAATATCCAAACAGAGCGAGACAGCACACTATGAACTGATCCATTTTCTGACGATGCCTCTGGTGATTCTACTCACTGAGTTATTATCCAGGTTGTTATCGGAGAAAGGTTCTGGATGTTTAGCTTCTTTGTTTGAAATTCGTTGAAACTGAAGCAGCTGTTTAAGTGAGCAATTCAGAGACAACAAAAAAAGAATGGCTCAGAACTAATGAAGACGTTGTTTCGGCTGACTGAACACAACAAATAAAATGTCATTTACCACAACAAGGTTGACATCTCACTGTGTTTCCAAGGATCTAATAACTCATTTAGTGACTTTTTCAGCATGTGGAACAGAGGAGAGAAAGCACCTGGGATAGTTATGTGCTGAAAAGGTGAAGGTGAATCAAGGACAGTTCCATTATATGAAAAGGTCAGTGTAGAAGTCTGACGTTAGCACTCTTCCTCTCCATTTGCGGAAGGAATGAGCGAGGGAGGGGAGCAGCGATAGAGGGATGTCAAGACATTCGGCTGAGAATTGGAGGATGAGGAGGATGGGGATGGAGGTGGGTGTTGAATGGACTACTCAAGTCAAGTGGAAGAAAGAGTTAGCCTTTGAAGTGAGAGCATGAGCAGACTTTCCCCCTATCCCAGCTATCCGCCCACACACTCCCCTGACTCCTTGAGCGAGAGAGAGAGAGAGAGAGAGAGAGAGAGAGAGAGAGAGAGAGAGAGAGAGAGAGAGAGAGAGAGAGAGAGAGAGAGAGAGAGAGAGAGAGAGAGAGAGAGAGAGAGAGAGAGAGAGAGAGAGAGAGAGAGAGAGAGAGAGAGAGAGAGAGAGAGAGAGAGAGAGAGAGAGAGAGAGAGAGAGAGAGAGAGAGAGGCATGGGAAGGGTGACAGAAGGGGGAGAGGGAGCTAGTTAAGGAGAGGGAACATGTGATAAGAAAACTGAGAGTGTGGTGAATGAGGAAAGGAGAGAGAGGAAGGATGAATGAAAAATACCTGCAGTGTTGAATGACATACTGTGGGCTATGAGAAATGAGAGAGAGAGAAAAAGAGCGATAGAGATAGTGTGTTTGAAAGCCGCCCACCGTAGCTCCTGCAGAACCAGGGCTGATGGGGTCTCCAGAGCTGCCAGACTGCTGTTTAATTAAACCGGCTGATCCACACCATCATGTATCATATGACAGCCAGGGGAGGGGGAGGAGGCGTATGGGGGAGAGGAGAGGGAGGGGTAGGGAAACACGAGGGATGAGGGGGATGGAGGGAATGGTCCGCGTCAAAGGGTCTCTCCCCCTCCGAGTGGAGTGGGCGGCAGGGAGAGAGAGGCTGAGACTGTGCAGCTGTACAGTACCTTTACGTTAACTCCTCTCTCTTAGACACGCACCAGACTAGGGTCTTTACCACCTCCACCAACACCCCAGCACGTCTCTCTCCAGCTGGACAACTCTGCCTCTGCACAACATTCTCTCAGCAGAACAAGCCTCTCAGAACTATAAAAGCTCTCTCTACAATGGCATTAGAAGAAGCTGAAAGGAGCTTTAACTGAATATAGTTTTAACGGTAGAATTGTGTTCCAGGGATTTTTCTCTTTGTAGTACTCTCTGCAACAGTGAAGCGGGGGGTAGAAACTCTGTTCCAGGACATTGTGGACACCTGGTGTGGAACTGTGTGCCTGTGATCGGTGTGTCTTTCACATATACACAAACAGCATACTGGAGATGAGATCCAGCTGTACTGAGAGCAAGAATGTGTCTTCTCAACCATGCAACGTAAGTGAGGGTGTTTAAAGGTAGACTGTGTGTGTGTGTGTGTGTATTTAGTACGCATGAAGTGGATAGATGTGTTTTGAGGTAAAGAGAGTGAGGTTGCAGCAAGAGGAGCAAATGCTGTGTTTTGCACATTTTGTAGCACCCTTGAAAGCTGTTATGAGTGATGCTCAGTGTGTTTCTTTTAAATATTTGTTTATTGTTTTAAGTGTCATCGTTAAAATGGATTATGACATGATCCATTATCCTGACATACATTGGTTTGTCTGTCTCTGTGATATTGACCAATGGAGTTTCTCCTCTGCTTCCATTTGACCGCAAAATGCAGAATTGTTTTTGTTGCACTGATAAAATCAATGCTATGGACAGAAGTTGATGAGCCATGTAGTGAAGTGCTTTTGCTGAGCTATTTATTCTGTATTCTAGAACATGGTCCATTATAACGAGTAACTGCCTCTGTGGTTTGACCAACTGTCATACCATATAACAGTGAAAGCAGGAACGCTAAAGACTTTGTGCCAAACCCAATCATATGTATAAACCTCCAATTCCATGAAAACAAGTGACCAATTTAGTGATTTGGTAGTCAACTGGTATTGGCGGGCAACAATCTATTCCTATATAGCTGAATGCTTTGGCTGTTTCTGTTGTACAATAGCAGAGACTACATTGTTTATCTTTTTTCCCAGCGTATGTTCCTTGTTAGCAACCTGTAATGTCTACAGTGTTGAGGAGAGTAGACCTGCTTGCATAACTCAAGGGATAGAGGTAGAACTGACCTGACCTCTCAAGCAATTTCCTGTCATTATTAAGAGCCTTTTTAATTAGTTTGTGTGTTGGAATTACATCAGACCTCCTACCTCCTCCTTCTTTTTCTCTTTCAAGCTATTTAAATCCCTCTGCTTCTGGAGCATGCTAGCTCCTGGGACTGTATGTGTGTGTGTGTGCAGAAAGATATGTGTAGCTTGGCTTGTGGCATGCATGGAATTAAATATTCAGGTGACAGAAAGGCAGATTCCTCCATGTGATGTTTCTCTTTGTTCCCTCTGTTAGTTCACTCAATTATGTCACTCTAGGAGTACCTCTGTTCTCTATTCTTAACACAAGTAGAATAAGTTCCTGATATCAGAGTTAGTCATGTATGCATTTACCAAGTAATGGTTCATTCTGTTTGTATAATGCATTACAGGCTGTCATTTACAGAGAACCGTATTCTGTCCCACATTCAGTGAACTTTTTTTGTTACATTTTCTTTTCGTTGCAGTCTGTCACATGTCAGATGCATACGCATACTGTACTGTACATTGTTAGAGAAACAAATATAAAGAGAGGGAAAGTGAAAAGGGAGGGAGAAGGAAGGAAGAGGAGGAGAAGGAGACAGTTTTTGTTGGCCACAGGCTCTGGAGCACTTTCTTGCATTATACATTAGGCAATTTTTTTTGCCCCGAGTAACTGCAGGAGATATCAAAGGCACTAGGGCTTTTCTTTGACCTAGATTGAATCCGCTTCCAGCTGAATGCTGGAACACAAATGGAGGACACAACCCTGTCCACGTTCACTGCACCATATCAACCATATCAAAGCCTTGTCAAGGTATTGTGAGTCCATGCTGGAGGCACTAAGCTGTTGCAAGGAATCAGGCAGTGTACTCTCAGGGAAATTCTCTGAGGTATACCTTGACCCCCTGCGTGTTGCTGAACCATAATTACAGGGAAGGAAATGTAAAGAAGTGTGAATGTGGTAGGAATAAATGGAATAAGAATGCATGGAACAATGAAATTGGTTGTGTTCCCTGCCTGGGGTATTTAAAGGGATATTTTGGTAATTACCCTTTATCTACTTCCCCAAAGTCAGATGAACTCGTGAATACCATTTTTATGTCTCTGTGTCCAGTATAAATTAAGTTGGAGGTAGTTTCGTGAGCCAATGCTAACTAGCATAAGCGCAATATGCTAGCATATGCCCATAGACTTCCAGTCATTAAGCTAATGCTAGTTAGCAATTGCGCTAGCGCTAGTTAGCAACTTCCTTCAAACCGCACTCAGAGATAAAAATGGTATCCACAAGTTCATCTGACTAGGGAAGTAGATAAAAATTGTATCCATGAGTTCATAGATTGCCTAAATCAAAATATTCCTATTTAATGGGTCCTTCTTTCCTATGGCTCTGCGCTTATGGGACTATTAGGTCCATACATACTCTCTAAATAATGGATGTGACTTTATGTAGTGCTTGGATTAGCAATGAAAATAAGACAATGCAAAATCAAAGCAAAAATTGTGTCCTCTTCTACTTGTGGATGTGTCTAATGGGACTGGTCCTGGTCGGTCCCTGGATGGGAGACCAGATGCTGCTGGAAGTGGTGTTGGAGGGCCAATAGGAGGCACTCTTTGGTATAAAAATGATATACAGTTGAAGTCGGAAGATT
Source organism: Coregonus clupeaformis (assembly GCF_020615455.1). Lineage (NCBI taxonomy): Eukaryota > Metazoa > Chordata > Actinopteri > Salmoniformes > Salmonidae > Coregonus > Coregonus clupeaformis. Next base: position 25,746,199 of record NC_059199.1, read on the forward strand.
ACATACACTTAGGTTGGAGTCATTAAAACTAGTTTTTCAACCACTCCACATATGTCTTGTTAACAAACTATAGTTTTGGCAAGTCGGTTAGGACAGTAGTAATTTTTCCAACAATTGTTTACAGACAGATTATTTCACTTATAATTCACTGTATCACAGCCCTCATACCATCATGGCCACCAAATCATCCTCAGCTTTCAATTGACTCGTTCATCTCCCCTTCACTCCCCTGTAACTATTCCCCAGGTCGTTGCTGTAAATTCAATTTATTTTGTAAAATAAGAGTTAAATAAATATTGTGTCCCAATAAGGAGGGGATCAGTATGAGAAAATGGACACCGATCATTTGGGCGTTCCAGACTATGTCAGGCATAATACCCTTTAGTGATAGATGTTAAGACATCCATGCACAATATGTACAGACCTCATTTACCAGGGAGACCTTGTCACTGTTATGTCAGACCACTTTCATCTAAGTCTAACTGTGTCTCTGTTGTTGTCTCTGTTGTTTCAGCAGCACCCAGCGGGGTTGGAGGCCGTCAGCCCCAGTGAGGAGGTGACTGACATGGAGGACAATGAGGAGGAGGACCTGGGAGTGTTGGATGACCAGCGGAGCATCATCCTGCACCTCCTCTCCCAGCTCAAACTGGGCATGGACCTCACCCGGGTAAGACAGCCAATGCTCTCTTCATGTATTTTCCTTGGAATGTTAGAGCTGGTATGGCCAACACAACGCTTACTGGTTCACTGAATGGATTATGTAGGAATGTCTTGATTCCTTTTTAAGACAGCCAACACACTCTGCTCTCTCTTCATAGTTTTCCCTTGGAATGTTAGAGCTGGTATGGCCAACGCAATGTTTACTGGTTCACTGAATAGGAATGTCTTGTTATGTACTGGTATGTCCATTTCACTAGCCTGCTCAGTTGAATATAATAATCAATGGCATCAAAACAGCCATGGAATGACACTAAAAAAGCTTTTAGTTTAAGTTATGACTAGTGCGCCTCTTTATTACTGTTCCCTACCAGCACTCTAGTGAAGTGTCTCCCTCATGTAGTTTAACGGTCGCCTCCCGCCCTGTTTACCAGGTGGTGCTGCCCACGTTCATCCTGGAGAAGCGCTCCCTGCTGGAGATGTACGCTAACTTCATGGCCCACCCGGACATGTTCCTGTCCATCACGGCTGGCGCCACGGCGGAGGACCGCATCGTACGCTTCGTCGAGTACTACCTTACCGCCTTCCACGAGGGCCGCAAAGGAGCTGTGGCCAAGAAGCCCTACAACCCGGCGCTGGGCGAGACATTCCACTGTTCCTGGGAGGTGCCTCGGGACAGAGTGAGGCCCCTCAGGTCTCAGGGCCCAAGGGAACCAGCCTCCAGGGGCCCCATCAACACCCAACAGCAGGATGATCCGTCGGGGACCGAGTGTTACCGGGTTCGCTTCGTGGCCGAGCAGGTGTCCCACCACCCACCCGTCTCAGGATTCTATTGCGAGTGCCCAGAGAGGAGGATGTGTGTCAACACCCACGTGTGGACAAGAAGCAAGTTCATGGGCATGTCCATTGGTGTGTCCATGATAGGGGAAGGTGAGTTCATTGATGTGCTTCGGGTTTGTTGAGTCTCAGTTAAACGCTGACACCATGTTATGATGAGTTTCTAGGATATCAAGTGATTACGAATGTAAGGATGTACTTAGACACTTTTGATGAGGAGTTCATATAAGATATTTAATATGTACCATGGTTAGTTATAATAGAAGGACAGAGCTTTGCCTCTATCATCTCCGTCACTCCAGAACAAAGATCCACTCTCTCTATATATACACTATGTTACAAGTCTCTCCAGGAACATCTGGTAATCATCATGGGCACTCCCATTCTTTGATGTTATTACTCTTTACCCCAAGTCAGTATATCCTGTCCATCAATCATGCTATCATAAACATCAGTAATCTCCTTTGACATAACGGAATGTAGACTCTGTGGCACCAAGCCACTTATCTAGTAACTCTAACCTGGTCCCCACGATACTATGACATGACATCATTACAATCCACTTTTTTGTTTCTTATTTTGTGGTAAGTAAGATCACTTAACCCCCAACAATTCATATAAAATAGAATATTCCCAATCAGTAGTATATATATATACATATACATATAGATATGACTACAGCCTAAACTATGCTAGATAACTGAGAATTCACCCCTTTCTACCTTCTAACCTGAATCCAACCTGATTCTCAATATATTTAATTAACAAAGGTATAAATTCTCAGTCATCCATCTTATGTGATATCAAACCTCTCAAACCTCTATAGACTCAGTCTGAGTAAAAGATAGACACATAATTAACTACTATATATTCGTGCTAATAATCTATGTAGTCAAAACCTTACTTAGATATATATAAGGAAAAATCCCACATAGACATCCCCCATTTTAAAATGACCCCTTTTTATGAGACATGCGACAAAGAAAAACATCCATAAAATAAATTGTGACCATCATGACATCATCCCCACAAATACAAAGATCCATGACCATTACTAAGTTACATGGATATTACAATATTTTCAAATGAATATATCAAAATAAAACAACTTCAATCTTCTTCATCCATCTTCATACAAATGAACCCCAAGCTTTTCTCTGGTCACTTGGGGCGCTATCTGATCTACTGAGATAGTCTTCTTTCCCCATCTTCAACCTGTAAACCCCATTCCACTTTATACATTTCCAACTTAACATTCCTCATTCCTCAATCAACATTATCAATGGACTCTAAACTGTAATAACATATAGATGAATAATTTATCCTTTCTCTCCTTGCATATTATATTAACTGATACATCTCTATTCATACTCCTAATACCTTCCTATATGTCTCTAATATTTCCCATAGCTTTATTTAAATTCCCAATACCTTCCTAATCTTAATGTCCAACATGTATCCCCCATATAATCACATACATTCCCTCTTTATCTACTATAATAGCATCCATTTATATGTCATTATCACTTACATAGTCTAATGAATAACATCTCAGACCCAATTGCTTAAAAACTCATGATTGTTAAAAGATACAATGTTCAACTCCGACTTTGTCCTCCTAATATACCTGAGATAGATACACATTATAACACTCTATTTCCACTCCTTGTTAAATCATTACATCCCTAAACTATTCATGCTTTAAGAATTCCACCAAAATCAGATCATATAAAAATATCATAACCCCATGATAGGAACCAATTAAGTACTTGCCTATCAACATAGATATGTACCACTCTAAACATCCATATCAATATCACCCAATACTTCAAATGTATATAATGACTAATATGCTAATACGTTAACCCAATTAATCAACATATTCATGATTTCATTCACAATCCTCACCTTAACTTCCATGTTTCAAACAGTATGATTCAACAATGTCTACTCAAAATAAATCATAAGTGTATCCTAATACATTACCATAATGTATCACTGTTTTTAACCCATAATATCTATAGAAAACAGTTCTATACTAATACATACTAATGATTCACTTAAATCACTCATTCATGTTATAAATTATAACCAACCAAATTACTTAACTCAACCAAATTTAAAATGACAATCCATATTGATTCACTTTATCCTTATCAATGAAAATTAAAACCCTCAACTTTATCACCCATTACAACTGTCAGAATGTACACTTATATTAACATACAGTATAAACATCCATAATTCAATTATGACTTTCCTCATCCTGATAATAAATACAGATCATTATCTCAATGCATTCTTAATACTATTAATTTAGCAGTGTATACAGTGGGGAAAAAAAGTATTTAGTCAGCCACCAATTGTGCAAGTTCTCCCACTTAAAAATATGAGAGAAGCCTGTAATTTTCATCATAGGTACACGTCAACTATGACAGACAAATTGAGAAAAAAAATCCAGAAAATAACATTGTAGGATTTTTAATGAATTTATTTGCAAATTATGGTGGAAAATAAGTATTTGGTCACCTACAAACAAGCAAAATTTCTGGCTCTCACAGACCTGTTACTTCTTCTTTAAGAGGCTCCTCTGTCCTCCACTCGTTACCTGTATTAATGGCACCTGTTTGAACTTGTAATCAGTATAAAAGACACCTGTCCACAACCTCAAACAGTCACACTCCAAAATCCACTATGGCCAAGACCAAAGAGCTGTCAAAGGACACCAGAAACAAAATTGTAGACCTGCACCAGGCTGGGAAGACTGAATCTGCAATAGGTAAGCAGCTTGGTTTGAAGAAATCAACTGTGGGAGCAATTATTAGGAAATGGAAGACATACAAGACCACTGATAATCTCCCTCGATCTGGGGCTCCACGCAAGATCTCACCCCGTGGGGTCAAAATGATCACAAGAACGGTGAGCAAAAATCCCAGAACCACACGGGGGACCTAGTGAATGACCTGCAGAGAGCTGGGACCAAAGTAACAAAGCCTACCATCAGTAACACACTACGCCGCCAGGGACTCAAGTCCTGCAGTGCCAGACGTGTCCCCCTGCTTAAGCCAGTACATGTCCAGGCCCGTCTGAAGTTTGCTAGAGTGCATTTGGATGATCCAGAAGAGGATTGGGAGAATGTTATATGGTCAGATGAAACCAAAATAGAACTTTTTGGTAAAAACTCAACTCGTCGTGTTTGGAGGACAAAGAATGCTGAGTTGCATCCAAAGAACACCATACCTACTGTGAAGCATGGGGATGGAAAAATCATGCTTTGGGGCTGTTTTTCTGCAAAGGGACCAGGACGACTGATCCGTGTAAAGGAAAGAATGAATGGGGCCATATATCGTGAGATTTTGAGTGAAAACCTCCTTCCATCAGCAAGGGCATTGAAGATGAAACATGGCTGGGTCTTTCAGCATGACAATGATCCCAAACACACCGCCCGGGCAACGAAGGAGTGGCTTCGTAAGAAGCATTTCAAGGTCCTGGAGTGGCCTAGCCAGTCTCCAGATCTCAACCCCATAGAAAATCTTTGGAGGGAGTTGAAAGTCTGTGTTGCCCAGCGACAGCCCCAAAACATCACTGCTCTAGAGGAGATCTGCATGGAGGAATGGGCCAAAATACCAGCAACAGTGTGTGAAAACCTTGTGAAGACTTACAGAAAACGTTTGACCTGTGTCATTGCCAACAAAGGGTATACAACAAAGTATTGAGAAACTTTTGTTATTGACCAAATACTTATTTTCCACCATAATTTGCAAATAAATTCATAAAAAATCCTACAATGTGATTTTCTGGATTTTTTTTCTCATTTTGTCTGTCATAGTTGACGTGTACCCATGATGAAAATTACAGGCCTCTCTCATCTTTTTAAGTGGGAGAACTTGCACAATTGGTGGCTGACTAAATACTTTTTTCCCCCACTGTATACCTACTACTCAAATTAGCAAATTTTTATAAATCCAATTTTATTATCAAAACATTTCATAAATGTTACTTATCCCAAGTGTACATTAAGTCCTCATGACAGTTCTTCTCATAAGAAATCATGTGTATACCCAAAACTCAGTCAAAAAATAAAAAAATAAACTCCATAAAATTCACTGTGTGTGCTCCTTTAAGACTTATCACCTTTGACCTGTTGAAAACCCCCTAAAATCATAATCATCATACTAGGTGTGTTGTCTTTTATTTGAAAACCCAATTGAAAAACAACAAACAAAAATAGCCAGGCCTTACTTAATTTGGTAGCTCCCTTTTACGACCTAATACTGCCTAACTTCACTAAACTGCTCCCCCTAGCCCTGGGCAACATTCCAATGAGATAAGGAAATCCCCTTTCTCCTGGAAGAGAAATTATACATTTCATTAACATTCAATTACAATCAGTAATCCAAAGATAGTAAGTACACACAAAACATGATACAGATATACACAGTCCTATCTCATCAATAATCGTTTGTATCAATCTAATTCCTCATAACTACTCCATAAAAATATTATATAAAATCTCTCAAAAGATGAAAACCACTCAAATTTCACTTAGTATATAATGAGTATGTTTAATTGATTACCCTTCGGACCATATCCTCTTTAAATCTCACAATGATTATTGAACCCCTAAATCTGCTCCTTGTGATCCCATATCAAATGATCCATTATCGTTTACTTGATCAACAACATAGGAAAATCTGTTTCCCCTTCTATTGTTCCTGTAACCCCTGTAAATGTCATATTTCATTCATTATCCAATACAATCACGTACTCCGCTAAAGTAAGACTAGATATTTTATCCCAGGCATCTATTTAAAAATTGTTTGATACGTTGTCTCCTACTTTCCCCTTAACATAATACTATAGTAGACTTCCATCAATCCTGGGAAAAAAACTCCCACTCAGAAGACACTAGATAATAACACGTTTCATTAAGTTCACTACACCTTCTAATATAAACCTATAACCCCTTTCTAGTAATTTAATCATCACAACCTGTTACATAGATGTTTTAAAATATAAACCTATTGTTTAATAACTTCATACTTACAAAAATGTTTTACTTAATCCATCATCCTAATAGTAAAAACTATATCCCATTGTTCATCGTACCATAATTAGATTATCATTTTTAGAATTAATGAACTGTCTGCATAACTCACTGTTGTTTAAACAAACTATATAATGAAATAATAATAATTACTAATGATCAAATAACGTTCCATATTCACCTATCTAGACATGTTCTTCATATCATCCCAATGCTTCCTACATATGTCAATATAGCCCAACTATCACTACTTTCTTTCACCCTCTTATGAAATCATGTCATTATTAAATTGTCTCCACAAATCAATACTACCTAATAACATATTTTCATTCACCTAAATATAAATAATTATTTTAATACCCGTCTATTAAACAATCCAATTCAACATGTCTCATCAAACAATACAATTCACCATTTCTCAACACTCACTGAAACAACTTTTCTTTTCAAACACAGACAACCCTCTATAATCTCAATTATCCTCTATTGCTGACTTTCCATCTAACATTCCTTTAACAGATGACAAATTATTTTTAAATTATAGTCAAAACAAATAAAACAGCTATTCACAGCTATGCAACTTTAATTACTATGTTATACTATCCTCTAGGTGTTGGTAAAACAATCCCTTTCACATAATGTTATCAATTCACCTAGTAATCTAGGTCAACAGCATCAATGTAAAAGTTTTGATTTCTGTCCCTTCCTGGGCTCAAACCAGGGACCCTCTACGCATATCGACAACATTTACCATCCAAACACTGTTACCCATCGCTCCACAAAATCCGTGATCCTTGAAAAGCAAGTTAAACAACTACTTCCACGTCGCTTAGCAAGTTACGTCACCACTCTTTAACTTCACTAGTTCGCACCACTAACTAGCTAGCTCTTTCACACCAAACATTCAACCCCCTACGACTTCCTTCTCCACAGCAACCACTGATCCCTGTACACCTAACGTAACCCATAATGTCCCTTACAGCTTTCTCACGTTTCAATGGTTAACACCCTTAGACAAAAAACATGGAAATTCTTCCAGCTTTTTTACTAGTAGACAAAATAAAACACATTCTCAAACAGCGTTCTACATTTACCTCTATCATAGGGTTTAAAAACTAACGTAACAACATTAACCATCCTAAATTGCTGTAGTAACGTCATGTTTGGTTCAGTTTATCACCAATCCTCCATTATTAGAATACATCAGATCTAGGTAAATATCATTTCTAAGTAGGCTAGAAGTAACACCAAACACTTGTTGTATTTTACCATCATATAGTGAATTTATCCAATTTATTTATAGACATTACGCCACCATTCTCAATCGTTTAATCTAGCAAACACTTAGTCAACTCCTCCCAAAAAATAACTACCACGCAATCGTCTCTCTATACCTGTTAAATAAGTGAGTCTTTCTATTTAAACCACAACACGCTACAAATCTTCCATGCAACATCACCAAACCAAATACTTTGTAGTATCCGTGCAAGCAACACATACCATCAGTTGAATTACACTCATAAAGATTTTACTCTATGCCATTGAAATGACAAATAAATCGTAATAGTTCAATGGAACCCTATATTGGCTTTCTACTATATTACACATTACGTCTATAACCACATTACTTATGGTCAGTTTATTCCTTAAACCTTATCTCTATCACATGATCCAACAACGGTACAAACTTAGAAAACACATATTAATTACTTTCCCACCCATGACGTACGTCTACGTTTGGGTGAGCAAGTTAATACATATATAACGTTAGAAACTTCTAGGTATGCACATCAAATAAACCCTTTGTGGTGTTTTTAACCAATTCTTAATCAACACAAATCTCTTCTTCAAACATTTTACCAGCGGAACCAAAAATAGACTGTAATTTCCCGGACACTGACTGCCCTGCCTGTCCAGAAAATACAGACCTTTCCACTACTCTCTAAAATAACCTCACAATCTCCATACCACTCCTTGATATTCTATGAATTAATGATGTTATATATCGTAACTTCTTATCCAAATGTATATCAAATTATTATACCAATTTTTACAACCTATTATGCACCCCTCAGATTCAAATTATTTTCTGCTCTTTGTTCCTAAAATCGCCCATGTTGTCCCATGCAATTACTTAACTTTACATTACTTTTACAAAATACTTATTCTAACTGCGGATTAGCCTGTAATAATTTTGTCATTTCCTGTCTCTCACTTCGAGTTAAATGAAGCTCTGCTTTACTCTTAATGGTGACTGTTTTTCCAGATATCAGTCTACTAAGCTGGCCATTCATTATTACTATTAGTTCATGCAATTATTAGTAATTAAATACTTACATTAAAATCCCCATCCTGATCTGTATTAAAATGTAGTTCCTATTTTGTCGTTTTGGTGCTATGATTCCATATGTTACATTGCATTGGCTCCATCTCCTGGCCGTTTTGAGTAATTCACTTCTAATTCTCTCTTCATTTTATAATGTTCTACCACAGTAGTCTAAAACATTAATGGCCTCAAACCATGTCCTTTATCAAACTCTTAAATATTTATGACCTCAAACCATGTCCTTGATAAAACTATTAAACATTCATGGCCTCAAACCATATCCTTGATCAAACTATTAAACATTCATGGCCTCAAACCATATCCTTGATCAAACTATTAAACATTAATGGCCTCAAACCATATCCTTGATTCATGGCCTCGAACCTATGTACCAAAATACCTTATTCTATTTCATAATGTCGTACACTGTATAATCTCGTCATGTTGAGGACTCGAACCTCTGACCTATGTTATCGTAGTACACATTAAAAGACCCTACACCCACTATTGTTACACCCATTCTCCTTCTTCTCTGTTGTTTTTTAGGTCATTACTCTGACCGAACCCTTCATAGAATCATAGCACCCTGTTATTGTCTAATTTGATAATTATCCTTACATCCCACTAAATAACTCAATAACACTCATCATCCCCCTTTTAAAATATAGAATTTTAAAAGTCTGTTACAGCTAAGCCTTACCACAGATAAGCAGAATTTGACATAATCAAAAAAATGAAATTCTGCTTACCTGTTAGTTTGGCTGTAAACTGCATCCTGTTCGTTTAGACGCCAATCTGTTATGATGAGTTTCTAGGATATCAAGTGATTACGAATGTAAGGATGTACTTAGACACTTTTGATGAGGAGTTCATATAAGATATTAAATATGTACCATGGTTAGTTATAACAGAAGGACAGAGCTTTGCCTCTATCATCTCCCTCACTCCAGAACAAAGATCCACTCTCTCTATATATACACTCTGTTACAAGTCTCTCCACGAACATCTGGTAATCATCATGGGCACTCCCATTCTTTGATGTTATTACTCTTTACCCCAAGTCAGTATATCCTGTCCATCAATCATGCTATCATAAACATCAGTAATCTCCTTTGACATAACGGAATGTAGACTCCGTGGCACCAAGCCACTTATCTAGTAACTCTAACCTGGTCCCCAGGATACTATGACATGACATGACTACACACCATAAGTACATGATTGAGTTCAAATCATATACTTTTTTTAAGCTTAGGTTTTGGAATATACATAGAGATACAGTTGGTGGCAGTTTGAATGGCATTAGCAATGCGCATGCCCCGCCCACCTGAGGATCTGTCTTTTTCAGCCATCTATTTCCTGTGTTCACTTAAATCTCGCTGGATTGATTGCTTTCATACTCCTCCGACTCTTTCATACTCTTGCTTGTGCCTGTCTTTTTTCCCCGTTAACGTTACGACCACGGAAATGTTTGTAATGTCCAGTCAAACACACCACCCTAATGGCTGAAATGGGCTCAATTGAATACGTTGTCTTTTCGTTGCATCTATAAGAACGCTAAAGCTTAGTTGGGAATTTAACGCATCGTCTCGACACATCACAAGAAAGAGAAGAAAGCTACCTTTATTTTGATGGGTGTTCATCTTTTGTGGAATTGAAAAAAGTAATCATTTTAATACAGTTGAAATCTTTACAAATTAGATGCACTTAAATGAAAACAACTTCCAAAAATGAACACTTGATTATAGTGATATTGTTTCTGATTTCGCAAACAATGTAAAGTATGTATAGAGAGGTGTAATCTAGAGCCAAGCCTGTTGATTTTTTATACGAGGGTATCCTGCAATTGGCACACTTGTTGAATTATGCAACAGAACTTGACAACAACTGTAATTTATGAGGCAGTCTAGACAGCGCAGGTGAGTGCAGGTAGGCCGCAGGGTTATTCAACTCTTACCCTACGAGGTCTGGAGCCTGCTGGTTTTCTGTTCTACCTGATAATTAATTGCACCCTTTTGGTGTCCCAGGTCTAAATCAGTCCCTGATTAGAGGGCAACAATGAAAAAACGGAGCGGAACTGGCTTTGAGGTCCAGAGTTGAGTTTGAGGTGCCTAGGCAGAGCAAGTTTTTGGTGGTTGCAGTCCTGTTCCACCCCTTTATTTAATACATTTCATATATGCAAATACACCCAGTGTATTTATGCAAATTAGGCACATATAGTTTTCTTTATTGTTACACAAAATATGTATTTTTAAACCCTGATACTATTAGAACATTTATATATGAGTGCATTCTAAGAAAACATTTTGACATTTAACAATAAATTGAATACCTGAATTCCCACCAAAATTCCTGAACTTCGTTCATTATTTGTCCGTGCCAGGAAAATGTTTTATGTGCTATAATGGATGTTTTAAATTCTAAAAGTTTGGAGTATCTTCATCCATTATCCAACTGTTGCATTTGTTAGAATTGTTTTTAAAATATTTAAAGAATTTTGATGACCGTTGCTAATGGCATCTACAGCAGCCAGTTTTAGTTTTACTCTCATACCTATCCATTGTGCATAGTCCTCTTGCACAATGGAAGGATATGAGAGTTCTCTGATGGCAATCAATACAATATCAACACAATATCTGTCGTCATGATGCCACAATGTAGGCTTTTCTGAATGAGTCACACTGATGGGATACAGAAAGCCCTTGAACCGAATCGACTGAATCTGTATACAGTGGGGAAAAAAAGTATTTAGTCAGCCACCAATTGTGCAAGTTCTCCCACTTAAAAGAGAGAGAGGCCTGTAATTTTCATCATAGGTACACATCAATTATGACAGACGAATTGAGGAAAAAAAATCCAGAAAATCACATTGTAGGATTTTTAATGAATTTATTTGCAAATTATGGCGGAAAATAAGTATTTGGTCACCTACAAACAAGCAAGATTTTTGGCTCTCACAGACCTGTAACTTCTTCTTTAAGAGGTTTCTCTGTCCTCCACTCGTTACCTGTGTTAATGGCACCTGTTTGAACTTGTTATCAGTATAAAAGACACCTGTCCACAACCTCAAACAGTCACACTGTCACGAGTTGCTAAGCCAGAACCCAGAAGCAGACCAGGACAAGGTAAGTTGAAACGAAGGTGAGTGTTTAATTACAAGTTCAAGAGTGATGCTGAATAATCCAGGGAACAGAGCGGGCGGCGTTGATTAGTTGTTGGGGGTGCAGTGGTTGATCCCATCCTGGGTCGGCAGCCGCCGACCACCAGGCAGAGGTTGGATGAAGGTTCCGGACGGGTGACTGCAGATGGAACAAAACGGGGGTAAGTAAGCAACAAACCAACAAGGTGCAAAAACAACAAAACTAACGCTAGGCTCTAAGACTGATACTCTGGTAAACCTACTGTTCATGGCTAACGATCCGGCAGGGAATGGATGTTAGGCCAGAGCCTAAGAAGGGTGATGATCAGGACCAGGTGTGCAGATTGCTGATGGGATGCAGGTGCGGAAATCAAGAGAGCTCCCCGGAGCGTTCCAGAACCCTCGGGAAACTGGAGATCACGAACATAACAACTAGTTCACAGACAGGACCCGACTCAGACTGCCGGGATCGTTACAGTACCCCCCCCTCCGACGAACGCCACCGGGCGGACTCCCGGAGCGCCAGGATGGAGGCGGTAGAAGTCACTGATGAGGTCAGCATCTAGGACCTGTCGCCGCGGAATCCAACTCCTCTCTTCAGGACCATACCCCTCCCAGTCCACGAGATACTGGAAACCCCGGCCCCGCCGTCTGGAATCCATGATGCGACGCACCGTGTAGGCAGGACCACCTCCGATCATCCGAGGAGGAGGAGGAGGAGGCGGAGGAGGCAACAGAGGACTGAGGAAAACAGGCTTGAGGCAGGAGACATGAAAGGTGGGATGGACTCTGAGCGTCCTCGGGAGTTTGAGTCGAACTGCCACCGGATTGATCACCTTCTCCACCACAAACGGACCAATGAACTTCGTAACAACTTCCTAGACTCAGTCCGTAAAGGAAGATCCCGTGTGGCCAACCAGACCCTATCTCCGATGGTGTAGGTGGGAGCGGGGATCCGGCGACGATTCGCCTGGAGCTGATACCGGTCCGAAACTCTAAGGAGTGCTTTTCTGGCCCGATGCCAGGTCCGGTGGCAACGACTGAATATGGACCTGAACAGAAGGCACTGAGAGCTCCTTCTCCTGAGAAGGGAACAAGGGAGGTTGGTAGCCATACAGGCACTGGAAGGGAGACATCCCAGTGGCAGATGTAGGGAGAGTGTTGTGGGCATACTCAACCCAAGGCAACTGAGAGACCCAGGAGGTGGGGTTGGAAGAGGCCAGACAGCGTAGCGTGGATTCCATCTTCTGGTTGGCTCTCTCCGCCTGACCATTAGATTGGGGGTGAAAACCAGATGTGAGACTGACTGTAGCTCCAATGGCCAAACAGAAGGACTTCCAGACAGCAGAGGTAAACTGAGGGCCACGGTCGGAAACGATATCACTGGGCAACCCGTGGACCCTGAAAACCTCCTTAACCAGGATCTCGGACGTCTCCGAGGCAGAGGGAAGCTTGGCAATAGGCACAAAGTGGGCGAACTTGCTGAATCTGTCCACGATAGTCAGAACGACCGTGTTCCCCTCAGAAGCGGGCAACCCAGTGACAAAGTCCAGGGCCAGATGCGACCATGGTCGCCGGGGAATAGGAAGGGGGGTGAATTAGTCCAGAGCTGGGCCGATTGGTACTCTTATTCTGCGCACACACTGGACAGGCAGCAACATAACCCCCGAGTATCCTCGGCCATGGCAGGCCACCAAAACGTCTGCGAAGAAACGCCATTGTCCGAGCCACGCCAGGGTGACAAGCCATCTTGCTGGCGTGGGACCATTTGAGGACAGCAGGACGAACCGACTCAGGCACAAACAACCGACCGGGTGGACCGTTACCGGGACCGGGCTGAGTCCGAAGGGCCGCCAGCACCTCCTCCTCAATCTTCCACATAACTGCTCCCACGACGCAGTTCCGGGGGAGAATTGTCTCGGTCTTGGACCCACTCTCCTCCGTCTTGGAGAACATCCGGGACAAGGCGTCCGCCTTGCCGTTCTTAGATCCAGGTCGGAACGTCAGGGAAAACTTGAATCGTCCGAAAACAACGCCCACCTGGCCTGACGGGAGTTGAGACGTTTAGCCGATTGCACGTAAGCAAGATTCTTGTGGTCAGTCCAGACAATAAACGGTTGCTCCGCCCCTCCAACCAGTGGCGCCACTCCTCCAAGGCAAGTTTCACCGCGAGAAGCTCCCGGTTACCCACATCGTAATTCCTCTCCGCAGGCGAAAGGCGACGAGAGTAGTAGGCGCAGGGATGGAGTTTACTGTCCGTGGAGCATCGCTGCGACAGGATGGCGCCAACTCCCACATCAGACGCGCCCACTTCAACGACGAACTGACGGGCCGTGTCCGGTTGAGAGAGAATCGGTGCGTTGGTGAATCGCCTCTTCAAATCCAGAAACGCTCGATCCGCCTCCGGATTCCACTTGAAGGTCCTGATACTGGAAGTCAAGGCAGTTAACGGAGCGGCCACACGGCTGTAATCCCGGATGAATCTGCGGTAGAAATTCGCAAACCCCAAAAATCTCTGGAGCTGCAATCTCGTACCGGGCTGGGCCCATTCCAGAACCGCTCTAACCTTCTCCTGGTCCATCCTAATCTCTCCCCTGGAGATGATGTACCCGAGAAAGGATGTCGGGTGGGCGTGAAACTCGCACTTCTCGGCCTTCACGAACAGGCGATTCTCCAACAATCGCTGCAGAACCTGCCGGACATGCTGGACGTGGTCGGAAGGTTCCTTCGAGAAGATCAGAATGTCATCCAGGTAAACAAACACAAAGAGACCGATCATATCTCTCAGGACGTCGTTCACCATACTCTGGAATACCGCTGGAGCATTGGTCAGTCCAAACGGCATCACCTGATACTCGAGTGACCCATCGGTGTATTGAAACCCGTCAACCACTCGTCCCCTTCTCTGATCCGGACCATGTGATACGCATTGCGTAGGTCTAGCTTGGTGAACACCGTAGCACCCTGTAAGGAGTCGAAGGCAGAACTCATCAAGGGCAGGGGATACTTGTTCTTGACCGTGATGTCATTCAACCCCCGATAATCAATACACGGTCGAAGAGAGCCATCCTTCTTACCCACAAAGAAGAATCCTGCCCCCAGGGGTGATGACGAGGGACGAACGAGACCAGCAGCTAGGGACTCCTTGATGTAGGTCTCCAAAGCCTCACGTTCAGGTCGGGAGATACTGTATAACCTTCCCTTGGGGTAGACAGCTCCAGGGAACAGGTTGATGGCACAATCATATGGTCGGGTGGGGAGGGAGTGACAGAGCCTTCTGCTTACTGAAAACTTCCCCAAATCGTGATATGTCTCGGGAACCAGGGACAAATCTGGGGGTTTAGCCTCAATCACCTGACTGGGAACCGAATGGGGGCAGGCAGTCTTGAGACAGTTAGCATGACAATCAAGGCTCCAACTCGTTACCTTGCCCGTCACCCAATCGAACGTGGGATTGTGTTCCTTCAGCCAGGGGTATCCAAGGACCAGAGGAACCTGGGAAGACGGCAGAATGAAGAATGAAATCATCTCAGAATGATTCCCCGACAACCGCATCTTAACCGGTTCAGTCCTCATTGTGATACGTGCCAGACTACTGCCGTCCAGAGTGGTAGCTTCAATGGCTTCCGGCAATTGCTCCTTGGAAAGCCCCAGCTGTTCCACCAACTCGGCATCTAGAAAGCTTCCATCGGCACCTGAATCGAGAAAAGCGTTAATCGCTAAGCTCTGATTCCTGTTCATAAGGGTAGCCGGGAAACGGGGTCTGACAGAGGTATTGAGAGGTCGAAACTGGCTCGCTAAAAGTCCTCCCAACTTTAGCGAGCCGCGCAGTTTGACGACCCGACTGGAACCTGAGAAGCTGATCGGTTGGACGGAGCCCATTGCTTCTCCCTCCTTCGCTCTCGGACTCGATTATCCACCCGAATAGACAAGGCTACCAAGCTGTCCAGGTCACTAGACTCCGGATAGGAGATCAACTCATCCTTGAGCTGCTCCGACAGACCCTGGTAAAAGGCCGCTTGCAGAGCCTCCTCATTCCACCCACTCTCCACAGCCAACGTCTTGAACTCGATCACGAAGTCGGCCACGCTGCGAGTTCCTTGGCGAAGCGAGAACAGGCGCCTAGCTGCGTCCCTCCCTCGGACGGAATGGTCGAAGAGCTTCCTCATCTCGGCCGTGAACCCCTGGTATGAAGCCATGCAGGGATCCTGTCGTTCCCAAACGGCTGAAGCCCACTCCAGCGCTCGACCACGCAGCAACTCAATCACAAAGGCTATCCTAGCCTTGTCTGTGGCATAAGAGTAGGGCTGTAGATCGAACACTAATCCACACTGCATAAGGAAGGAACGGCATCTTCCCAGCTCCCCCTCATATTTATCCGGTGTCGGAACCTTGGGCTCACGGAAGGACACCGCTTCAGAAGCGGCAGGCGAGATGGGTGAAACCGGTAGTGGATCTTCCACCGGACACTTGCGTTGGTTCTGGACCTCCGTCAGACCGGTAGAAAGGTTCCGAACTGACAACGCGATCTCCTGTAGTACCGTGCTATGATGGCCCAACATCTTCTCCTGCTGGGTAATGGCATGGCGAACAGAGTCCAGGTCCGCTGGGTTCATTACTGGCCGGATCGTTCTGTCACGAGTTGCTAAGCCAGAACCCAGAAGCAGACCAGGACAAGGTAAGTTGAAACGAAGGTGAGTGTTTAATTACAAGTTCAAGAGTGATGCTGAATAATCCAGGGAACAGAGCGGGCGGCGTTGATTAGTTGTTGGGGGTGCAGTGGTTGATCCCATCCTGGGTCGGCAGCCGCCGACCACCAGGCAGAGGTTGGATGAAGGTTCCGGACGGGTGACTGCAGATGGAACAAAACGGGGGTAAGTAAGCAACAAACCAACAAGGTGCAAAAACAACAAAACTAACGCTAGGCTCTAAGACTGATACTCTGGTAAACCTACTGTTCATGGCTAACGATCCGGCAGGGAATGGATGTTAGGCCAGAGCCTAAGAAGGGTGATGATCAGGACCAGGTGTGCAGATTGCTGATGGGATGCAGGTGCGGAAATCAAGAGAGCTCCCCGGAGCGTTCCAGAACCCTCGGGAAACTGGAGATCACGAACATAACAACTAGTCCACAGACAGGACCCGACTCAGACTGCCGGGATCGTTACACACACTCCAAACTCCACTATGGCCAAGACCAAAGAGCTGTCAAAGGACACCAGAAACAAAATTGTAGACCTGCACCAGGCTGGGAAGACTGAATCTGCAATAGGTAAGCAGCTTGGTTTGAAGAAATCAACTGTGGGAGCAATTATTAGGAAATGGAAGACATACAAGACCACTGATAATCTCCCTCAATCTGGGGCTCCACGCAAGATCTCACCCCGTGGGGTCAAAATGATCACAAGAACGGTGAGCAAAAATCCCAGAACCACACGGGGGGACCTAGTGAATGACCTGCAGAGAGCTGGGACCAAAGTAACAAAGCCTACCATCAGTAACACACTACGCCGCCAGGGACTAAAATCCTGCAGTGCCAGACGTGTCCCCCTGCTTAAGCCAGTACATGTCCAGGCCCGTCTGAAGTTTGCTAGAGTGCATTTGGATGATCCAGAAGAGGATTGGGAGAATGTCATATGGTCAGATGAAACCAAAATATAACTTTTTGGTAAAAACTCAACTCGTCGTGTTTGGAGGACAAAGAATGCTGAGTTGCATCCAAAGAACACCATACCTACTGTGAAGCATGGGGGTGGAAACATCATGCTTTGGGGCTGTTTTTCTGCAAAGGGACCAGGACGACTGATCCGTGTAAAGGAAGGAATGAATGGTGCCATGTATCGTGAGATTTTAAGTGAAAACCTCCTTCCATCTGCAAGGGCATTGAAGATGAAACATGGCTGGGTCTTTCAGCATGACAATGATCCCAAACACACCGCCCGGGCAACGAAGGAGTGGCTTCGTAAGAAGCATTTCAAGGTCCTGGAGTGGCCTAGCCAGTCTCCAGATCTCAACCCCATAGAAAATCTTTGGAGGGAGTTGAAATCCGTGTTGCCCAGCGACAGCCCAAAAATATCACTGCTCTAGAGGAGATCTGCATGGAGGAATGGGCCAAAATACCAGCAACAGTGTGTGAAAACCTTGTGAAGACTTACAGAAAACATTTGACCTGTGTCATTGCCAAGAAAGAGTATATAACAAAGTATTGAGAAACTTTTGTTATTGACCAAATACTTATTTTCCACCATAATTTGCAAATAAATTCATAAAAAATCCTACAATGTGATTTTCTGGATTTCTTTTCCTCATTTTGTCTGTCATAGTTGACGTGTACCTATGATGAAAATTACAGGCCTCTCTCATCTTTTTAAGTGGGAGAACTTGCACAATTGGTGGCTGACTAAATACTTTTTTTCCCCACTGTACATGTTATACTGATTCACCACGTCCAGACAATATTCTCTGGCGTACCTTTTTAATGCCTGGTGAATCATTCACTGTGGGATTGCTTTCGAAGCACAATGGTGACCCTCTCACATTTAGAGGCCTGTGTGGTTTGGCATCTTGATGAGTAATGCGCCTCTAATAAAATAGAATACTTTTTGAGTGGCCGATATTTAGTGCTGCATTGATTGGTGCTGAGTAAGATGATGTCTGATGGAGAAGAGAGTACAGTAAGCATGTATCAGATACAATCTTCTCCTGCTGTGATTTGCGGTGGTTGTGGGTTGTCATGGACAGCACGGTGGGTCAATGTGGGGGTTTATAAATGCAATATTTCTGTGCCTTTATGCTTTCAAGACCGTATTCATTCAGTGACATTGGACATACAGTACAGTACATTGCATACACAGTATGAAGAGGTGAACAGGGTAAGACCAGAGGGTCCTGGAGAGGGTCCAGGAGAGGGTCGAGGAGAGTGATCGATTGCGAAGTACATTTTCCCCGCTTGTAATATAGCTAAAAGAGTATATGCCAGCCAGTCATGTGATGACCTTCCACATGATTTCTCTACTGACTCAATTATAGTAGTTAGCAATAATACATGTATGGCACGGGCATGACATTCCTTCCATCAGGTGTTCTGTGGTAATTAGGGTGAAAACCGATTTCATTCAGGGAGATTGCACTGCTCATACGAAAGCTAATACACTGCTCAAAAAAATAAAGGGAACACTAAAATAACACATCCTAGATCTGAATGAATGAAATAATCTTATTAAATACTTTTTTCTTTACATAGTTGAATGTGCTGACAACAAAATCACACAAAAATGATCAATGGAAATCAAATTTATCAACCCATGGAGGTCTGGATTTGGAGTCACCCTCAAAATTAAAGTGGAAAACCACACTACAGGCTGATCCAACTTTGATGTAATGTCCTTAAAACAAGTCAAAATGAGGCTCAGTAGTGTGTGTGGCCTCCACGTGCCTGTATGACCTCCCTACAACGCCTGGGCATGCTCCTGATGAGGTGGCGGATGGTCTCCTGAGGGATCTCCTCCCAGACCTGGACTAAAGCATCCGCCAACTCCTGGACAGTCTGTGGTGCAACGTGGCGTTGGTGGATGGAGCGAGACATGATGTCCCAGATGTGCTCAATTGGATTCAGGTCTGGGGAACGGGCGGGCCAGTCCATAGCATCAATGCCTTCCTCTTGCAGGAACTGCTGACACACTCCAGCCACATGAGGTCTAGCATTGTCTTGCATTAGGAGGAACCCAGGGCCAACCGCACCAGCATATGGTCTCACAAGGGGTCTGAGGATCTCATCTCGGTACCTAATGGCAGTCAGGCTACCTCTGGCGAGCACATGGAGGGCTGTGCGGCCCCCCAAAGAAATGACACCCCACACCATGACTGACCCACCGCCAAACCGGTCATGCTGGAGGATGTTGCAGGCAGCAGAACGTTCTCCACGGCGTCACCAGACTCTGTCACGTCTGTCACATGTGCTCAGTGTGAACCTGATTTCATCTGTGAAGAGCACAGGGCGCCAGTGGCGAATTTGCCAATCTTGGTGTTCTCTGGCAAATGCCAAACGTCCTGCACGGTGTTGGGCTGTAAGCACAACCCCCACCTGTGGACGTCGGGCCCTCATATCACCCTCATGGAGTCTGTTTCTGACCGTTTGAGCAGACACATGCACATTTGTGGCCTGCTGGAGGTCATTTTGCAGGGCTCTGGCAGTGCTCCTCCTGCTCCTCCTTGCACAAAGGCGGAGGTAGCAGTCCTGCTGCTGGGTTGTTGCCCTCCTACGGCCTCCTCCACGTCTCCTGATGTCCTGGCCTGTCTCCTGGTAGCGCCTCCATGCTCTGGACACTACGCTGACAGACACAGCAAACCTTCTTGCCACAGCTCGCATTGATGTGCCATCCTGGATGAGCTGCACTACCTGAGCCACTTGTGTGGGTTGTAGACTCCGTCTCATGCTACCACTAGAGTGAAAGCACCGCCAGCATTCAAAAGTGACCAAAACATCAGCCAGGAAGCATAGGAACTGAGAAGTGGTCTGTGGTCACCACCTGCAAAACCAGTCCTTTATTGGGGGTGTCTTGCTAATTGCCTATAATTTCCACCTGTTGTCTATTCCATTTGCACAACAGCATGTGACATTTATTGTCAATCAGTGTTGCTTCCTAAGTGGATAGTTTGATTTCACAGAAGTGTGATTGACTTGGAGTTACATTGTGTTGTTTAAGTGTTCCCTTTATTTTTTTGAGCAGTGTAGTTAACAGTAGAGGGCAATAGCATTGAATGATGCTTATGCCATTTTCTATGCTTTCCTATGGTTTGCTATAGGGTTAAGTGATAACCCCATAGGTGTTTTGCAGTGGAAGATTATTGGTTAGACATGAGTAAGACATGAAAGCAATAGATCGGCAACCCATAGAGCAGGGGCTGGTGGGATTGCTAATTTGTACTATATGGCCTTATGACCAAACAGACTGTATGGTGACGTAGGTGAAGAGATGTTGTGCATTAACTTTAATGTCCTACCTTACGGGGAATCCAGTCCACGTATCCCAAAAGATGGTACTGTGATCATCACAAAGGGAGAGAAATCAATGCATGGGCCGATGTGGGGTCGTGCACAGTGGGTGTCCACTGTTCTTTCTGAGTAACAGAAAAAAAAACCTGGCTAATGATGCTCACCATTAATGTTGTTAATGAGCCTTAAATCACTGTTGTCACTCTGGGACCATCCGTATGCTTGTTTCTGTTCAACTCAAACACTAAGGAAGATTAAATGTTGCAGCTGTTTCACAGACACTTCTACCCAGCTTAAATATTAATCTTAGTGGGACATATTTATGGTATGGAGATACTGTATCTTGCAGAGGATTTTGCCATTTATTTCCCTTGTGGTCTCTGCCAAAGCTTCTGCAGTATGCTACGGCATGTACAGTTTTATTAGAGGTTAATGTAAATTAGTGACGGACGCTTGGCTATTAGGAACATAACCAATTTACAGGAAAATCAGCAAGAGCCACATACCAACCTAAATCATTTGATTGAATTACTGACTCCAACATCTTATTATACATTATAGACAAGGAGCAACACAGTGCAAGGGAAGTTGCTGGGTTCGATTCAAAATGCAGCTTTTGAGTAATAAACAATACAACCTTACCTTATGTAGTTTATTATCTAACCTGTCCCAAGGTCAAGAACCCTTTAGGGCTTTTATCAAATGTGTAGCCTCGGTTCCAGGCGTCTTACACGTTCGAGTTTGTATTTCTAGTACCTTTTGTTTAGTTATTTCTTTACTAATGGCTTTGAATTTCCAGATCAAAGCTCCTGTTTCAAGGAACCAAAATGATAACATTGTTTTTGTTACCACCATGCACCAGTATAGCCTGGTCCCATATCTGTTTGTGTTATCATGTCAACTCCTTGTCAGTTGTCACTCATTGTCTTAACCAAACATGAACAAATGTTTGCAAGAGGTTTCAAGAGAGCAGAAACAGCCTGGGACCAAACTAGCACCAGTAAAATGCTGACCTTTATCTGACCTGACCCTTTGATCTTTCCCCCTCTGCTCCACAGGGACCTTATGCCTTCTGGAGCATGATGAGGAGTATGTCTTCACGCTGCCCTGTGCCTACGCCCGTTCCATCCTCACCATGCCATGGGTGGAACTGGGTGGCAAAGTCACCATCAACTGTGCCAAGAGCGGCTACTCAGCCACTGTCACATTCCACACTAAGCCTTTCTATGGAGGGAAGGTACACAGGTGGGTCTCTGAATGTATGTGTGTGTGTGGGTGGGTGCGTGTGTGTGTGTAAGAAAGAGAGAGAGAGAGAGAGAAATGATTTGAATGGACAAATTCACTTATATGTGTATTAAAGTGGTCAAAAGTTAAGTATTTGATCCAATATTCCTAGCATGCAATGACTACATCAAGCTTCTGACTACAAACTTGTTGGATGCACTTGCAGTTTGTTTTGGTTGTGTTTCAGATTATTTTGAGCCTAATAGAAATGAATGGTGAACAATGTATTGTGTCATTTTGGAGCCACTTTTATTGTAAATAAGAATATAATGTGTTTCTAAACACTTCTTCATTAATGTGGATGCTACCATGTTTAAGGATAATCATGAATGAATTGTGAATAATGATGAGTGAGAAAGTTACATAAATATCAAACATATTCTATTCTTATTTAAATAAACAAATAAAAAATATGGCACTGTCCAAATACTTTTGAACCTCACTGTAATTCGATATTACTATGGCAGCACAATATATCATAAGAGTAATGTTGAGCAATGATGGGCAGCCACTAAGTACATCTTCTGAACATGGCTGCTATATGTTCCTCTCAGGGTGACTGCAGAGATTAAACAAAACCTGACCAACACTATTGTGTGCAAGGCCCAGGGGGAGTGGAACGGAACCCTGGAGTTCACCTATAGCAGTGGGGAGACCAAAGTGATTGACACAGCCAAACTGCCAATCATCAAGAAGAAGCTCCGGCCTGTGGAAAAGCAGGGACAGAATGAGTCCAGGTAAGATGCTCCTGGGTCCAAGATGCTGTATTTTTGGTCCCTTCTTAGCGGACCAGGGTCGTGTTCATTAGGCACCAAACAGTTTTTTTTTCCATTAAGGGTTTTTACAAAGAAAGATCCCTTTAATTAACTCTATCAGTAGTTACCCTTAACCGTTGTACCAATCCTATATCAACAATAGTCTTAAATAGTCAGCTACTATATTCTCATTCTTAAAGTCATTTTTATTTACTAGACTAAAGTTGGAAAATGATGTAGTTAACAGAGTAAGGCAGGGTATAGGCTAATGGAATACAACACAGTTATTGAGGAGAGAATCTCCACAGGTCAATATACATGAACTTCCGTACTTGAACTCAGCAAATACAACAGTACATACATTCACCAGAGTTTTGAGGACGAGATGGTCTTATCAACTGAGAGGGAAAATATGAGGCTACTAAAACTTCACAACCGTGAAATTATAGGTTCATCCACCAGGAGTCGCCAGTGGGCTAGGCTATCAGTTCACATCCGAATGTGGACAATGCAGCCACAGTGTTAATCATGATATGTTATTAAGACTAACAATAATCAGTTACTGCCACCAGTACAGACACAGCGTCACACAATAGGGAAATTCAATGCAATGAGGTATTTATGTGAATTTGAGTGTCATCTGGTTCAATTGAGTTTCCGTTGGTTTCCAGGGTGGCAGGTAGCTTAGTGGGTAAGAGCGTTGTGCCAGTAACCGAAAGGTCTCTGGTTCTAATCCCCGAGCCGACTAGGTGAAAAATCTGTCGATGTGCCCTTGAGCAAGGCACTTAACCCTAATTGCTCCTGTAAGTCGCTCTGGATAAGAGCGTCTGCTAAATGACTAAAATGTAAAAAATGTTATGATAGAGTGGTACACAGGGAAAACAGTTGGTCAGGGGTCCTGGTGTTGCCGCTTTCGGTCGAAGAAGGCCCTCTTCCGAGCTCAAGCATAGGCTATCTTTCTCTCTCAGTTCGTTCAGTCCAAAGAGATAAGATTTGTTAAGGCACTCGGGTTCGGTTCCCCTTTTGAGAGCGTTAAATACTCAGTGGTTCGTCGTGAGTGAACAAATATACGGGTTCAGCAGAGTTCCTCTTAGGTGATTGATCTGTCTGAGTTGGATAAGGCTTCCTTGATCTGCGTTTTGGTTTCCAAGAAGAAGGGATCATTCTTTCCACGGGTGTGTCCTCACCCTGCGGTACCTGATCTGATTTCTGTTTAGTAAGTCCTCTAATTTATAGGGAGTCTTAGAGAAGGTGGGCTCTAATGGCCGGACAATGTCATTAGGACCGCCCAGTTGATCCGGGGAACAAAACACATTTAATGCTCATATGAGATAAACCTGAGATATCCTCATAAGTGTTCACAGAATATTAAAAGCTGTTTTGAATGAGAAAAACAATCTCTAAGATGAAATACATAGTCTGTAGAGTACAAATTTGACCATGATAAAGTCCAGACATTTTATGTTACAAAATCCACATTATACCTTTTAATAACATGGGGAAAAGAGAGGAAAAGTATCACAATGTACACTGAACAAAAATATAAACGCAACATGTAAAGTGTTGGTCCCATGTTTCCTGAGCTGAAATAAAAGATCCCAGAAATGTTCCATGGCTAGGCCACTCCAGGACCTTGAAATGCTTCTTACGAAGCCACTCCTTCGTTGCCCGGGCGGTGTGTTTGGGATCATTGTCATGCTGAAAGACCCAGCCACGTTTCATCTTCAATGCCCTTGCTGATGGAAGGAGGTTTTCACTCAAAATCTCACGATACATGGCCCCATTCATTCTTTCCTTTACACGGATCAGTCGTCCTGGTCCCTTTGCAGAAAAACAGCCCCAAAGCATGATGTTTCCACCCCCATGCTTCACAGTAGGTATGGTGTTCTTTGGATGCAACTCAGCATTCTTTGTCCTCCAAACACGACGAGTTGAGTTTTTACCAAAAAGTTCTGTTTTGGTTTCATCTGACCATATGACATTCTCCCAATCCTCTTCTGGATCATCCAAATGCACTCTAGCAAACTTCAGACGGGCCTGGACATGTACTGGCTTAAGCAGGGGGACACGTCTGGCACTGCAGAATTTGAGTCCCTGGCGGCGTAGTGTGTTACTGATGGTAGGCTTTGTTACTTTGGTCCCAGCTCTCTGCAGGTCATTCACTAGGTCCCCCCGTGTGGTTCTGGGATTTTTGCTCACCGTTCTTGTGATCATTTTGACCCCACGGGGTGAGATCTTGCGTGGAGCCCCAGATCGAGGGAGATTATCAGTGGTCTTGTATGTCTTCCATTTCCTAATAATTGCTCCCACAGTTGATTTTGTCAAACCAAGCTGCTTACCTATTGCAGATTCAGTCTTCCTAGCCTGGTGCAGGTCTACAATTTTGTTTCTGGTGTCCTTTGACAGCTCTTTGGTCTTGGCCATAGTGGAGTTTGGAGTGTGACTGTTTGAGGTTGTGGACAGGTGTCTTTTATACTGATAACAAGTTCAAACAGGTGCCATTAATACAGGTAACGAGTGGAGGACAGAGGAGCCTCTTAAAGAAGAAGTTACAGGTCTGTGAGAGCCAGAAATCTTGCTTGTTTGTAGGTGACCAAATACTTATTTTCCACCATAATTTGCAAATAAATTCATTAAAAATCCTACAATGTGATTTTCTGGAGAAAAAAATTCTCAATTTGTCTGTCATAGTTGACGTGTACCTATGATGAAAATTACAGGCCTCTCTCATCTTTTTAAGTGGGAGAACTTGCACAATTGGTGGCTGACTAAATAAAAACAATTCCCACTGTACCTTGATGAGATCCTGAGGCCCATTGTCATGCCAATAATCTGCCGCCATCACCTCATGTTTCAGCATGATAATGCACGGCCCCATGTCGCAAGGTCTGTACACAATTCCTGGAAGCTGAAAATGTCCCAGTTCTTCCATGGCCTGCATATTTACCAGACATGTCACGCATTGAGCATGTTTAGGATGCTCTGGATCGACGTTGCTGGATATATTCCTGCCAATATCCAGCAACTTCACACAGCCATTGAAGAGGAGTGGGACAACATTCCACAGGCCACAATCAACAGCCTGATCAACTCTATGCGAAGGAGATGTGTCGCACTGCATGAGGCAAATGGTGAATACACCAGATACTGACTGGTTTTCTGATCCACGCCCCTACCTTTTTTTTAAGGTGTCTGTGACCAAAAAATGCAGATCTGTATTCCCAGCAATGTGATATCCAAAGATTAGGGCCTAATTTATTTATTTCAGTTGACTGATTTCTATATATGAACTGTAACTCAGTAAAATCTTTGAAATTGTTGCATGTTGTGTTTATATTTTTGTTCAGTATATATTCAGGTTATATCAACATGTCATGAGTCCAAGTTTTAATACAGTGAAAAAACGTGTTTAGTTGTCCTTTTGCGCCATTCCCTCTTTGTAAAGGAGATTAAAGGAAGAAAAGTTCCTTTGTTGGAGCACAACTCTGTCGCCAAAGGTCTCTGATGACCTTCCCCCCCTTAATACATGTGAGTCGTAAAAGGGGTCTCCTGACAAACAGCAGTGCATTCAGAGTTGTAATATGGTGGGGAAGAGCAGTTTGTTTGTTCTGTGATGGGTTGAATGGGGGCACTGTCAATTACAGGATCTGTAAATCTTGGCATGGAATGTCATGCTCTGTCCACTCGTGTGCTCATGATACAAAATTATATACACTTTCTTTATGTGTCTGTGTTTGTGTAGGCGGGTATGGCAGCATGTCACCAAGTCACTGAAGGAGGGGAACATTGACGAGGCCACGGAACACAAGCATCGTCTAGAGGAGCGCCAGAGAGAGGAGGAGAGGCAGAGAGCTGCAGATAACTCGCCCTGGACACCCAAATATTTCAGCAAAAAGGTACAGTTACAGGAGGAAGTTGAGCCAGGGTTTAATATAAAACTAGGGTTGGTGCTATATGTTCAATCCTATCCCTTACCTTGGTTGATCATACCTTTATCTTACTTTCTACCCTACTTTTCTCTTTGGACCCATGAAGTGCTGGAGCTCGGTTCCACCTGGCTCTCACTTTGACCTAACCTAACGTAGCAGGGGTCAAATAACTCCTGAGCGGAGTTCCCACATCTGGTTTTCAGCGGAAAAGGAAGCTAGGTTGAATCAGCTTTATCCCTGAAAACCAGATACATCTGGTTGTTGGCAACTCCACTAAGGGTGCTTTGTCCCAAGGTGCAGGAGCCCTGCTCCAGGTGAATCCGTCTCAATTTAACCACTGATGCTCATCTTGTTTTGTGTCTTTGTTCTTGCCTTTAGGGAGAAGGCTGGATCTACCACAATACTCTGTGGAAATCTCACTGACACAAGAACCAGACTGCTCTAATGGACACTAACAGAGAGCCTCTATCCCCCTAAATGAGGAGCTAGGCCAGGGGAAGGATAATGATGGAACAGTCTCTTGAGGGAGTGATGCCACTCTCTAATGGGACCCGAGATACTGACTCTTAATGACATGGACAAAGGACACACTCATGGGGATCAAGGTGCCAAAGTGGTTTCCACTTGAACTACGAGGGTGGGACAGATATCGATATTTATAGTGTTCGAGGTAGAGCATTTTGATTTTTCACTTTTCCAAGGCCATATTCTTTGCAAATGCGCAGTATGACATGATTTGCCACTGGTATTTTTTTTCCAGTTGTGTTGACACATACATTGTCGTTTTTGGTTCAATCACCTTTATTTGTCACGCAGCATCAGAATGCAATGGTAGAAGAAGGAAGATGGCACAGATGGAATCAGTAGGAGTCCATTGCAGTGTTGGTGGAATACAACAGTGTTCATGGCAGAGATGCAAATATGTTATGAGATATGTTTTTGTTACATTAGTTCTCATTTTTAACAAATGCTGATGACTAGAAGCAGTCCATTTCTTATCACTTTGTCATTCTACCCATCCTTAGCCCATCCAGACCTTTGACCATTCCTGAACTTAACGGTTTGCCTCTGCTCTTCCATGCATACAGATTACCCATCACTCTCTTACCCACTTATTACAGTTGTAATCCCATACCATCACCCTTTTTCTTTAGACACTCCATTGGACCCTATCTTCCCCAGATGTCTTTCCTCCTTCCAGGGATGTGTCCTCAGGTTGGCATTGATGTAACATAATTAAGCTGGAGCTGTACCCAGCTCACGACTCCTCATGCTAATATCTCAGTGGGCTGACTTTGCATTGAATATGGATAAGGTGCATAGGAACCCCATTCTCACAGAGGGGCACCGAGAGGTGTCGTCTCTCCAGGATTATGTTGTTGACAGGATATGAGGTACTGTGGTGGTAGTAGTAGACAGGATGTTTTGGGTCATACATAGCTATTCTATATTTACATTTTCACAAAATGTACTAACTGACATATATGCTGTGTATACATTTGCTAAATAGGATTTGGAAGGTATTCAGACCCCTTGACTTTTTCCACATTTTGTTACGTTATAGCCTTATTCTAAAATGGATGAAATTGTTTTTTTCCCTCATCAATCTACACACAATACCCCATAATGACAAAGCAAAAACAGTTGTCATTTTTGCAAATGTATTACAAATAAAAAACGGAAAGATCTAATTTACATAAGTATTAAGACCCTTTACTCAGTACTTTGTTGAAGCACCTTTGGCAGCGATTACAGCCTCGAGTCTTCTTGGGTATGACGCTACAAGCTTGGCACACCTGAATTTGGGGAGTTTCTCCCATTCTTCTCTGCAGATCCTCTCAAGCTCTGTCAGGTTGGATGGGGAGTGTTGCTGCATAGCTATTTTCAGGTGTCTCCAGAGATGTTAGAGCCGGTTCAAGTCTGGTCTATGGCTGGGCCACTCAAGGACATTCAAAGACTTGTCCCGAAGCCACTCCTGCGTTGTCTTGGCTGTGTGCTTAGGGTCATTGTCCTGTTGGAAGGTGAACCTTCGCCCCAGTCTGAGGTCCTGAGCGCTCTGGAGCAGGTTTTCATCAAGGATCTCTCTGTACTTTGCTCCGTTCATCTTTCCCTCAGTCCTGACTAGTCTCCCAGTCCCTGCCGCTGATGGTGCCAGGTTTCCTTCAGACGTGATGCTTGGCATTCAGTTCAATCTTGGTTTCATCAGACCAGGGAATCTTGTTTCTCATGGTCTGACTCCTTTACGTGCCTTTTGGCAAAGTCCAAGCGGACTGTCATGTGCCTTTTATTGAAGAGTGGCTTCGGTCTGGCCACTCTACCATAAAGGCCTGGTTTATTGGAGTGCTGCAGAGATGGTTGTCCTTCTGAAAGGTTCTCCCATCTCCACAGAGGAACTCTGGAGCTCTTTCAGTGACCATCGGGTTCTTGGTCAGCTCCCTGACCAAGGCTCTTCTCCCCCTATTGCTCAGTTTGGCCGGGCGGCCAGCTCAAGGAAGATTATTGGTGGTTCCAAACTACTTCCATTTAACAATGATGGAGGCCACTGTGTTCTTGGGGACCTTCAAAGCTGTAGACATTTTTTGGTACCCTTCCCCAGATCTGTGCCTCGACACAATCCTGTCTCAGAGCTCTATGGACAATTCCTTTGACTTCATGGCTTGGTTTTTGCTCTGACATGCACTGTCAACTGTGGGATCTTATATAGACAGGTGTGTGCCTTTCCAAATCATGTCCAATCAAGTTGTAGAAACATCAAGGATGATCAATGGAAACAGGATGCACCTGAGCTCAAATTTGAGTCTCATAACAAAGGGTCTGAATACATATGTAAAGAAGGTATTTCTGTTTTTAATTTTAATACATTTGCAAACATTTCTAAAAACCTGTTTTTGATTTGTCATTTGGGGGATTGTGTGTAGATTGATGAGGAAACATTTACTTAATCCATTTTAGAATAAGGCTGTAAGGTAACAAAATGTGGAAAAAGTCAAGGGGTCTGAATACTTTCCAAATGCACTGTATCTGATTGCCTTTATTATGTTTATTATTCAGCCAAACAACTAATGGAAAACAGTATTTTTTAGTTTGCGCCACATTTTATTCATAGAAAAGTGATCAATGCTATATTCTCTGGTTGTCAAGTAATTTCAAGCATCCATGACTATAGACTGTGTCTCTTGCTGCATTACATTGTAGTGCTATCATGGTATCTATACTAACGGCAGGATCATCTTGCAGTCAAATTAGAAAATCAGCAGGGATGAAAATTAGCTGTCCAGTTTCTTGCAGCTACTGAGTAATTTGAAGAAGGTCCCGATTCCAATTTAGGAAATTAGGCATTTCTTACGCACGCCTTTCCTACGCACTACTCAGTCATTGGTATTCAGACTTACCTTATGAAGGTGCCTAACGGGTTTTGCAGGCGTGGTTCCCTTGCATGCGCTGAATAAATATAATGAAACTGTTGAAAACCCTCCCACTTCCTGGCCAACAGATTTTCTCGTGGAGTTTTCATTCAATAGGGTTTTCAATACATTTATCTTAAGCCATCCCTTTAAATACGGTGTACCTTTTAGTTTGAATTTTGTCGAAAAACTCAATAGAATATATCGAGAGAACAGGTTCAGAATATTAGGGATCAATAAAATAAAGCCATCAAAATATATATGTATATTCGTCTGTTTCAGCAACAATTGGTCGATTTAAAGAATACTCAGATCTTGTAGATTATGATTCATAAAAACTTTCCTAACCCTAAATAAAAAGGTTTGGAGAGCCTTCACGCACGAAAGAAAGAAAACGGTGGTTTGAGTCATTCTGCAAATGGCCAAATTCAGTTATTTAACCCATGATAATGTTGGAATATTAGGGTACATATAATTGTAATAGAGAGAATAGTAGGCTATACCCTCTATTGCCTGCACGAACCATGGAACTGTGTGATGACACAGCCAAGTATTGCGCCATTTGTTGGGTTCCAACTTTTACGCCTTGGTCAACGTCCTGCTCCATAAAGACTTAATTAGCCTACATGTCTTTTTTTAAATGATCAACTGTTACTAATGATCCACAGCAATGACCACATGGCCGTGACGGCGTTTAGAGGAATCGAATGAAGGTAAACTAATCAATGTAATTAAATTGATTGATAATGTAGGATATACCAACTGAAGGGAACTAACAGTCAATTGGCAGTTGAATATCTGCTGTTATTAGGCCTGCTGACTGTCGATACTGATAGTGGCTAATATGTAACTTGATAGACATAGGAAACAGAGAAAGTCGGGGTAGACTATAATTAAGACATTCTAGAGTGCCCATCTCTGCAAGTTAAAAATAATTGTGAATAATGATGAGTGAGAAAGTTAAATGCACAAATATCACCCCCAAAAAAAAAAAAAAAAAAGCAAACTTCCCCTGTTATTGTAATAGTGAGAGGTTTGGGGGTATGATATTTGTGCGTCTGTAACTTTCTGACATTATTCACGATTCATTCAGGACTATCCGTAATCATGGTAGCATCCACATTAATGTAGCAGTGTTTAGAAACATATTCTATTCTTATTTACAATAAAAGTGACTCCAAAATGACACAATACATTATTTACCATTCATTGCTATTGGGCACAAAATAATCTGACACAACCAAAACAAACCGCAAATGCATCCAACACATTTGTAGAGTCACAAGCTTGATGTAATCATTGCCTACTAGGAATATGGGACTACTTTAATACACATATACAGTGCCTTCAGAAAGTATTCATACCCCTTGACTTATTTCACATTTTGTTGTGTTACAGCCTGAATTCAAAATGGATAACAAAATAAATCTCACCCATCAACACACATGAATACAGGTTTTTGCAATTTCTTTGAAAATGAAATACAGATGCCTCATTTACATAAGTATTCACACACCTGTGTCAATGCATGTTAGAATCACCTTTGGCAGCGATTACAGCTGTGAGTCTTTCTGGGTAAGTCTCAAAGAGCTTTGCACAGCTGGATTGTTCAATATTTGCCCATTATTCTTTTCAAAATTCTTCAAGCTCTTAAATTGGTTGTTGATCATTGCTAGACAATCATTTAAGTCTTGCCATAGATTTTCAAGCAGATTTAAATCAAAACTGTAACTCAGCTTCTCAGGAACATTCACTGTCTTCTTGGCAACCAACTCCAATGTAGATTTGGCTTTGTGTTTTAGGTTATAGTCCAGCTGAAAGGTGAATTAATCTCCCAATATCTGGCGTAAATCCAAATCAAATTGTATTTGTCACATGCTTCATAAACTAACAGTGAAATGCTTACTTACGGGCCCTTCCCAACAATGCAGAGAGAGAAAAAAGAGAGACAAAAAGAGTACAAGGAATAAATAGAAAATAATAACACAAAGAATAAATACACAATGAGTAACGATAACTTGGCTATATACACAGGGTACTAGTACTGAGTCGATGTGCAGCGGTACAAGTTAATTAAGGTAGATTTGTACATATAAACTCAGCAAAAAAAGAAACGTCCCTTTTTCAGGACCCTGTCTTTCAAAGATAATTCGTAAAAATCAAAATAACTTCACAGATCTTCATTGTAAAGGGTTTAAACACTGTTTCCCATGCTTGTTCAATGAACCATAAACAATTAATGAACATGCACCTGTGGAACGGTCGTTAAGACATTAACAGACGGTAGGCAATTAAGGTCACAGAAAACTTAGGACACTAAAGAGGCCTTTCTACTGACTCTGAAAAACATCAAAAGAAAGATGCCCAGGGTCCCTGCTCATCTGTGTGAACGTGCCTTAGGTATGCTGCAAGGAGGCATGAGGACTGCAGATGTGGCCAGGGCAATAAATTGCAATGTCTGTACTGTGAGACGCCTAAGACAGCGCTACAGGGAGACAGGACGGACAGCTGATCGTCCTCGCAGTGGCAGACCACGTGTAACAACACCTGCACAGGGTCGGTACATCCGAACATCACACCTGCGGGACAGGTACATGATGGCAACAACAACTGCCCGAGTTACACCAGGAACGCACAATCCCTCCATCAGTGCTCAGATGTCCGCAATAGGCTGAGAGAGGCTGGACTTGTAGGCCTACTGTTACTTTTGATTTTGACCCCCCCCTGTGTTCAGGGACACATTATTCAATTTCTGTTAGTCACATGTCTGTGGAACTTGTTCAGTCAGTTTATGTCTCAGTTGTTGAATCTTGTAATGTTCATACATATATTTACACATGTTAAGTTTGCTGAAAATAAACAGTTGACAGTGAGAGGACGTTTCTTTTTTTAGCTGGGTTTAGGTAGGGAAAAAGTGACTAGGCAATGGGATAGATGATAACTCACGTGATGAGTCAAAAGAGATTAGTACAAAAAGGGTCAATGTAGATATTCCAGGTAGCTATTGGTTAACTATTTAACTAACTATTTAGCAGTCTTATAGCTTGGGGGTAGAAGCTGTTCAGGGTCCTGTTGGTTCCAGACTTACCGCTTGCCGTGGGGTAGCAGAGAGAACAGTCTAAGAATTGGGTGGCTGGAGTCTGACAATTTTTAGGGCCTTCCTCTGATACCGCCTGGTATAGAGGTCCTGGATGGCAGGGAGCTTGACCCCAGTGATGCACTGGGCCGTACGCACTATCCTCTGTAGTGCCTTGCAGTCGGATGCCAAGCAGTTGCCATACCAAGCGGTGATGCAGCCAGTCAAGATGCTCTCAATGGTGCAGCTGTATAACTTTTTGAGGATCTGAGGACACATGCCAAATCTTTTCAGCTTCCTTTGGGGGAAGAGGTGTTGTCGTGCCCTCTTCACGACTGTGTTGATGTGTGTGGACCATGATAGTTCCTTAGTGGACAGTGGACACTGAGGAACTTGAACCTATCGACCTGTTCCACAACAACCCTGTTGATGTGGATGGGGGTGTGCTCGTCCCTCCGTTTCCTTTAGCTCCTTTGTCTTGCTGACGTTGAGGGAGAGGTTGATCTGGCACCACACTTTCAGGTCTCTGACCTCCTCCCTGTAGGCTGTCTTATCATCGTCGGTGATCAGGCCTACCACGGTTGTGTCGCCTGCAAACTTAATGGTGTTGGAGTCGTGCGTGGCCACGCAGTAGTGGGTGAACAGGGAGTACTGGAGGGGACTAAGGACGCACCCATGAGGGGCCCCCTTGTTGAGGGTCAGCGTGGCGGATGTGTTGTTGCCTACCCTCACCACCTGGGGGTGGCCCGTCAGGAAGTCCAGGATCCAGTTGCAGAGGGAGGTGTTTAATCCCAGGGTACTTACAGTGCCTTGCAAAAGTATTCATCCCCCTTGGCGTTTTTCCTATTTTGTTGCATTACAACCTGTAATTGAAATTGATTTTTATTTGGATTTCATGTAATGAACATACACAAAATAGTCCAAATTGGTGAAGTGAAATTTAAAAAATAATGGAAAAGTGGTGCGTGCATATGTATTGACCCCCTTTGCAATGAAGCCCCTAAATAAGATCTGGTGCTACCAATTACCTTCAGAAGTCACATAATTAGTTGAATAAAGTCCACCTGTGTGCAATCTAAGTGTCACATGATCTCAGTATATATACACCTGCTCTGAAAGGCCCCAGTCTGCAACACCACTAAGCAAGGGGCACCACTAAGCAAGCGGCACCATGAAGACCAAGGAGCTCTCCAAACAGGTCAGGGACAAAGTTGTGGAGAAGTACAGATCAGGGTTGGGTTATTTAAAAAATATCCAGAACTTTGAACATCCCACAGAGCACCATTAAATCCATTATTAAAAAATTGAAAGAATATGGCACCACAACAAACCTGCCAAGAGAGGGCCGCCCACCAAAACTCACGGACCAGGCAAGGAGGGCATTAATCAGAGAGGCAACAAAGAGACCAAAGATAACCCTGAAGGAGCTGCAAAGCTCCACAGCAAAGATTGGAGTATCTGTCCATAGGACCACTTTAAGCCGTACACTCCACAGAGCTGGGCTTTAAGGAAGAGTGGCCAGAAAAAAGCCATTGCTTCAATAAAAAAATAAGCAAACACGTTTAGTGTTCGCCAAAAGGCATGTGAGAGACTCCCCAAACATATGGAAGAAGGTACTCTGGTCAGATGAGACTAAAATTTAGCTTTTTGGCCATCAAGGAAAACACTATGTCTGGCGCAAATCCAACAACTCTCATCACCCGAGAACACCATCCCCACAGTGAAGCATGGTGGTGGCAGCATCATGCTGTGGGGATGTTTTTCAATCGGCAGGGACTGGGAAAATGGTCAGAATTGAAGGAATGATGGATGGCGCTAAATACAGGGAAATTCTTGAGGGAAACCTGTTTCAGTCTTCCAGAGATTTGAGACTGGGACGGAGGTTCACCTTGCAGCAGGACAATGACCCTAAGCATACTGCTAAAGCAACACTCGAGTGGTTTAAAGGGAAACATTTAAATGTCTTGGAATGGTCTAGTCAAAGCCCAGACCTCAATCCAATTGAGAATCTGTGGTAAGACTTAAAGATTGCTGTACACCAGCGGAACCCATCCAACTTGAAGGAGCTGGAGCAGTTTTGCCTTGAAGAATGGGCAAAAATCCCAGTGGCTTGATGTGCCAAGCTTATAGAGACATATCCCAAGAGACTTGCAGCTGTAATTGCTGCAAAAGGTGTCTCTACAAAGTATTGACTTTGGGGGGGGTGAATAGTTATGCACGCTTAAGTTCTGTTTTTTGTCTTATTTCTTGTTTGTTTCATAATAAACAATATTTTGCATCTTCAAAGTGGTAGGCATGTTGTGTAAATCAAATGATACAAATCCCCAAAAAATCAATTTTAATTCCAGGTTGTAAGGCAACAAAATAGGAAAAATGCCAAGGGGGGTGAATACTTTCGCAAGCCACTATAGCTTAGTGATGAGCTTGGAGGGCACAATGGTGTTGAATGCTGAGCTGTTGTCAATGAACAGCATTCTCACGTAGGTGTTCCTTTTGTCCAGGTGGGAAATGGCAGTGTGGAGTGCGATAGAGATTGCGTCATCTGTGGATCTGTTGTGGCGGTATGCTAATTGGAGTGGGTCCAGGGTTTCTGGGATGATGGTGTTGATGTGAGCCATAACCAGCTTTTCAAAGCATTTCATGGCTATAGAGTGCTACGGGGCGATAGTAATTTAGACAGGTTACCTTGGCGTTCTTGGGCACAGGGACTATGGTGGTCTGCTTGAAACATGTAGGTTTTACAGACTGAGTCAGGGAGAGGTTGAAAAGCAGACTGAACCATGTTTTCCTCTAGGATTTTGCCTGTGCGTAGCTCCACTCCCCAGTCCTTAACAATTACAAGCGTACCCATAACATGATGCAGCCACCACTATGCTTGAAAATATGGAAAGTAGTACTCAGTAATGTGTTGTATTGGTCTTACCCCAAACATAACACTTTGTATTCAGGACAAAAAGTTAATTGCTTTGCCACATTTTTACAGAATTACTTTAGTGCCTTTTTGCAAACAGGATGCATATTTTGTAATATTTTTATTCTGTACAGACTTCCTTATTTTCACTGTCAATTAGGTTAGTATTGTGGAGTAGCTACAATGTTGTTGATCCATCCTCAGTTTTCTTCGATCACAGCCATTAAACTGTAACTGTTTTAAAGTCACCATTGGCCTCATGGTGAAATCACTGAGTGGTTTCCTTCTTCTCCTGCAACTGAGTTAGGAAGGACGCCTGTATCTTTGTAGTGACTGGGTGTATTGATACACCATCCAAAGTGTAATTAATAACTTCACCATAATCAAAGAGATATTCAATGTATTATTTGTTTTTTTACCCATCTACCAATAGGTGCCCTTCTTTGTGAGGCATTGGAAAACCTCCCTGGTCTTTGTGGTTGAATTTCATTGCTCAACTGAGGGACCTTACAGATAATTGTATGTGTGGGGTACAGAGATGAGGTAGTCATTCAAAACCCATGTTAAACACTATTATTGCACACAGAGTGAGTCCATGTGACCTCTTAAGGACATGTTTACTCCTGAACTTATTTAGGCTTGCCATAACAAAGGGTTTGAATACTTAATGACAAGACATTTCAGCTTTTAATTTTGAAAATTTTTGAAAAACATAATTCCACTTGACATTATAGGGTATTGTGTCTACATAGGCCAATGACAAAAAAATCTAAATTTAATCAATTTAAATTCAGGCTGTACTTTCAGAAGGCACTGTAAGTGAATTTGTCCCAATACTTTTGGTCCCCTAAAATGGGGGGACCATGTGCAAAAAGTGCCATAATTTCTAAACGGTTCACCCGAAATGGATGAAAATACCCTCAAAATAAAGCTGACAGTCTGCACTTTAACCTCAAATCCAAAATGCTGGATTACAGAGCCAAAACAATTGTCAATGTCCCAATACTTTTGTAGCTCTCTCACTGTATAAATTAAGTAGATGCTTTTTCCACTTGGAACCAGTAGGTTCGAGAGACCTTATTCATGGTTTCCTTGTGCGTGAAGATGGTAGAATTAAGTCAAGGTCCGAATATGCTTTATCTGTAGACACACCTCCGCTTATTCGATCTCCACCCAAAATGAATAGCAGGTGAATAGATCACTAGTCTAGTTAAAAGGTCAGAATACGCATAAAGAGAAAAGTGCATAAAGGGAATTACGTTCCATTTAGCTTAACTCGGGTCAGAATCGGGCCCCAATTGTGTTCTTGAATTACTAGTGATCTTGACCAGAACATCTGGCAATATTCAGATGCATGATTTTGATTACAGAGTCTCCAGCAGTAATCAAGACAAGCGCAAGTATTGATACAGTCAGTATGCATAAACACATGATCACAACCACTGTCTGATGGGACTGGCCTTATTTAAACTGAGAAGCACTTTTGTATACAGTGGGTTTGGGGCGCTTCCCAAACAGGAAAGTGACTGTGGGTTATTTGGAAATATCTGCTCACAAATAGATATTCTGAATGTATGTGCATTAATTTTAGTTTCGTAGAACACTGCAATGTATCCAAGAGCTTGAATCAAACTTCACTTGGGTAAAAAAAACTATACAACACCTCATTTTATAGCATACACTACATGGCCAAATGTATGTGGATTTGGCTATTTCAGCCACACCCGTTGCTGACAGGTGTATAAAATCAAGCACACAGTCACAAACATTGGCAGTAGAAAGACCTGTACTGAAGAGCTCAGTGACTTTCAACGTGGCACCATCATAGGATGCCACCTAGTGCCGAAGCCCGTAGCGTGTAAAAATCGTCTGTCCTCGGTTGCAAAACACACTACAGAGTTCAAACTGCCTCTGGAAGCAATGTCAGCACAAGAACTGTTCGTCGGGAGCTTCATGGTCGAGCAGCTGCACACAAGCCTAAGATCACCATGCAATGCCAAGCGTTGGCTGGAGTAGTGTAAAGCTCGCCGCCATCAGACTCTGGAGCAGTGGAAAAGCGTTCTCTGGAGTGATGAATCACGCTTCACCATCTGGCAGTCCGACGGACAAATCTGGGTTTGGCGGATGCCAGAAGAACGCTTCCTGCCCCAATGCATAGTGCCAACTGTAAAGTTTGGTGGAGGAGGAATAATGGTCTGGGGCTGTTTTTCTTGGTTCGGGCGAAGCCCCTTAGTTCCAGTGAAGGGAAATCTTAACGCTACAGCATACAATGAACTTCTAGACGATTCTGTTCTTCCAACTTTGTGGCAACAGTTTGGGAAAGGCCCTTTACTGTTTCAGCATGACAATGCCTCCGTGCACAAAGCGAGGTCCATACAGAAATGGTTTGTCGAGATCGGTGTGGAAGAACTTGACTGGCCTGCACAGAGCCCTGACCTCAACCCCATCAAATGCCTTCAGGATGAATTGGGACGCCGACTGCGAGCCAGGCCTAATCGCCCAATATCAGTGTCTGACCTCACTAATGCTCGTGGCTGAATGGAAGTCCCCGCAGCAGTTCCAACATCTAGTGGAAACTCCATATTAATGCCCATGATTTTGGAATTAGATGTTCAATGAGTAGGTGGCCATGTAGTGTAGGTTGAATAGGGTAGGGATGGGGGCATGGTTTTGTTCTAAAAAAATGTGCCCTGGCAATCACAGTAAGTCTGTCATAATTAAAGAAAAACGTTAAATGCTCAAGAAAATTCTCCCAAGTAACAGTAAGTGGAAAATACAGAACAGCTGTAATTTGAAAGCTAGTGCTGCCATCATGTGGTACATTTTAATTCTCTGAAGCCTCAGTTTATTCCCAAGCCTTTGCCTGTTATAGAATATTAGAGATATTTCCATATAAAAGGTATGTATGTGCCTTGGGTTTTAGAATGTATTTCTATTGTATTGCACTTTAAAAAGTGGCCTTGTATTCCCGTCTCACTGAATACATGCGTTTCCTGGAATTGACTGAAGCCTCTGAGCAACTTAGTAAAAGCAGCCTGCCTCCAAAGCAAAAAAAACCCCTAATATATCATGTTCCAAAGATACTTTTTGACAGGGCCTCAGGCAAACACCTAACAATGATCAATTGATAGTAACACATCAATTGGGAAAGCGAATAATTTGAGGACCACTTCTTACACAAACTTGAACCTTTTATTTACTCTACATTTAAACATGATAATTTAAAAATGTTAACTTGGAAGGTGAGGGGGACCAGGGTTGTTAGATCAAAATAACATAAATGTAGTGGTGGGGCAGAGAGAGGAAGAGGAGGAGTTGGAGAACCCAGAAAAGGAGAAAGGAACTAGTCCACCATCCCCAATAAAAACAGACACAAAATAAAGAAAACAAGATGACAATAATAGGGGCAAACAACGTGAATACTTTCTTTATCACATTAAGGCTTAACCCAAACCATTTGTCTTCTCACACACATTGACATTGTGGGGGAAAAAATCTCTGATATGAGCTGTTTTTTAACATCATGTAAATAAATGAGTTTCTCAAGATTGTGTTTGAGCAAGGTCGATATCGCGTCGTATGGAGGGCCGTTAAGTGAAAGCAGTGACACAATGCAGTCTTTCTCAGAGAATATCAAGGGACAGAACAAAGCAATTTGTATATCCAAAGAAAGGTGAAATAACATCACTTCTGTGTTTACAGGAAAATGAGTATCAAATGAAATGAGGTAAATTGTTGAGTGACTGAAGATGTCAATTGTCAACGATAAAAAAAGCCCTCTGTATTTCCTATAAAGGTTATGATGTGTAGACTGTCTTTGATGTGTCACCTTTTTTCCCCACAAACACCCACACTTGAGTGCACACATACGATCCTTCAGTGTTCAACACAGATTTTGAATTCACAACGGGCCCAGTACAGTGTTATCAGAGGGCACCACCCCTTTGTCCACTCACTGGCAGCCATCTTGAGATTTAGCACTTCAGCTTTCCTGCATTACCCTACTCTTGGCTACGTATCAACTCAAAAGCATTAACATGTGTATGTGGACAGGCAACAATGACTATGAGAAGACAGATGGACATACTAACGTGGTGATAAAGAGACCAGCGATGAGGCACTAGGCTCACGGACTAGAACGCGCCCCTTGCGGGGTTGAGGCCTCATTAATAATCACTACTTTTTACATAGAATTGCTTTTAAAAAATGTAACCTAGCAGCAGAATATACAATCTAAGCAATTTTTCAAGGGGGGAAGTTCTTAAAAATTCACATTCTTTTAAAACAAAATCTCAAGTCCCTCCTAACGAGAATGATTGCATTCACTGTTCTATCTGCTGCCATAAAAAACATCACAAAAAAGTAAAGAGAGGAAATCATCTGCGTATTTAAAAATCACCACAATAATCCAATATATTATAACCCTTTTAGACATTTTCTTTACATAACATATTTACATATTAGGCCTTTTATTTTCTAAAGAATTGTCTCGGAAACAACAAATTAGAGCCAAACAACAAAATAATGATAAAAAGTAACCATCATCAAAAGTAAATCAGCTGTGCCTAGACAGTGGAATTCCTCCATACCGTATACCATCGTCTGTACATGCGTCAGGAACATGTCCTTAATTCCAACATTCCTCACGTTTACATGTGCCAAGGAGCTAAATCAAGGGCTCTTTGGTGCAATTGCTCCCAGCCTCCTCAGTTTCCTTTCTCTTTGTTTTGTCCCCATTTCTAGAATAACAGTTAAATGTACCACAAAATTTACGCTCACCCCGGTTTCAGCAGCTCTGTGCCTTGTCACACATTCAACTACAAAGAAAAAAAAGAGCATGACAAAAGGTCCTCTGGATAAAACGGACAAAGGTTCTGGGGCTAGCCAGATATGACACTTCACCCCCACCACACGGGTGCTGCGCTCAGAGGACTAGCCCATCGAGGCTATGTGCTCACATTCCAGACAATGGCCGTTGTTCTTTTTCATTGGTAGAGTTTTCTTTGCTAGTTGAATTTTTTTGTGTTTTTTATGTTGTGTCCATCTTCATTATTTCTTGTTTAGTTTCTTGCCTTTCTTCAGGACCAGCTTATTCCTGATGTGTCCTCGCTTCCTCTTAGCAGTCTGTGCAATAAAACAAACTTCATTTACAAATCAATTTTCAATTGGCAATTTGTTCATATATATCTACTAATCTGAATTTGAGCACACACATTAACTGTACAAAATAAAAGTGAGTTGGCTCACATTTTATGAACATTTCCTTTTGGTGGCTAAAATTTGAGAAGAAATAATCATATGTAAACTCACTATACCAGTATCATATAATGTCTTACATTCATTAGCACAATGAATGCTGAGAGACATTGAAGCCTCGTACCTTTTTGGAGGTGTACTTCTGCCTGGGCACGATGCTGCGGAGCTTGTGCTCCAGCGGCTCCCTGTTCTCCAGCTTCTTCACCTTGTAGATGCGCACCAGCCAGTGCTCCGAGGTGAACGCCTCCTCCAGGTGCTTGAACTTGATGTCCTTGTTGCCGATCTCGGCATTGCGGGTGCGGTCGAACCCAGGCGGTGTCCGGAAGTCCAGCTGAGAGATAAGGATAGCAGTAGGTGGGGGTTGAGGGTGTTGACGAGGGCAGCTACTGACTGAGCTCAGCTAAAGTGAGTATGGTACTTGTATAAAGGTTGATTCTACCTTCACACAAGTGTTGTTCTCATCTTACTTCATTTCCCTGCTCTTTTAAATCTGTACATCACTTCACCTATCCCTCTCTCCCCTCTACCCTCCTCATCTCGTTTTCTGTCCTTCCGGTCTTGTTTTGTCCTTGTCACTTCCTCTTCCACAAAACCAATCTCTGTTCCCTTGCCTTTACCATGCTCTGAACCTGTCTCTCCATCTCCTCTATGGGTTAAGACAGCTATGAGACAGAGCTTTGCTTGGCTGCCTGTCTGTGGACCCTACTGACGCAGCCCACTGATCCTTCCTCCTCTTCACTGAGCTGCTGGCCAGGCAACACGCAGCTCGCCATAAGTACCTGGCAGCTCTTCTCTCTCATATCTCGTCTGTACCTGCCAGAGCCTGTGCATTTGAGCGCTTCCCCTCCCACCTTCATCCCTCCTCACGCTTCTGTCAGCACGTCCTTAAGCCCCTCTCTTGTCCATCACTCAGTGCTTATTGTAGCCTACTTTTGCGTCAAGTATTTCACCACCGCTCACCTGCATCTCGCCGAAGCGGTAGTAGGACATCTTGTACATAAGGCAGTTGAGCAGGACGGGCGAGCCGGCCTTGTCCACACGGAACTCTCCCTGAGGGGTGAAGTAGTCACTCTCCTGAAGGGCACATGGGCACGAGGAGTGAAGGAGCGTGAGACACTTCCCACATTTCTTCAAGGATACTGACATCATCAAATAGCAGAGACTGAACTTAATAAAAACTGAAATACTTTGCCAAATTGCCATCTATGATATGATGTAGTCTTACAACCCTCAATTGTTCAGTTCATCTCTGATATTCAAAATCACATGCAAAATAAAGATATTTACAAATCTGCATTGGATACTTTGTCCAACGACCTCAAGTGTCATTGAAGAAAATAAACATTGCTAGGAACAGCAATGTCCTTGGGTTTACCCAGACTGATGAATTACTGGATTGCTCAAATCTAAGTGTTTACCCAGGTTCATCAGCATAACAAAATGATCATAAATAGGAGTGGATGAAGGTCCTTCTGTATCGTGAGGCATCGGTGAACCTAACTTGGCAGTCTCAAGATACCAGGCACTCACCCGAATGTCCTTGGGATGCTCTCCCTCTGCTATCCTGACCATCCACAGGAACTTGTTGATGTCATCGCCTGAGTAACCAATCACACCCCCGAAGATGATCAGCACGTAGTCGACGTCCAGACTCCTCATGATCTCGTACGCTGCACTCT
Source organism: Coregonus clupeaformis (assembly GCF_020615455.1). Taxonomy (NCBI): domain Eukaryota; kingdom Metazoa; phylum Chordata; class Actinopteri; order Salmoniformes; family Salmonidae; genus Coregonus; species Coregonus clupeaformis. Next base: position 25,789,494 of record NC_059199.1, read on the forward strand.
CATTGGACGACATGGCTTTGCCCACCTACAGAGGAGAGAAGGAAGAACGGGAGTTTGTAGAGAGGAGAGAGAGAGAGCAGAGGAAAAAAGAGATGCAGGGAGATAGAGATGGTGGGAAAATGAGAGGGAGAGATAAGACTCCAATAAAGTAAGTACTCGCTTTTCAAAGTTGTGCTGGCCCTGGGAAAATCAATCAAGGCCTAAGAGCAAAATTAATCCCACACACATTATTGCAGCTCCTACAAGTGAATGTATTAAATTAATTGATAAGAGTTACTTTACTTTGGAGAATGAGGTCTGAGTTGAGTCGTAATCCTCAAACCTCCCAGTGCCCCCTTTTGATATTGTGTTGTGTGACTCACCAGTGCTATATGACTGTTATTCCATGTGTTGTTGTCCACTAGCGTGGTTCGATTAGCCATGCCTGCTATCTGGTAGCCATAATCCCACCAAGACATAACCCTCGCATGCTCGTCTGTGTTCTGCCTCAGCCAATAGTAAGCCTCCCTGAAGTCATCCAGGATGTTCCTCGTCCTATGGGGAGTGACAGAGTTGAAGAGTTACGGGAATGACTAACAGGAATGACGGTAACAGGAATGACAGCCAGGCAACCATAGGTCTGGTAACTTACAGTTGAAGTTGGAAGCTTACATACACTTAGGTTGGAGTCATTAAAACTCGTTTTTCAACCACTCCACACATTTCTTGTTAACAAACTATAGTTTTGGCAAGTCGGTTAGGACATATACTTTGTGCATGACACAAGTAATTTTTCCAACAATAGTTTACAGACAGATTATTTCACTTATAATTCACTGTTTCACAATTCCAGTGGGTCAGAAGTTTACATACACTAAGTTGACTGTGCCTTTAAACAGCTTGGAAAATTCCAGAAAATTATGTCATGGCTTTAGAAGCTTCTGATAGGCTAATTGACATCATTTGAGTCAATTGGAGGTGTACCTGTGGATGCATTTCAAGGCCTACCTTCAAACTCAGTGCCTCTTTGCTTGATATGATGGGAAAATCAAAAGAAATCAGCCAAGACCTCAGAAAAAGAATGTAGACCTCCACAAGTCTGGTTCATCCTTGGGAGCAATTTACAAACGCCTGAAGGTACCACATCCATCTGTACAAACAATAGTACGCAAGTATAAACACCATAGGACCACGCAGCCGTCATACCGCTCAGGAAGGAGACGCGATCTGTCTCCTAGAGATGAACGTACTTTGGTGCAAATCAATCCCAGAACAACAGCAAAGGACCTTGTGAAGATGCTGGAGGAAACCGGTACCAAAGTATCTATATCCACAGTAAAACGAGTCCTATATCGACATAACCTGAAAGGCCGCTCAGCAAGGAAGAAGCCACTGCTCCAAAACCGCCATATAAAAGCCAGACTATGGTTTGCAACTGCACATGGGGACAAAGATCGTACTTTTTGGAGAAATGTCCTCTGGTCTGATGAAACAAAAATAGAACTGTTTGGCTATAATGACCATCGTTATGTTTGGAGGAAAAAGGGGGTAAATTGCAAGCCGAAGAACACCATCTCAACCGTGAAGCACGGGGGTGGCAGCATCATACTGTGGGGGTGCTTTGCTGCAGGAGGGACTGGTGCACTTCACAAAATAGATGGCATCATGAGGAAGGAAAATTATGTGGATATTAATATGCCATTTAGCAGACGCTTTTATCCAAAGCGACTTACAGTCATGCGTGCATACATTTTTTTAAATGTATGGGTGGTCCCGGGGATCGAACCCACTACCTTAGCGTTACAAGCGCCGTGCTCTACCAGCTGAGCTACAGAGGACCACATATATTTTCTGTGATATATTGAAGCAACATCTCAAGACATCAGTCAGGAAGTTAAAGCTTGGTCGTAAACGGGTCTTCCAAATGGACAATGACCCCAAGCATACTTCCAAAGTTGTGGCAAAATGGCTTAAGGACAACAAAGTCAAGGTATTGGAGTGGCTATCACAAAGCCCTGACCTCAATCCTATAGAGAATTTGTGGGCAGAACTGAAAAAGCGTGTGCGAGCAAGGAGGCCTACCAACCTAACTCAGTTACACCAGCTCTGTCAGGAGGAATGGGCCAAAATTCACCCAACTTATTGTGGGAAGCTTGTGGAAGGCTACCCGAAACGTTTGACCCAAGTTAAACAATTGGAAGGCAATGCTACCAAATACTAATTGAGTGTATGTAAACTTCTGACCCACTGGGAATGTGATGAAAGAAATAAAAGCTGAAATAAATCATTCTCTACTATTATTCTGATATTTCACATTCTTAAAATAAAGTGGTGATCCTAACTGACCTAAGACAGGGAATTTTTACTAGGATTAAATGTCAGGAATTGTGAAAAACTGAGTTTAAATGTATTTGGCTAAGATGTATGTAAACTTCCAACTTCAACTGTATTATGTGATCCTATGAGACAGGGAGTCACGGCAATTACAGCCCATTCTATTGTACCCACCAATGTTCCCTCAAATTTTTTCAGCACTGAGCAAATTTCAGGTCTGCTGAGAGCAAACTTGAAAGTTGTGAGAATTCTGTGCAACTTCTAGCACGCGTTTACTGTGAACACTGAGGCTTTAAGTTCCAGTTTTAACAGTGGCCATGTAGGCTACTGTGGCTATTTGATCATAATGTAGACCTACCAGAGTGGCCTAAAACAATGGAGAAAATGCATCCCATAACATTTTAACATGGAAATAGCTGTTCTATCATTCAGCCTACAGTAGCAGCCAATGTGTGGTGTTCAATGTAGGCCTACATTCCATGAGACTTTTGGAAAAAAAAAAAACATGCAGGGCTTAACATTAACCTGTTTATCCACTTGTCCTTCAGACAAGGAGGTGACTGAAAATGTTGTGTTTGATGCAAGAAACCATTTTACAAAATAAAATGCATTATTATTCCCATACCATTACTAGAGAGAATCAGACCAATTATGCTACCCTCTGCCTATTGGCTACTTAGCTTATTCAAGCATGTCTCAAAATACAACACTGCCCCTTTAAGACAAAAAAAAAAACACTTTACCAGACTATTTTCAAAGATGTCTAGAAATGTACACTTTTTGTGGCCTTGTAGGAAGCAATCACTCCCCCATTGCTGACCACAAATTATCTATAACTGGGCTAATAACTCACTAACTAGCAAAGGATATGAACAAAATGTTCACACGTGGCTACATGCAGCTCTTGCTTGATGAAATATGACTGTGCATGCCCTTTTAACATTTTTGTGGGTATGTGAGAGAGAGAAGGTGTGTCTGCGCATTTGTACCCAATGTGTGTCAATGCATGTGCGTGTGTGAATACACATACATACGCAGAAAGACATGTGGAGCTATGCTTGTATGCATGGAGTGTAATATGTGAGTCTACATTCTACAAGTAGACATTATTTAACTGCATGGTAGTTTGTCCTGTGTGGCTCAAATCGGCAGAGCATGGCACTTGCAACGCCAAAGGTTGTGGGTTCGATTCCCATTGGGGCCACCCATGCATAAAGATGTATGCACGCATGACTAAGACGTTTTGGATAACAGCGTCTGCTAAGTGTCTGGCATATATTATTATATTACTTGTCCTTACCCATCGTTGTTGTAGGAGGCCAGCACCACACTAGGACTGGAGTAGGCGTTGCTGGTGACCCATGTGCAGTGGACTGCGAACATCATGAGCAGCATCAACATCAGCATGGTCACTATGCTTTTGATGTTGGGGCCCAGCCCCTCCTCTGCCTTCTCCTGCTCAGACACATGCTTACGCACCTTTCCTGCCTGCAGAGGGAGACAAACACACACACACACCACATCAACACTGGCCCACTAAACAGAGAGTATCAGAGAGTTGCAATACAAACAGAGTGAAATTGGTCATTATTTTGTAACTCCTTACAGGAATATGTATATTGGCTAAATACAGGTAACTGTCAAAATAAAGGAAACACCAACATAGTGTGTCTTAATAGGGCGTTGGGCCACCACGAGCCAGAAAAGCTTCAATAACCTTGGCATAGATTCTACAAGTGTCCGGAACTTTATTGGAGGGATGCGACATCAGTCTCCCATGACAAATTCCATAATTTGGTGTTTTATTGATGGTGGTGGAAAACATTGTCTCAGGTGCCGCTCCAGAATCTCGCATAAGTGTTCAATTGGGTTGAGATCTGGTGACAGACGGTCATGGTTTACATCATTTTCATGCTCATCAAGCCATTCAGTGACTACTCGTGCCCTGTGGATGGGGGCATTGTCATCTCAGCATTCAATATAATTTGTATCCCTCATTTACTCAAGTGTTTCCTTTATTTTGGCAGTTACCTGTAGGCGTCAAATGGAATTAACGGCTAAGGGTTCACATTGTGAGAGCAGGCCTACGAGGCGATGGGAATGTAGGTGAATCTCAATTGGTATTGCTTGACTCATCGCGTCCTCTCCTGCTTTTGAAAAAAGTCAAAGGTAATCGAGGAGCGGAAACGTGGAAATAAATGCGCTTGTATGACATGACACTTATAAATAAAAAGTAGTGTACTATATACATAGGTCAAATTAAATGAGATGCGCATGGTAATTTGTTGTATGGCTACTTCAGGAATATGAACCCATCACAGCCAGAAAATGAATTTATTCTGTAATGGTTCTGAAAATAAAAATAGATAAAGGTAACTGCCAAAATAAACACTTGAGTAAAGGAAGGATACAAAGTATATTGAAAGCAGGTGCTTCCACACAAGGAAGCATGGCATCGCATCCCACCAATAGAGTTCCACACACTTGTAGAATCTATCCCAAGGTGCATTGAAGCTGTTCTGCTTGTGGTGGCCATAAGGCACTTTATGTTACCTGTAGATTCCTGTCTAATTAATTTAGATTCCAAAATTAAAAATTGATTTTCTCACCAAAGGCAAATGGCTGCTTCTTGTTATTATGTTTTTATGAATAAGCGTGTCATCATATCCCCCATTTGCACAAAATACTTAGGCCTACTTGCAATACAATAACATAAAACTTCAATTAAACGCTGTCTCAAATAGCTGCCTGTCCCCTTTAAAATTTCTGCAAATAAACGCCTGTTTCAAATAAACGCTGGGTGTAAATGAATTGTTTACGATGTAATCATGAATTACTTACGAAGTTAAATGTTTGATTTGTTACATTAAATAATTCATTAATGACTCAAAACAATTATGGCAATCATCCTTTTTTATCACCAGTAAGAAACTGCTAGCCATTGGCTGCTAACACCTGAGAACTGCTAGCTAAATGGCAAGCACAAAACAGTCAACTTCAGGAGTACAGACCACTGAGGTATAATGAGGACTAGAAACTGTGTCTAAGATGTCCAACAGTTGTTTTCAAGGTAATCTACTCACGTTCAAATACGCCGATTCATGGACAGTCTATATCTTTGTTGCATCCGGTTTATATGGACCAACATCACATGCGCACTAGGGGAGCCATTACGTCATCCAAAAACATGGCAGACATTGGATGAATATAAAATGTTAATATCTTCGTCTTTGAGTGATAAAATAAAAAATAAAAATCGGCCTCAGCGACAATTCTTTGAATAATTTGATGGAGGTTTTGTGCACCCAGGCCCCTTGATACAGACCCACAGAAATCGCCAGAGCGCCCTCTAGTGGCAAAAGTAAGAACAGCCAAAAATGCAGTCCCAGGCATACTAAGATAAGTGTGAAAACACAGTGCAGAAATTGATTAAAATACTGAAAGTGAGTGGGCCTCCCGAGTGGCGCAGCAGTCTAAGGCACTGCATCGCAGTGCTAGAGGCGTTACTACAGACCCGGGTTCATTCCTGGGCTGTAGCCGGGAGTCCCATAGGACGACGCACAATTGGCCCAGCATCGTCTGGGTTAGGGGAGGGTTGGCCGGGGGGGGGGCATCGCGCCTTAGCGACTCCTTGTGGTGTGCCGGGTGCCTGGTATTTCGAAATATACCGTTTATACCGTATACCGGGGTATCGCCCAAGCCTACTTATGAATACAGGCCCTGGACCGTGACTCCTCCTAACCTTGTCATAGAGGTTCCCTGAGCTCCTTTTGTCATCCTCGTCGCTGCTGTCCTCTATTGGAGGGTTCTCCCTCTTCATGTCGTCCCCCAGGTAGTGCTCGAACACACTGGAGAAGGCGATGGCCGACAGCATGCACACCACCGGTGTCAGAGTTAGCATCAGGCGCACCATCACCCCAGCAAAGTAGACTGCGCTGATGGCATAGAGAGCCACTGGGGGGCAGAAGAGAGGCAGGAAAGGTTAAAGGCCGGTTAATTCATCTACAGTGCATTCGGAAAGTATCCAGACCCCTTGACTTTGTCCACATTTTGTTACGTTACAGCCTTATTCTAAAATGTATTTTTTTTTTTTTAAATAATTCTACACACAATACCCCCTAATTACAAATAAAAAACAGAAATACCTTATTTACATAAGTATTCAGACCCTTTGTTATGAGACTCAAAATGTATCTCAGGTGCATCCTGTTTCCATTGATCATCCTTGAGATGTATCTACAACTTGATTGGAGTCCTGTGGTAAATTCAGTTGATTGGACAATATTTGGAAAGGCACACACCTGTCTATATAAGGTCCCACAGTTGACAGTGCATGTCAGAGCAAAAACCAAGCCATGAGGTCGAAGGAATTGTCCGTAGAGCTCCGAGACAGGATTGTGTCGAGGCATAGATCTGAGGAAGGGTACCGAAACGTTTCTGCAGCCGCCCGGCCAAACTGAGTAATCGGGGGAGAAGGGTCTTGGTTAGAGAGGTTTTCAAGAACCCGATGGTCACTCTGACAGAGCTCCAGAGTTCCTCTGTGGAGATGGGAGAACCATCCAAAAGGACAACCATCGCTGCAGCACTCCACCAAATCAGGCCTTTTTGGTAGAGTGGCCAGACGGAAGCCACTCCTCAGTAAAATGCACATGACAGCCCGCTTGGAGTTTGCCAAAAGGCACCTAAAGACTCTCAGACCATGAGAAACAAGATTATCGGATCTGATGAAACCAAGATTGAACTCTTTGGCCTGAATGCCAAGCGTTACGTCTGGAGGAAACCTGGCACCATCCCTACGGTGAAGCATGATGGTGGCAGCATCATGCTCTGGGGATGCTTTCCAGCGGCAGGGACCGGGAGACTAGTCAGGATTGAGGATAAGATGAACGGAGCAAAGTACAGAGAGATCCTTGATGAAAACCTGCTCCAGAGCACTCAGGACCTCAGACTGGGGTGAAGGTTCACCTTCCAACAGGACAACGACACCAAGCACACAGCCAAGACAACGCAGTAGTGGCTTCGGCACAAGTCTCTGAATGTCCTTGAGTGGCTCAGCCAGAGCACAGACTTGAATCCGATCGAACATCTCTGGAGAGACCTGAATATAGCTTTGCAGCGACACTCCCCATCCAACCTGACAGAGCTTGTGAAGATTTGCACAGAAGAATGGGAGAAACTCCCCAAATACAGGTGTGCCAAGCTTGTTGCGTCATACCCAAGAAGACTTGAGGCTGTAATCACTGCCAAAGGTGCTTGAACAAAGTACTGAGTAAAGGGTCTGACATTTCAAAAAAACAGTTTTTGCTTTGTCATTATGGGGTATTGTGTGTAGATTGATGAGGGGGAAAAACAAATCAATCAATTTATTTTTATTAATTTTTCTCTGGGGGAATGGATCAGCTTAATATTGCAGACAGATTGTATCTTCTATCAATGTAATTGTCTGCATCACTTCCAATCCCCCATATTTTTTTTATCTATATATACTCCCCTTTATTACTTTTCAACCCCACCATCCTTTCCCTACTTGGAGTAAATTAGTGAACAACAATTTAATCAATTTTAGAATAAGGCTGTAACGTAACAAAAGGTGGAAAAAGTCCTGGAGTATGAATACTTTCCGAATGCAATGCATGTCAAAAGTGCACGGTGCACAACTCAGGTCCTCGTGGGTGTTCTTTAAATCTGAGAGACTGATTTAGAGCTGGGTTAACATATGTGTAGGTTCTTGGAGCAATCAATGGCAGTTTTCCTTTAAGTGCAAGGGAAAAACAGAAACCAGCTCAAGCATAGCCCCTCCTGCACTGGAGCAGTGTGATTCTGTTCTGCATTCCCTCTTCCAGTACACCTTCTAGGAACAGGTGTGTACAGTATATCAATAACATGAGGACGTCCTTGCTATAATGTATATTGCTCTCAAATCACCATATTCCCCTCTAAATATTCAGACGTATTCAAATTATATATGTATGTATGTTGTGTTTTAACGAGCCCCAGTTTACCAAAGACGCGCTCGTCGTTGATATTCTTGACGCAGAACCAGAGGCCTGCTGGGAAGGTGCAGACCAGGATGTGGAGGTCGAAGAAGAACGACACCCAGGTGGTGGGCTGGTGCTCCGACACTGACGCGATGATCGGGATATGGATCTTAGCGTAGCTGGAGAGGGAGAGAGGGAGAGAGGGGGAGAGGGGGAGAGAGGGAGAGAGAGAGAGAGAGAGAGAAAGAGAGAGAGAGAGAGAGAGAGAGAGAGGGAGAGAGGGAGAGAGAGAGAGGGAGAGAGAGAGGGAGAGAGGGAGAGAGGGGGAGAGAGAGAGAGAGGGGGGAAGAGTGAAGATAGAAGAGAAACATCTGGTACTTCAGGGAAGATAAAGATTCAAGAAACCGCCTCAAAGGGAATGTAAAGGGAGAGAAAGTGCGCTGCTGTCAGCAAACAAACCGATTGATCGTTGCTTAATGCAGACACGCTGCAGTTCATGTACAGAATGTAGTCCAAGCGTGTTTGGGAAGAAAAAGACTGCTCGCATTTCCTTTGAGACTAAGCCCTTTCGCAGCGCACACATTCAATTAAACAAATGTTTCATCGATAGGAAAGGTTAGCAGTGCTTACCCGGTGTCCCACAGCGAGTAGAATCGCCCACTCCACGGAGCGATGTAACCTAAATGAACAAACACAATCAATACACAAGATTGGGAACTTGAACACACACTAGTGTCATTTCATTAGTGGTTATTATGCAGACTTGTTGGCGTATGGTTGAAACTGGTATGTATGTTTGTTTGTGACAGTATAAGGTGGTATGGGTAGTGTACAGATATATTGACAAAGTGAATAGGGACCCTTTGGTGCAGGGCCATTCAATTCTGGTCCTCAAGAACCGAAACACTTCAGGTTTTCACTGTCGCCCATGCTAAACAGGGACGGATTCCAACATGGGACACTAGATAAGTGCAATTAACTACGAGGTAGAAACAAAAAAACTAAACAGTTTTGGCCTCCCAGGACAGGAATTAAATAGCCCTGTTTTAGTGGGTCAGGCGTCTGTTCAGCAGTAGGGCATATGTGGGTCGGGACTCGAGAGGAATGTTGAGCAGTGGAGGTTAGAAATATATTTAGTGGGCCAGGTACATGAGTAACAAAGGCTCTCAACAATACAAGCTAAATGTGTAACAGAGATTTAAAAAAAAGTAACTATTATGGTATCTGAGGACTAGCTTGTGTTAGTTGTTTATACCTGGTGGGTCAGGTGTATATGTAATTATATGGTATATGAGGATTTGGTTTTGAAAGCAAAGTGTATGTGCAATGTTGACGTATAGGGACTGTATATAACTGATACTACAGTATAAGGTATATGACTACAGTATATGGTATATATTGAGGACTGACTAATGTAAGTCAGGTGTATGTGTAACTAATTATAAGGTATATGAAGTCATGCTTCTGTATGTCCGGTGTATGTGGAACTAACTACAGTGCCTTCTGAAATTATTTACAACCACTTAACTTTTTCCACATTTTGTTGTGTTACAGCCTGAATTTTAAATGGATTAAATTGAGATATCGTGTCACTGGCCTACACACAATACCCAATAATTTCAAAGTGGAATTATGTTTTTAGAAGTTAACTAAAAATGAAAAGCTGAAATGTCTTGGGTCAATAAGTATTCAACCCCTTTGTTATGGCAAGCCTAAATATGTTCAGGAGTAGAAATGTGCTTAACAAGTCAAATAATACGTTTCTTGGACTCACTTTGTGTGTAACAAGTGTTTAACAGGCTTTTTGAATGACTGTCTCATCTCTGTACCCCACACATACAATTATCTGTAAAGTCCCTTAGTCGAGCAGTGAATTTCCAACACAGATTCAACCACGAAGACCAGGGAGGTTTTCCAATGCCTCGCAAAGAAGGGCACCTATACAGGCGTCCTTCCTAACTCAGTTGCCGGAGAGGAAGGAAACCGCTCAGGGATTTCATCATGAGGCCAATGGCGAATTTAAAACAGAGTTTAATAATGGCTGTGATAGGAGAAATCTGAGGATGGATCAACAAAATTGTAGTTACGCCACAATACTAACCTAAAATGACAGAGCCTGTACTTGATTCCTGTTTGCAATAAGACACTAAAGTAAAACTGCAAAAAAATTGTCTAAGAAATTAACTTTATGTCCTGAATACAAAGCGTTATGTTTTGGACAAATCCAACACAACACATCACTGAGTACCACGCTTTATATTTTCAAGCATGGTGGTGGCTGCATCATGTTATGGGTATGCTTGTCATCTGCAAGGACTAGGGAGTTTTAGTAATTGTTTTGTGTATTTTACACCCTTTTTCTCCCAATTTCGATCTTATAATAATAATAATATAATATGCCATTTAGCAGACGCTTTTATCCAAAGCGACTTACAGTCATGCGTGCATAAATTTTTTTGGGTGTATGGGTGGTCCCGGGGATCGAACCCACTACCTTAGCGTTACAAGCGCTGTGCTCTACCAGCTGAGCTACAGAGGACCACGATCTTGTCTCATCGCTGCAACTCCCCAACATGCTTGGGAGATGAAGGTCGAGTCATGCGTCCTCCGAAACAGGACCCGCGCTTCTTAACACCCGCCCGCACCAATGTGTCGGAGGAAACGCCGTTCAACTGACGACCGAGGTCAGCCTGCATGCGCCCGGCCCGCCACAAGGAGTCGCTAGAGCGCAATGAGCCAAGTAAAGCCCCCCCCGGCCAAACTCTCCCCTAACCCGGACGACCCTGGGCCAATTGTGCGCCCCCTATGGGCCTCCCGATCACGGCCGGTTATGATACAGCCTGGGATCGAACCCAGGTCTGTAGTGACGCCTATAGCACTGCGATGCAGTGCGTTAGACCGCCGCGCCACTCGGGAGGCCCGGGAGTTTTTTTTTTTTTTATAAAAACAAACTGAATAGAGCTAAGCACAGGCAAAATCCTAGAGGAAAACCTGGTTCAGCCTGCTTTCCAACAGACACTGGCAGACAAATTCACCTTTCAGCAGGACAATAACCTAAAACACAAGGCCAAATCTACACTGTAGATGCTTACCAAAACTACATTGAATGTTCCTGAGTGGCCTAGTTATACTTTTGAATTAAAATCGTCTTGAACATCTATGGCAAGACTTGAAAATGGCTGTCAAGCAATTAGCAACAAACAACTTGACAGAGGTTGAATAATTTTGTACAATCCAGGTGTGCAAAGCTCTTAGACTTACCCAGAAAGACCCACAGCTGTAATCACTGCCAAAAGGTTAGTCTAACATGTATTGACTCAGGGGTGTGAATACTTATGTAAATTAGATATTTCCGTATTTCATTTTCAATACACTTGCAAAAATGTCTAAAGTTTTCACTTTGTCATTATGGATTAGTGTGTGTAGATGGGTGAGATAAAATCTATTTAATCCATTTTGAATTCAGGCTGTAACACAACAAAAAGTGGAATAAGTCAAGGGGTCTGAATACTTTCTGAAGGCAATGTATGTGTTATATGAAGACATGCTTCTGTAAGTCATGTGTATGTGTAATGGTATAGGAACTCACCAGTGTAGGTGAGATAGATGACAGTGAGGAACACCACCCCAGCAGCTAGCGACACCCCCAGGAAGAACAGGGTCTGGAACTCCTGCTTGGTGAGCCTGTCCTTCAGGTACTGCAGCAATGCATATGCCTGGAGCAGCGCAAACACACCTGTGACAGGACACATACAATCACAGAATGTTGGAGTTATTATCACAACAACCTTAATGTGGGTCTCAAGCAAGCAGGTTTATATACAAAACATTTTAAATAAGGACTATCATTTGATGGTCGTATTACTATATATGTGCTACACACTGATGCTGTAATAATACATGACAATATATTTGAATAACTGGAACAGTTAAGACTAAATGGGATCTCAGTTCTGTTATCTGATGTGGCACCCCCCCCCAGCAGCATTCCAAGGTCACAACTCCTTCAGAACCCAGAAAGCGTGCAATGATGCAAAAATGCCCATCACTCTGATGCCAGCCTCCTGCGGGGAGGTACAGCTTTCCCTTCCTGTCACGTCGCGCTGGCTGTCGCTGTAGACACGCCGCTAGATGTTGCGAGCAGCTGCTGCCTGAAGCCAAATGCCCATCCTTTGAGAGTGTGACGGTGCTTTCCGTTCCTCAAAGCCCACGCCGCTGACGTGCTGCCCTGGTCACCCGCATAACAAACACCACTTCAGAAACCAGACTGAAGCTACATTAGACTAAGAGGAACAGACATTGATGCTTTAGAGCTACGTAATCCTGTTACTAGGGATGTGACAAAAGTAACGATAAGAAACATTTATAAAATTACACATTAATTCACAATGCAGCTGCGCTGCTGCCAGCAACGGTTTGGGTCTCACGGTGCGTCCCTTTCAGATGGTTAAGCATTGCACCTGTACTACCGTTACTGTACCTAAATTCCACCTTGCAAAGTTTGCATTTCACCACCTTCTCACATAACTTCTCAAAGTATTGCCATACAGGACTTCGCTGCTGTCGCTTGACTTTCTCTGCCAATTTTCCAGCTGTTAACGATGATGTAGTGGTGGAGAGTCGATTCCAAAATATCTTCCTCGACTTGTTGCGCATAAACTCTTGGGGTCTACGCCCATTTCTAAAAGTCAAGATTCGATTCCGCTAGGAATCGACTCTTCAACTCCTAAGATTCAGTCTTTTTGGAACGGAAGAGCAGTGTTGCCAACTTAGCGACTTTGTCGCTATATTTAGCAAGTTTTCAGACCCCTCTAGCGACACATTTTCAAAAAAGCGACTAGCGACAAATCTAGCGACTTTTTCTGGTGTTATTGGAGACTTTTGGAGACTGACGTGAAAGCACTTTTTGTCTCTCCCACGACGCTATTCCTCTCTCCTACAGCGTCCATCACAATTACATACACATTGCCAATTATGTAAATTAGGTGATGACGTCATTTAGCGACTTTTAGGACAGCCAATAGCTACTTTCCTTACTGAGGAGTTGGCAACACTGCGGAAGAGACTGATTAGTTGCCGTACTTCCGAGAACACTAACACTTGCATTTTTCATAGCGAGCTAGCGAGGGACCAAGAGCGGAGAGAGGTACAGTATAGGCAGGTCGGCCACCAGGCAGACAGAGTCAGAACCGTGCACTAGGCCTATCTATCGGTAATCAAAAGCTGCATCTTCAGTAAAGCAGGGCCTATCATCAATGAATAGGCTAGCATATTCTATACGCAGCAGACCGAAGACTGAACACTGAACACACGCTTGTGTCAATAGTGAAGAGAAAGACCAGGCAAGCTAGCCCGAGGGAGAGAGAGGAGGGGGCAGGCAGAAAGAACTGTGCGCATATGTCTTGGAAATCTGTATATCGCAATGTCTTGTTGCCTCGCAAATTCACCAAAAGTGGCATAAAGTTCACTTCTTCCTCTCTGGTTAAGGTGCTACACAGGATTTTGTTTTTATTTTTGCATTGTAATTTCAGAAAATAAAATAAAATCCTATGTAGCACCTTAAAACCAGAGAGGAAGAGGCAAACTTTATGCTACTTTGGTGAATTTGCACTAATCGTGGAGTGTTTCACAGTCAGAATAACAAAAAGTTACTTTACCTGCTGCCGCCATGTGCTCGCTGGTTCTGATTGGCTGGAAGCCCACAAAGGGGATCTGCATGGATAGCACCAGGCCCACGATGTAGAAAGTGCTGTAAGCTGATGGAGAAAGAAAGAGAAAGACCAAGAGCGAGAGATGAGATCAAACAAACAGGTTGAACACAGACACTGTTCTATTCAAAAACCCACTATCACTTCAGTTTGGGTTGTTAAGGTAAAGCGCCTTTTCTCTCTTTAGAGGTATTTAATGTGCATTGATTTTGTCAATGCATCTCCTGAGTGGGAGTAAATACAATAACATCTCATCTGGAGTAATTTACTGAGAACATAGAAGTGGGCAAAGAAATGCGCAGTGGGGGGCCTAACATGAGCCCACGATGCAGTGAAACTGTAGAACTCCCACCTTTGTAGCTGGGGGGCTGATCTGATCCTAAGCCATGTGCCCTAATCAAGATTCCATACTTTTCTGAACACTGGGGCTTTTTGAAGTGACAGACTAGCTCTGAGCACTCCCGACTGATTCATTATCGCCTGTTGACTGATGGATGTAAGAGATGAACTATGTGAAATATAACTGCGAGTAACACTGACAATGCACTCATTGTGCCAGCACCGATGCCAAAGCGATATCTAGTTTTTAGAAGAGCTTTCTCTATGGTAGATGAAGGAGAAAGGTTAAAACTAGATCAAAACGAGATGGTTATGAAGCACTTTAAGGATCAAGGCCTTACACAAGATTGCTGCTTGAATAACTATGCAAAGGGTGCTTGAGGTTGACAGCTTCTGCGTTCGAAGCCATAAATATTTCAGAACAATGCAATGGAAAAATGGTCTGCATTAACAAACGGTTCTTGTGGAAGGGTGGAATCCTTGGTTGAGGAAAATGCAAAGAGATTGAGTACAGCAGGGTCAATGCCCTCTTTTTAAATAGGGACGTAATTTATTTTCAAAGCGCCCAAGAACGGGGTACTGTTTACTGTGAGTAATATGTATAATCAAGTGTAAATTATGCTTGATGCTAAACCATTTATCCCAGCTAGCCTGCTGTTCCTTCAGCTCAGCTAAATATGTACTGCCTACGATGCTGCAGCATTTCTGCAATGTTGTCTGTCTGACAATGATGGGTTGTGTTCTGTAAGCCTCAAGGACGAATATAAGCAATTTACAGGAAGATATACGCAGTCAAATTCAGAATTATTAAACTCAGTTTTCAGTCACATTCGGTAGAGTATTTGTGGTTGTTTTGAGGAAAACAGGTGCGTGCAGTCACATCTCTTTAGCAGATAGAAGGTTTGCGTTCACATATCAACTGAGTGTACAAAACATCAGGAACACCTTCCTAATATTGATTTGCACCCCCCTTTGCCCTCAGTACAGCCTCAATTTGTCAGGCCATGGACTCTACAAGGTGTCGAAAGCGTTCCACAGGGATGCTGGCCCATATTCACTCCAATGCTTCCCACAGTTGTGTCAAGTTGGCTGGGTGTCCTTTGGGTGGTGGACCATTCTTGATACACACGGGAAACTGTTGAGCATGAAAAACCCAACAGCGTTGCAGTTCTTTACACACTCAAACCGGTTCGCCTGGCACCTACTACCATACCCTGTTCAAAGGCACTCAAATATTTTGTCTTGCCCATTCACCCTCAATGGCACACATACACAATCCAAGTCTCAATTGTCTCAAGGCTTAAAAATCCTTCTTTAACCTGTCTCCTCCCCTTCATCTACGCTGATTGAAGTGGATTTAACAACTGATATCAATAAGGGATCATAGCTTTCACCTGGATTCACCTGGTCAGTCCATGTCATGTTCCTAATGTTTTGTACACTCAGTGTAGAGGGTTTATGTTCACATCTCTTTAGCAGATGAAAGTGTTTGTGGTCACTCACCGATATAGACCCTCCTGCTGTAGCGCTGCATGAGCAGCAGCACAAACACATGCAGGGGGATCAGGTTGATGATGAAGACATATCCTCCCCATGCTGACACCTGCAACAAACACAGAGCCATCAGCAAAACACACATGCCACCAGGAATGCATGGAAATGCGCAGTGGCCCCATATAAAACCAATGCAATCATATTTAACACTGTATGACCGCAAAGTAAAATGCATCAATAACTTTAAAAGCTCCATGAAATTATGCAGCAACACTGTCTCAGACTTGCAGCGTGAAACAAGGGGACTATAAAATACTCTACAAAAACATCAACTGCAGTACGTAGGATGTACAGAGCACAGACAGAAGGATAGTAGACTCTCTCACACACACACACACACACACCTGCTTAGTCACACATTTAATTCACAATCACTCATCTATGATTAAAATATGTTTTGCAATTACTTCTAATTGCGAAAAAACTAAAACAAAGAGTCACACTAGAAGGAGATAAAACTCCCCTCAATAAGTTTGTTCCGGAGTGGTTAAGTGCAATTATCTTTTCACAGCCATTTCCATCTTTAGCTTCAGATGGTGTGAGCTAAATTAGGTGCAGTTGAACCGTAATTTGAATGATTACAGAGACAACTCCCATTTTGAGCGAATTTCCTGTGTTAACACAGCCGCAGCGGTTCTCTGTGAGAGAAGAGGTTGATAATTGAAAACACAACGCCGGCCCAGAGGAACTGCTGGGCGGTATCAGTGAGGAGAGGAGAGAGTGAGGCTAGTATCTTGCGCCGAGGGTCGCATGCCGCAGCCTCCTGGCCACGGAGCGTAATTTGACCAAACATCTCACACATGTACTGCTAATGACCTCGCCGTTGTGTGTGTGTGTTGTTTGAGAGAGAGAGAGAAGCTTGTGTATGAGAAACATTTTCTGCATTACTTCCCCCACATGGTTGAGGGTCGAATAAGCAAGCAGCAATCTTCTGGAGACACCGAGCCATATCGAAGACAAAGCTTGAAACAACTCTGTACTCAGACTCTTTGAGGACAGTACAGTCAAAATCTCTGCACCACCAAGCACAAAATATCTTGTTTACCACCAAAATAAAGTCTGCTAAGAGACAGTGAGGTAGCTGAAAGAGCTGGTGCATACACTATCAATATGCTTGTTGGAGTAAATAATGTATTTATCGATATAGCTCAGTCCTACATCAAGAAACCAGCAAAAACGATGTTTTAGCTAGAAACCTATCACACTTCCCATGAGAAAGGCCTCGATTGAAACAATGTTTTTTCTGGTTAGGCCGCTAGGCATCCTGCTTAATGAATCTCAATAAAACCACTTCTTACTCTGGCTTTGAGTTAATAATATATCCTTCTGGCAATAGTAACTATCAGGAATGTTATAAGCTGGAGATAATGTAGTTAGCAGATTCCCTAATTAGATAAGCCACATCCTCATAATATCCCCTGTGTGTATTGAAACATCTGAGTGACATCCCTGTAAGGCTTTCATGCCATGTTCTGACAGTATTTCTATGAGAAGAGCAGTTGTCCTTGGACAAGCTTCCTTTACAATACAATGAGGAATAACCTTTTCTGTATGTTACAATACAACCAGGTGGACGAGCAGTTTGCAGGTAGCTTAGTGGTTAAGAGCGTTGTGCCAGTAACTGAAAGGTCGCTGGTTCTAATCCCCGAGCCGACTAGGTGAAAAATCTGTCGATGTGCCCTTGAGCAAGGCACTTAACCCTAATTGCTCCTGTAAGTCGCTCTGGATAAGAGCGTCTGCTAAATGACTGAAATGAAATGAAATGAAATTAATACAACCAGGAGGACGAGCAGTTTGTGTATGTTACAATACAACCAGGAGGACGAGCAGTTTGTGCATGTTACAATACAACCAGGAGGACGAGCAGTTTGTGTATGTTACAATACAACCAGGAGGACGAGCAGTTTGTGTATGTTACAATACAACCAGGAGGAAGGGCTGTTACACTATGTTAGGGCTTCCTATGGGCCCAACGCTAACCTGTTAGTGTGTGTACTACAACAAGTGCATCTCAAATTAGCATTTGGCCCTGCGACTGTTCATAATGGGGTCAGCAAAGAGCCAGACACCATTAGACTTTAGCCATTTTCTTTACCCACACTCCACTGCTCTCATTACTATGAAGAAGCATAGGGGGACGGAGGGTATTGTAGTGGTAAAAGGGCATAGATTTGAATGCCTCAGAAGGCGGCTAAAAGAGGCTCAGGGACCTCTTTAGGATGCTGGAAACAGAATAACCTGAGATGCTGTCGGTCACCTACGGGGGTATCAGATGGCATGAGTGGAGGATATAAGCTGTGGCCTTGACTGAGAAAATAAAGTTATTTGTGGGAGAAAGTCGTTTTGTTGAAAGTCAGGTGGGGCCCGGGGAGGTAGGTGAACCACTGCAAAGCGCTGGATAGATTTCTTTAATGTAAAAAGGGCCTCGAGTTGTGATTTTATCGCTTGACTTCTAATAATAACCTCCAGAAAGCGGCACATCTTACAATCACCTGAAGAGCTGAGTTGTGCTGCTGAGAATGCCTCAAATACTTTGAGTGAAAAGAACTTCAGAAGTGCTCCCATGATGCTCGTGGTCGGGGGAGGGGGGTTCTGGCAGGGTAGGAGGGAGTTGTCACTTAGGGAAAACACATTCTCTCCCGGGAGACATAAGATAGAACATCAGGCAGCTCTCACAGTAGGGGCTTTCGCAGTTCTTGTCCATCATGACGTCTCAACTGAGCTTCTTCTCTCCCTCCCTGGTCTGATCATGACACAGAGCTGGGCACGGAATCTCTCGCTGTGCATGTGTCATGTTCGATTAAGCCCCATGGGTGGGTATCCTTAATCAACAGTGGGAGGGGAGAAACGGTGGAGGGGTAGATATTGCAGCATGTAGGGCTGCAACTACTCACACCCACTAGAGCAGGGGTACTCAAGTAATATTTGAGAAGGTCCGGTCACACAAATTTCCTAGGTGGCAAAGGTCCAGCTGGATAATGTAATTTATCGGCGTAGTAAACTCCCACCTCGCAATCCATGCGACCCCAAACTGTTCACACCCCTCTTGTTGGCGGAGAGAAAATGTTGCAGTTTTAAAGCTAATTTCCACAGTTCAACACATTTTGCATGGGGCAGAGATTTTTGGGCTGATTTAAAGCTCATTTCCTGCAATTCTACGTATTCTTCCATGTCTTATGTGTGTTTATATGATACCAGGTGTCGAAGTACGACCGAGTATTGGGGGCACTAGGGGGTACTGACTCTGTTGTACGTCCGGATTCGGTCTGCCAGTTGAGTAATGGGGCACTAGAGGGTCGTGAGAGCGTGTGACAAAGGAGATACGGGCTTGTCGTGTTGCCGACAAAGGAGATACGGGCTTGTCGTGTTGCCGACAAAGGAGATACGGGCTTGTCGTGTTGCCAACAAACCCTGCAACAGGTCAGACATCAGAAGGATGTTAGTGGGAGGAATGGGTAGAGCGGAGTTGTGACTAGAGGGAGTACACCTACGACTGGAAGTGACTTTTTGTAGCAGGTTATGAGAGCATTTTAGCTAACCGTAACCCTTTTCCTAACCTTAACCTAAGTCTCCTAACCTGCCATGTTAATTATCCTAACCTGCTACGAAAAAGTAACTTCCGGTTGTAGCTGTACTCCCTCTACTCAGAACCGTAGAGGGGGAGGTCGAAATATTCTCACTCCGGAGGAGACAGACAGAATGAGAGAGGGGCTTATAAAATTGCTGTGGTTTCTCTCAGTAGAAAATCTCCCTGCTCTCATATCTCTTCAGATGTGGTCATTAGTGGCTTTTCCCTGCCGGAGTTTGGATGCTGGGCCCCGACATGATCGATGGCAGCTGAATCTCTGTAATCCGTTTCATTTGACATATGTATTTTCCGGAGCAGAGGGGAGACTTAACTGTGAAGACACTGGAAGCAGAAGATCTTTGCAGGCGCTCAACATCACCAATCGTACACAAAGAAACCTGTCTGGGAGGCAGTCGGCTCTGTTTATGTTTTATTTTCTCTCTCCATCGACCCCGACAGGTCAGGGGGGGTTTCATAAATAACGTTTAACGCGCCGGTGCAGACTCCTTTTTCACGCCACTCATTACCGCTTTTGACGTCTACGATTGCACTCAACAATGCTATCTCGGGGTAATCTTACTGTAATCATGACTTCCAAATCCCATTGCCAGAGATGGGATGCTATGTTGGTGGAAGTCAATGAAACTGTTTTCTATGTGTTTACGAGTAACAATTAAGGCTCTTTGACACTCACCATGTAGAAGTAGGAGAGGCAGCAGCCAATGGACCAGAACACTGAGCCGGTCTTGATCGATTTCACCTGTGACGGGGAGAACAGACACAACAAAGGATTAAGGACCAGTAAACTGATTCTGTCATTCTGTCAAACATACAGTGCATACGGAAAGTATTCAGACACCTTGACTTTTCACATTTTGTTACATTACAACCTTATTCTAAAATGGATTAAATGTCCCCCCCCTCAACAATCTACACACAATACCCCAAAAACTGAAATATCACATTTGCAGAAGTATTAAGACCCTTTACTCAGTACTTTGTTGAAGCAGCTTTGGCAGCAATTACAGCCTCGAGTCTTCTTGGGTATGTCGCTACAAGCTTGGAACACCTGTATTTGGGGAGTTTCTCCCATTCTTCTCTACAGATCTTCTCAAGCTGTCAGGTTGGATAGGGAGTGTCGCTGCACAGCTATTTACAGGTCTCTCCAGAGATGTTCGTTTGGATTCAAGTCCGGGCTCTGGCTGGGCCACTCAAGGACATTCAGAGACTTGTCCCGAAGCCACTCCTACGTTGTCTGTGTGCTTAGGGTCGTTGCCCTGTTGGAAGGTGAACCTTCGCCCCAGTCGGAGGTCCTGAGCGCTCTGGAGCAGGTTTTCATCAAGGATCTCTATGTACTTTGCTCGGTTCATCTTTCCCTCAATCCTGACTAGTCTCCCTGCCACTAAAAACCATCCACACAGCATGACGCTGCCACCACCATGCTTCAACGTAGGGATGGTGCCTGGTTTCTTCCAGATGTGACGCTTGGCATTCAGGCCAAAGCGTTCAATCTTGGTTTCATCAGAGCAGAGAATCTTGTTTCTCATGGTCTGGAAGTTCTTTAGGTGCCTTTTGGCAAACTCCAAGCGGGCTGTCATGTGCATTTTACTGAAGAGTGGCTTCCATCTGGCTACTCTATCATAAAGGCCTGATTGGTAGAGTGCTGCAGAGATGGTTGTCCTTGTGGAAGGTTCTCTAATCTCCACAGAGGAACTCTGGAGCTCTTTCAGAGTGACCATCAGGTTTTTGGTGACCTCCCTGACCAAGGCCCTTCTCCCCCGATTGCTCAGTTTGGCCGGGCGGCCAGCTCTAAGAAGAGTCTTGGTGGTTCCAAACTTCTTCCATTTAAGAATGATGGAGGCCACTGTGTTCTTGGGGAACTTCAATGCTGCAGAAATGTTTTGGAACCCTTCCCCAGATCTGTGCGTCGACACAATCCTGTCTCGGAGACAATTCCTTCGACCTCATGGCTTGGTTTTAGCTCTGACATGCACTGTCAATTGTGGGACCTTATATAGACAGGTGTGTACCTTTCCAAATCATGTCCAATCAATAGAATTGACCACAGGTGGACTCCAATCAAGTTATAGAAACATCGAGGATGATCAATGGAAAGAGGACACACCTGTGCTCAATTTCGAGTCTCGTAGCAAAGGGTCTGAATACCTATGTAAATAAGGTTTCTGTTCATTTTTAATACATTTGCAAATATTTCTAAAAACCTGTTTTCACTTTGTCATTATGGGGTATTGTGTGTAGATTGATTCATTTTTTATTTATTTAAACCCTTTCAGAATAAGGCTGTACGTAACTAAATGTGGAAAAGGTCAAGAGGTCTGAATACTTTCCGAATGCACTGTATCATCCAGGACAACAAAGTCCTTAGCACTTTCTAACTCCCACAGTATGCTGTAACTAACATAGCCTACATTCACTTGATGGAAAGCCTACATTCTCTTGATGGAAATGTGGGAAAAAGTGTTAGTGAAACACCATGGTAGTTTCATTAACAGTCTGTTAATTATAGCTCCTAAACAGATTAAGGGGCATCAGACTGTATATGGGGGGCAGCCGATGATGTGGATGTGGATTAAGGCAGCCCCCCGCACCTCTCTGATTCAGAGGGGTTGGGTTAAATGCGGAAGACATTTCAGCTGAATGCATTCAGTTGTACAACTGACTAGGTA
Organism: Coregonus clupeaformis; assembly: GCF_020615455.1. Classification (NCBI taxonomy): domain Eukaryota; kingdom Metazoa; phylum Chordata; class Actinopteri; order Salmoniformes; family Salmonidae; genus Coregonus; species Coregonus clupeaformis. The sequence continues at coordinate 25,811,641 of NC_059199.1, forward strand.
ACCCCTTTCCTTTTTCCCAGCTGTACAGAGACCAAATCAAATGTTATTTGTCACTTGTGCCGAATACAACGGGTGTAGACTTTACAGTGAAATGCTTACTTACAAGCCTTTCCCAACGATGCAGAAAAACTAATAAAAACATTGTTACAAGATAAATTAAATACACAAGAATAAAGATATATACAGGGAGTACCAGTACCACATCACTGTGTGGGGTACAAGGTATTTGCAGTAGATCTGTACATAAAAGGGAGGGTAAAATTACTATGCATCAGGATAGTAAAATACAGAACAGAGTCGCAGCAGCATATGAGTGTGAAAGTGTGTGTGTATGTAGTGTGTGTGTGTGAGTTTATGTGAGAATGTCAGTGTAGTGTGTGTGTATATACTCTATAGTGCATATATGGTCTTGCGAGTGTGCATAGAGTCAGTGCAAGATAGGGTCAGAGCAGATTGTCCGGGTAACCACTTACAGTGCCTTCATAAAGTATTCATACCCTTTGACATATTCCACATTTAGTTGTGTTACACCTGTTTTAAAGTCACCATTGGCCTCATGGTGAAATCCCTGAGCGGTTGCCTTCCTCTCCGGCAACTGAGTTAGAAAGGATGCCTGTATCTTTGTAGTGACTGGGTGTATATACACCATCCAAAGTGTAATTAATAACTTCACCATGCTCAAAGGGATATTCAATGTCTGCTTTTTGTATTTTTACCCCTATTCTAATAGGTGCCCTTCTTTGTGAGGCATTGGAAAACCTCCCAGATCTTTGTTGTTAAATCTGTCTTTGAAACGCACTGCTTATTTGAGGGACCTTCCAGACAATTGTATGTGTGGGGTACAATGGTAGTCATTCAAAAGTCCATGCAACTTGTTAAGCACATTTTAAAACACTATTATTGCACACAGTGAGTGCATGCAACTTATGTGACTTGTTAAGCAAATTCTTACTCCTGAACTTATTTAGGCTTGCCATAACAAAGGGGTTGAATACTTATTGACTCAACACATTTCAGCGTTTCAATTTTAATTCATTTGTAAAATTTAACTGGATGATGGATGACAGGGAGTGATGTATTGGGCCGTCCGTAACACCCTCTGTAGCGCTTTGCAGTAGAGGGCGGTGCATTTGCCATACCAAGCGGTGATTCAGCCAGTCAAGATGCTCTCGATGGTGCAGCTGTATAACCTTTAGAGGATCCGAGGGCCCATGCCAAATCTTTGTAGCCTCTTGAAGGGGAAGAGGCACTCCACTACAGCCCCGTCGATGTGGATGGGGGCATGCACTCCGCCCTTTTTCCTGTAGTCCACGATCAACTCCTTGGTCTTACTGTCGATGAGGGAGAGGCCGTAGTCCTGGCATCACACTGCCAAGTCTCTGACCTCCCTGTAGACTGTCTCATCACCGTCGGTGATCAGGCCTACCACCATTGTGTCTTCAGCAAACTTGACGATGGTGTTGGAGTCGTGCGTACAGGGAGTACAGGAAGGAACTTAGTGCACACTCTTGAGGGGCCCCGTGTCGTGGGTCAGTGTGGTGGAGATGTTGTTGCCTACCCTCACCACCTGGGTCTGGCCCGTCAGGAAGTCCAGGATCCAGCTGCAGAGGGAGGTGTTCAGTCCTAGGGTCCCGAGCTTGGTGATGAGCTTGGAGGGGACTATGGTGTTGAACGCTGAGCTATAGTCTAGGAACAGCATTTTCACAGTCATTTCCCCTCTTGTCAAAGTGGGAGAGAGCACTGTAAAGTGCAATTGAGATGGCGTCACCTGTGGATCTGTTGGGGCGGTATGCAAGTCCAAGGTGTCTGGGATGATGGTGTTGATGTGTGTCATGACCAGCCTTTTAAAGCACTTCATAATTACAGATGTGATAGCTACAGGACGATAGTCATTTAGGCAGGTTACCATGGAGTTCTTGGGAACAGACACTTGCCAGCTGGTCTGCCCATGCTCTGAGAACGTGCCCTGGTATTGAGTCTGGCCCAGCGGCCTTGCTAGTGTTTAAAGAGAGGGCTGCCTAGCATATTAGTCTGCTCCTGACACACTAGCTGGGACTGCTGGTTACCTGGTCTCACCCCACAGCCTGAGTCAACACATTAAAAGGGACCATGTCTGACAGACAGCCCGTTTTACCTTTCATGACACTGTGGGAAAGTGATGGCAGGGTGCAGGACAGGCGGGGGCACAGAATGTTTTATCGAACGCCGTCTGAGGGACACATCACAGTCACTTGACCTGCTGATGAGGATTGATTGATCAGCGGTGGAAAGCAGGCTACACATCTCACAGGTAATCCTGAGGGAGCTGACAAAGATGTAGGCAACTGAGGAACACCGGAAGCCTATAGCTTTCCCAGTGCCACAGACAATTAAAAAGGCAGCTAGCATAGAATCTACCAGGGCTCGAGACTACTATGCAGAGCATTTGCACGGTCATGTTGAAATACGTCTCTCTCTACTCCCCTCACACGGTCACGTGATCGCTCATGTTCAAATACGTCTCTCATTTACTCCCCCCCGGAGAAACTGTGGAATTAGTGGGACAACAATGTAAGCACGGTGGAGGGGGGTTCGGGGGGTAGCGCTAGTGTTAAAAAGGGAAGGTCTCTGGGGTGCGAGAGGATTCAATTCTAGAATAGGGAGGGGATGAGGGGAGCCGACCCAGGCAGATTAAATGGCTGGAGTTGAATGGGTTATTAGCAGATAAAATGAAGGAGAGGGATAATGAAGATTGGAGAAGAAGCCTGGCAGAGGCACCGATTTCAGCATGCGAGGCGGGATCGGCTAAAGAGAACGAGAGAGATGGTGAAAGCGCTGAGATAAACGTGGGTAAATGAGAGTGATAATGGAAAGCAGTGACGCATAGCCGGGATGATTGTTTTTTCGGGGCTTTCGCCAAATGGAATGATGTTATTTATTAATTTTTTATACTGATGGCGCCGGTGGGGGACACCCGTGTCACCTGGAACACTCATTGTCTGCATTCCAAATCATGGCACCCTATTCCCTATATAGTGCGCTACTTTTGCCCAGGGCCCATAGGGCTCTGGTTAACAGAGGTGCACTATATAGGAAGTACGATGCCATTTGGGACACACTCGTTGTGTTGGTTCGTTCTAAGACAGGCATGGTCCATGTGGAATGCAATTAAAAGCTCTTATGATGCTGCAGATGCAACAGCTGCTCCTCTGCCTAAACCAAATATTTAAATGATTTGTATCGAATCATTATGACAAGGAAAACACTTCATCACAAATCAGACACTGCAGGTTCCCAAGTAATCATACTAGCATTACAGACAATGTCCCTGGTAGTGTTTTAGCGGTACTCGAGTAAATGCATAATATCGAGCAAATTATACATTGGCTGTCTGCGTTTCATGTAACAACAGGGGTGGAGCCCCTCTGGGTCTGGAGTCAGTCATGGCTCTGACAATCACACCCATAATGTGGGAGGTTCTCTGTGACACTCTGGGCGGGAGGTTAAACGCTCTGTCACACAACTCTGGCAACTCCAAGGTGTGTGGGTTTGTGTGTGGCTGGTTGATGAAAGCAGAGGCTCTTCAAACCAAGTGGCGTTATCAGCTCAGTCACACTCGCCTGAGTTAACATGACACTCCAGAACCCTGACATGGGTATTCAAGCTATGGAAGCAACAGTTGGTGTCTCAAGTCCCCTCAGGAGTTCAATATGTCCGTACTTAGGTCAAGTGTCAAGCTGAAAGAAGTCTACTGACTGATAAATGCAAAGAGACAAAAAAGTTCAGGAACAACGCACATGCTTGACTGGACAAAGGTATGCTGACTGAGATGCACGAACGGACGGACACAAGGTCCTTTCTACCTTCACAGGCGCACTGAGTCCTGCAGAGCTTGCCATTGGTGACTAAAACAAGTGAAGCATGGTGGGAGAGAGAGAACGTGTCACGTTTACCTGCGTGAATGCCGGTGTGTCCTTGGGAGGAAGAAAACAACCTAGCTCCCTGTTTGTTAAGAGCCCTGTTCAGTTTTACTCCTGAAAAATCCTTGCGGATGACAGTGTGGAGCGATCCTTGCGATTCTCAGCTTGTCTGGAGGGGCTTAGAGGCCAACCAAGTTAAATTAATCAAGGGAACTGATGGGGAGCCAGGCGCCCCCTGCCAAGGTCGACTTTGATAAGGAGGGGGAAATGAATGCTGATGAATGCCACATTTGCCCATTTACAATGCACTTCAATTTCATCTATGTGTATACGTTGCATGCACCTGCATCGGCCTCAAGTCATCAGGGAGCATAATGTACAAAACGTGGGCGGGAGTAGAGCGGTGTGAGCGACGCTGCGGCTCTATTGCCATTGAAGGGAGAGGACACGCACTGAGGGCAAATCATGTGACAATGGCAGTTTATTTTGCCTAGAATCCTCCTTCTACAGCGTATGGCCCATTTCTATGGTATTGTAAGCCATTGTGCTCATAGATAATCCTTTCACCTCGTCTACGTTAGCTTATCCAATATCTGGTTATATTATCCGACATTCCGCTAGGCCTATCAGGGCAGTTTATTTGTGATATTAAGAGAAAAAAGGGTTACTGTTCAATTGAATGGACTGTTCAAGTGTGATAAGAAAGAAACCCATTGCACCTCCAACCTTAGATATTTTCGATTGCGGGGGGCGCTGTTGGAAGCCAAGGATGTAGCACGCGTCTCCCTATCGCTCCTGAGTTAGTGACCAAATTTATATATTTAACTTTGCAAAACTGCATACATTTCTGTTTGCCCAGGCGTCTGAAGAGACCCATAAACAACTCAGTTCAAGTTTAATAAATTTAAATTCGTAATGACATCAACCCGACCAAAAACAGAGTCTGCAAGAGCAGGCCGCAACAAGCCTGCAACTTCTCCCCGACTCACCCCCGCCACCGAACGCTACCAATGCCGGCCCCACGGAAACACTGACTGTGGAGATGCTACAATCCGTGATAGGCACCCTCAAAGCCGACATTTTCGGAAAAATTGACTGTCTCTCTACCAACCTCAGGTCAGAGATATCAACGATCAAAGACGAGCTTAAAAAAATCTATCGAGAGTATACAGAATAAGCTCGACGCACATGGGGTGACTTTATCGGATTTGGAGCGAGGGGCTACAGACCACGGCACTCGCATTAGCGAGCTAGAGGCTAGCGTCGGCTCATTGACAACTAGGGTGGCATTCCTCGATAATAGATGCGAAGATATGGAAAGTAGAATGCGGAGGAACAACATTCGTCTACTGGGAATACCGGAGGGAGTGGAGGGCCCAAGACCCACGGAGTACATGGCCCAGCTACTTCAGGAGCTGCTCGGGCTAGAGGAGAAGCCATTGCTAGACCGGGCTCACCGCACTCTGCGTAGCTTCGACCCAGGGATGGAGAACCCCCACGACCATTTGTCATCAGGGTGCATTTCTTTCACGTCCGCAACGACATACTGAGAAGATCGGGAGAAGCATCCCCTCTTCTACATAAGGGTAAAAGAGTCTCGATATTTGCGGACTACACAACAGCTGTGGCTAAGAGGCGGGCTAGCTTTGGAGCTGTGAAACGCCAACTACACACCTGCCCGGGCGTGAAGTTCGGCCTCATCTACCCTGCGGTTTTGAGACTGACTTTACCGGACGGTTCCATGCACAGATTCGAGGACCCGGCTATAGCGGCAGATTTCATCAACAAGAACGTGAAAGCGGCTGTTGTACCGCATGGTTTGTAACAAATGGTTGGCTAGCTGGTCTTCCTAGCAGGCTAGTTAGCAGGCCGAATGGGTGACTAACGAAGCCATCTCTGCTGGGTTCATCGACATATGAATGTCACTCTCTTCTTTATCTTTTTATTTCCAGCCCAGGTTTGCCGCCTCTAATGCCAATATCTGGGGGTCTGCATGGCTGTTTCAGTCTGATTATTTACCATCTGCGTCGAGGTTAAACCTCTCTTAATCGAGGATAGTTTTCCTTAGACTCTATTGGGGACCATTCTATTCATGTTTGGCTTACTCTAGTTAAATGGTCACTAATCTTAGGTAGCACAGAGTAAGAGTTATCATGCTTAGCTCTAAACTTTCTTCGTATTTAGGGTTTTGCTTGCATCTCATTTGGGGAGATGCTTCGGCAAGGGCGGGTGTGAGGGAAGGGTTTGTTCATGTATATAGTTTGTATATGTTTTTTGTGCCTCTTCGTTTGTCTTTGTTTTTTACATTTGCGCTTTTAGGTTCAACTAAGATCTTCAGTTTACATTGTACCTTGTCCTTTACACATCCTCTCTCTCTCTTAAGATATGACTCAGCCTAGTGTAGCCCATACTGCTGGAGGGAATGGCTTTAATTTTCTTACTTGGAACTGCAGGGGCATAAATAACCCAGTTAAACGTAGTAAGGTACTACACCATCTTCATCATTTGAAAGCTCACATCATCTTTCTCCAAGAAACTCATCTGAAGGTATCACAACACTCAAGTCTTAGGTGCAGATGGGTGGGTCAGGTGTTCCATTCCTCATTTCAGAGTAAGGCGAGAGGGGTGGCTATTTTACTTCACAGATCGGTACCTTTTACATGTTCTAAGGTGATCGCAGATCCCCATGGTAGATATATAATTGTCAGTGGTAGGCTGCTCAATACAAAGGTTCTTCTTGTTAATATCTATGCTCCTAATTGGGACAACGGTGATTTTTTCAAATCGGTTTTCTCTACACTCCCAGATATGTCCACCCATATGTTGATTTTAGGAGGTGACTTTAACTGTTGGTTAGACCCACAATTGGATCGATCCTCCACTAAACCTACCACCCTATCAACCTCAGCTAGAGTTGTTCGAACCTTTATGTCTGAATTCGCAGTCTCAGATCCTTGGAGAATGGTTAATCCAGCTGGGAAAGCATACTCTTTTTTCTCATCGGTCCACCACACTTTTACGCGCATAGACTACTTCCTTGTTGATGACCGGCTCCTCCACTCCATAACTTCATGTTCATATAACCCAATTGTTGTATCTGACCACGCCCTGTTACTATGGAAGTAGCTTTTCAAAATGTTGACAATCAGCGACCGCCTTGGCGACTAAAAACCCAACTGCTCAGTAATGAACACTTTGTCAACTTTGTTTTGAGTCAAATCGACTTTTTCATGATTACAAATAGAACCCCAAACATCTCTGCGTCTACTCTCTGGGAAACTTTGAAAGCTTATATCAGAGGTGAAATTATCTCCTACACCGCACATGAGAACAAATTGAAAAGGAATAGGTTATCTATGCTAACACGCTGTATTGCCCAATTAGATGACATTTATGCCGTTTCACCATCCCCAGATATTTATAAGGAACGTTTAACTCTGCAAGCAGAATTTGACACACTATTAACAGACCAGGTTACTGAAATGCTTGTCAAGTCTAGGAGCACTTACTATGAACAAGGAGAGAAAGCCAGTAAATTATTAGCTCACAAGTTACGTCAACAATCATCATCATCTCAGATTACAAAAATTCGTACATCATCTGGGATATCATTAGATCCTGGGGGGATCAATGAGGAGTTCAAGAGATTTTACCAGTCTCTATATACCTCTGAAAGTAAAGCGGATACACTGGAATTGGATAATTTCTTCCACTCACTATCTGTGCCTTCGGTCGGCCGGGATTTGGTAAAAAAATTAGAGCAGCCGATCACTGTTGAAGAACTGTCTAACGCTGTCAAATCCCTTCAATCTGGGAGAAGCCCAGGGCCTGATGGCTACCCGACAGAGTTTTATAAAAAGTTTATCACCAAAATAGCCCCTATTCTAATTGAAATGTACAATGATGCATTTGTAAATGGTGCTCTCCCCACATACTCTCACTCAAGCAACCATTTGTGTTATTCTTAAAAAAACAAAGACCCTCTTGACTGTGCATCATACCGTCCAATTAGCCTGCTAAATGTGGACTATAAAATTCTAGCCAAAATTCTGGCAACGCGGCTAGAAACAGTCCTCCCATCAATTATCTCTCCGGATCAAACAGGATTTATAAAAAAATAGACACTCATTCTTCAATCTCCGAAGATTATTTAATATTATATACAATCCTTCTGTCAACAATACCTCTGAAGCCATTATATCCCTGGACGCGGAGAAAGCGTTTGATCGGGTGGAATGGAAATACCTTTTTACACTCTAAATAAATTTGGCTTTGGCTCCAAATTCATGACCTGGATAAAACTTCTGTACTCATCCCCCAAGCCTCTGTCAGGACTAATAACACTCAATCAGATCGCTTCCCCTCTGCAAAGATCGACACGTCAGGGTTGCCCTTTAAGTCCCTTACTGTTTGCCCTCGCCATAGAGCCACTTGCAATAGCACTTCGCTCCAACCCCCTCATCAAAGGCATAGTCAGATACGGGCACGAACACAAACTGTCTTTATATGCAGATGATTTATTAATATACACATCCAATCTTTCTGTCTCTGTCCCTGCTGCCCTTGCCACTTTCGCATCCTTCGGTCACATATCAGGGTATAAACTAAATCTCAGTAAAAGTGAATTGATGCCACTTAACATGGCTGCAAAAAAATCCCCTTTACATAACTTGCCATTTAAAATAGCACACAGCAGTTTTATTTATCTCGGGGTACATGTCACAATTAGGTTTGAAAACCTTTTTCAAGCCAACTTTGCTCCTCTCTTAACCCGTACTAAGGACGATTTGGAACGGTGGTCTTTGCTACACCTCTCCTTAGTTGCTAGAATTAACTCTATTAAAATGAATACTCTCCCTAAATTCTTATACCTCTATCAGTGCCTTCCAATATTTCTACCCAATACATTTTTCAAAAAGATCGACGGCCTAATTCTACCCTTTATATGGGACAAAAAGCCTCCTAGGATGCGAAAACAGCTCTTGCAGAGGCCCAAACCAGACGGCGGTCTAGCTCTACCAGATTTCAGATTCTATTATTGGGCCGCTAACCTTAGGATCATTCAGTACTGGTTGCAGAGCAGAGTAATATTCCCACCCCCAACTTGGCTGGAGATGGAGGCTGCCTCGTCTACACCGGCATCACTGTCTTCCTCGCTCACTCCTCTATTACAGGCCCTTACTCCTCCTTCACCAACAATACATGTGTCAAAACAACATTGAAGATCTGGAATCAATTTAGGCGCCACTTTGGGTTTCAAACAACCTCTTCCTTGGCTCCGGTAGCCTCAAACCCAGCTTTTCCCCCATCTATGATTGATGGTGCTTTCTCAACATGGTCTAATCTCGGTATTAAAAGATTCAGAGATCTGTATACTAACAATACATTTAGTACGTTTCAACAACTATCAGCTAAATTTGGTCTCCCCAGACATCATTTTTTTAGATTCTTACAAGTCCGGAGTTACATCCGCAGCATAGATCCAGGATTCCCCAACCTTTCTAGTGGAACACAGTTCGACACATTTCTCACCCCTCTTCCTAATCAGAAAGGCACAATGTCAATAATCTATAGTCAAATTTGCTCACTACAAGCCATCTCATTAAACAATATCAAATCCTCTTGGGAGGAGGAACTGGGTGAGGAAATATCTGATGAACTATGGGAAGAGGCACTCAAAAAGGGTACATAGCTCTTCTATTTGCGCTCGACACGGCCTCATCCAATGCAAACTCATTCATAGGGCCCACTGGACCAAAGCAAGACTATCAAAAATTTACAAGGATGTGAACCCTAATTGTGTTCGATGTAACCAGTCCCCTGCTAATCATGTGCACATGTTTTGGTGCTGCCCATCTCTGGTTGGTTTCTGGAAAGACATCTTTAACACACTCTCAGAATTAAGCGGCACACAGATCGAGCCAGACCCTCTCATTGCATTATTTGGAGTTTCCTTACCCACAATACAATTGACCAAAATGAATAAGGATGTAATTGCCTTTGTCACGTTGTTAGCGAGACGATTAATTTTACTTAGATGGAAATCCTCTGCAGCCCCTTCTCATGCTCTTTGGATTAAATCTATTTTGAATTGCATAAAGTTGGAGAAAATAAAACAGACACTCAATGGGTCTGTAGACAAATTTTATGCAAAGTGGGCTCCCCTTCTTTTCTTATGTCAAAAGAATACATTTCCCTGCAGTTCCAGAGTGATGTATATTTATATATTGGTGATGTAAGAAGCCTGGTATGTGCATATACGACATCTCGGATGTTAAGGACGGTAATAACTGTGCTAGCTGACCTATAACAACTGGATCAAAACAGATATTCTTCCTTTTTTTTTTTTTTTTTTTTTTTTTTGTGTTTTATCTTATTTATGTACTTAATGTCTATTTTTTCTTTCATGTCTGTCTCTCCATGTTTTGCTGTATCGTTGTCTTCAAATTGTTGTTCCATATTCATACCAAATAACTTTCAAGTGCAATTATTTACTAAATGCTGGTACTGAAAATTCAATAAACAAAGTATATAAAAAAAAAAAAAAAAAGATATTTTCGATTGCTACATTTTTTTAAAGGTCACCAGCAGCGACTGAAACCTACACACCATGTCCCAGACAGTCAGCAGACTGAGTGAAGGTTCTCAGTGTATCAATAATTTAACCCCATCAAAGCAGCTATAGGCCCTTTTCACGATGACGTCATCTAACTTCCGCCTTTCCGCGTAGCAGGTTAACTTCACTTCCGTTCGCCCGTAACCTGAGACTTCTCAACGAAAATACAACTGTTGACCACTAACTAGCAAGCTAGCTACTTGAAGAAATTCCAAAAGGTACGTTTAAGTTAAATTAGTAAAGTTAAGAGTAATAATGTTTACGTATATGCAATGGTTTGTAACTTGCTAACGTTATTGTTAATTCATAATTGTTCACTGCCTTAGTTACTTAAAAGTGGGCTAACGTTAGCTAACAACAACTTAGTACCAGATACCGATAACGTTAAAGGTAGCGTTACATTGCTGCCTGGCTGTAATGTAACAAGTTTACTTAGCTAGCTATCTAACCCTTTGTTAGGCAGTTAGTTTATTCATGAATGTATAGTAACTCACCTATTCAAATACTGTTGTGCATGATAGCTAGATAAATATTGATTCCTGGTCAAAGCTGAATGTTAATTTAGCTGTTTCTTTTCTCTCGGTGTCTGTATCGCAACAGTATCCCATCCAACACCGAAGCATGGCACAATCTTCGAGAAGATGCTATTGCAGTGTACCATTTTGTTCAAACAACAAACAGAAATTCCCGTATCTGAGTTTTCACGATTTCCCTGTTGATGGAGAAATACGTGCCCGTTGGGTGAGGGCGATCAGGAGAGATGAGGGACCAAGTTTTAAGATTCTTCGTGGGAGCACCTTTGTTTGCAGTCAGCAACTTATCTATCTTAACCTATCTTATCATAATGTTAGAGAACTGTTTATCTGAGAAACCTGAAGCCGATGAGCCTCCTCATTTTTCTTCATGGACCTGTAACATCCCCCCTCTCACTGTCACCTCACCGTTAACTACACTTGAGACTGTTTCAATACAGTGATTGGGAGAAAGGGCGCAGCATTAGCCATTAATACATTACTGACTCTTATCTTACGGTCGATACAAACAGCAGTAATATTAAAAAGAGGCTGCAAAACAGAAACTCGTCAGCTCATAACCTTCGCTAGCATAGGGCTAATTTAAGCTAAATAAAGATAAACACGTACCTTCATAATCAAACAGGTAACCTTCAACGAAGAACTTGTAGCCTTTATCAAGCTTCGATCTTGAAGTAAGGGACCACTTGTCAGCAAGTCGTTCTACGTCGTTAAGTCGTATTGGTGGCAGATGTGAAAGGGACTGGGTGAACTCCATAATGATGTGCTACTAGCTAAGCGTTCCTAAGCGACACCGGATGTAAACATAACCTGCATCGCGGCAGAACGGAAGTTGTCTGACGTCACGTGAAAAGGGCCTATTAGCGCATTGACTGCAAATCTCGTCAAATAGAACATGTCCCTCTTCACAGCAATGGGCCATGAGTATACGATCGGACAACACACAAAAAGAACATCAAGGGGCGGTTTACGAGTCCATATCAAAGTATGTGAAACGGAGCACGGAGGGCACTTCACGAATGCATCCGTTTGTACATATTCTGAAGCATGCATCGATGCAAGCTTCAACGGAAAGTATGCACTGACGTAATCACGTCCAAAATTATGCAACATTTTTTGAAATTATTTGATCTGAAGCGAGAGAAAATACACTGACTTCGAAATGAAATGCTGCCTGGCTGGAAGAAGGTTCAGTGAAAGGGGAGGAGCAGCGTGAGGTAATACAGTAGGGGGGAGTGCGAGTGCTTCTCAAATGTTATGTTTTATGCGTTCTACACACTCTCATCCTCACAAGAACGTACTCAAGAGAACATCCTCGGAGAATGCACTCGGAGCATGAGAGTGTGGCGCGCGGTAGTATCAATGTTGAGAAACACCTGTAGTCGTAAAATTAAAATCAAATAATGGATCTAAAAGGGATTTATAAAGGATAAAGTTCAAACTGGAAGGTGCAGGCTTACCCAAAGGTAGTAGGTGAATTGGAGGGCGAAGATGGCAATGCCCTCGTTGTCGAAGGAGCCGGCCACTGAGCGGGAGATGTACCCGGGCACGATGGCGATAAAGCAGGCAGCCAGAAGCCCCGCCCCCTGGTTCCACAGCTCCCGCGTCAGCAGAAAGGTGGAGATGGACGTCAGGCCACTGAACACGGGCGCCAGGAAAACGCACACATCCCGGATGTGCACCGTCAAGTGCAGCAGGTTCAGTACGTAGTGGATAAGGCCTGCGGTGACCATCAAACCTGGATATACCTGGAGAGAGAAAGAGACAAGATAGAGGGACTGTAATGGAACATTTATGGCACCTTCAAGCATATGGATGGGATACTTGTCTTATCCTGGATATAAAATGCAAAACACTGATGAATGGGAATAAACTTTTAATGAACCCTAATGTATTGTCACTTATCCATCGAGCAGTTAGTTGGAACTCCACAGGTCAGGCAGGAGAGTGATACGTCAAGCAAGTGTTGGCTTGCTGCATCCACTTGCTTGACATACCACAAGAGTGAGTCAAGTTAATTGAATCCGCTCTGGATTTACAATTGGGGAAAACCAGGTAAGGAGATCTTCTCCACCCATATGAGGACTAATTGCCCAGTTCAAGGCTGAGGCCTCAAACAGCCAAACCTTACAGCTCTCGGTCTATAACGCATGAGACCGGACCTAATTAGGCTTGTGTGAAACGTTTCTGAAGTCAGAGGGGCTATGTTTAAGTGTGAGTGATAGCCTGATGTATGCTATGCCAGGCAGAGACGAGTCCAGGGCACAATGGGTCATCTCTGCCTTCCGTGTTCCTCATTTCTAATTAGCTAGTCAGCCTAGGAGCGCTAAACTCTATCAACCATTGTCTTATTGCGCCGCTCACCCAAATCATCCAACCCAGTCTCCCCGTCCTGAGGATTGACCTAGAGCCTAGGCTAACACTTTGTCGGTTAAAACAAATGCTAAAGTAATCGCTGTTTGGTTGCCCCCAGAACAACAGATGCTGGGCTCTCTGTAGTCTGTATTTCCCCCACATAGCTTCGAATCTTGGCCCGTCAGCTTAAAAATGTGCCTGGTCCATTTCTTTACAGTAACAAAGGGTGGTTTATTGGCTTGACAGAGCCCTATGGTTAAACAGTGTCACATTTATTCAGCCCTCAAATCTTATCTACGGCTGGAGAGGGAGCGGCTGGCAGATATCCCCCTTGAGAGTGGGAGAGAAAAGACGTGGGAACCGCAGAGGCACTCACTGACACATTAAATGATATCTGCTCCTCCCTCTACAAACGGTGTGACCCATCTTGTGCAAAGGGACTTGCGTTATCATACACAATTAATGACGGCTGTCAGACTTATTTGAAGCAGTTTGAATAAAGAGAGGGGAGAGAAGGAGAGCTGATGACGGGGCGGGATAAAGAAGGAAGGATGCAGAGGTGGGGTGCGACACACTGCTTAGGTCCCTGTTCGGAGACGGGAGAGGTGCTAAAATGAATGCAGACTAGCACCAAAGGGTTTTGGGGAATACCAATCTGAAGAAAAGGCAGAGTGACACACCGTTCAGGTGTTAAAGTAGTTCTGGAATGCCTGAGAAAGTCGGGCAACCCTTGGGTGTACTTCACAATCCGCATGGAATGGATTACATTTGATACAGTCAAGATGCACTTCAAGAGGTACTACATGATCCAATCATTAGGAGATGTACTGTAACTCAGTCAATCCTTTAGGGATCTGACATGAATAGGGCTGTGGCGGTCATTAAACTTTATCAGTCGGTTATTGTCATGCAGATGACTTCCAGTCTCACGGTAATTTACCATGAATTAACAAACACGTTTAGCATCTCCAGGCCTCCACACATACAAGGCTCTGAGGCACGCCTTTGGAACATCTACATTTGAAAAAGTCTAATAAACCCATTTAATACACACCATAACAATAAATCCATTATTTATTTTAGGCAGGTATTTTTCAGAAGAACAGAATATGAGTTGACCAACTGTATGTTGTTATCTGGCTATGCTCCATGCCATAGGCTTGTTCATTTAGCTGACAGGATATGCTTCTACAGTGAGAGAAAAAAGTATTTGATCCCCTGCTGATTTTGTACGTTTGCCCACTGACAAAGACATGATCAGTCTATAATTTGAATGGTAGGTTTATTTGAACAGTGAGAGACAGAATAACAATACAAAAATCCAGAAAAACGCATGTCAAAAATGTTATAAATTGATTTGCATTTTAATGAGGGAAATAAGTATTTGACTCCTCTGCAAAACATGACTTAGTCCTTGGTGGCAAAACCCTTGTTGGCAATCACAGAGGTTAGACGTTTCTTGTAGTTGGCCACCAGGTTTGCACACATCTCAGGAGGGATTTTGTCCCACTCCTCTTTGCAGATCTTCTCCAAGTCATTAAGGTTTCGAGGATGACATTTGGCAACTCGAACCTTCAGCTCCCTCCACTGATTTTCTATGGGATTAAGGTCTGGAGACTGGCTAGGCCACTCCAGGACCTTAATGTGCTTCTTCTTGAGCCACTCCTTTGTTGCCTTGGCCGTGTGTTTTGGGTCATTGTCATGCTGGAATACCCATCCACGACCCTTTTTCAATGCCCTGGCTGAGGGAAGGAGGTTCTCACCCAAGATTTGACGGTACATGGCCCTGTCCATCGTCCCTTTGATGCGGTGAAGTTGTCCTGTCCCCTTAGCAGAAAAACACCCCCAAAGCATAATGTTTCCACCTCCATGTTTGATGGTGAGGATGGTGTTCTTGGGGTCATAGGCAGCATTCCTCCTCCTCCAAACACGGCTAGTTGAGTTGATGCCAAAGAGCTCGATTTTGGTCTCTTCTGACCACAAAACTTTCACCCAGTTCTCCTCTGAATCATTCAGATGTTCATTGGCAAACTTCAGACGGGCCTGTATTTGTGCTTTCTTGAGCAGGGGGACCTTGCGGGTGCTGCAGGATTTCAGTCCTTCACGGCGTAGTGTGTTACCAATTGTTATTTTGGTGACTTTGGTCCCAGCTGCCTTGAGATCATTGACAAGATCCTCCCGTGTAGTTCTGGGCTGATTCCTCACCGTTCTCATGATCATTGCAACTCCACGAGGTGAGATCTTGCATGGAGCCCCAGGCCGAGGGAGATTGACAGTTATTTTGTGTTTCTTCCATTTGCGAATAATCGCACCAACTGTTGTCACCTTCTCACCAAGCTGCTTGGCGATGGTCTTGTAGCCCATTCCAGCCTTGTGTAGGTCTACAATCTTGTCCCTGACATCCTTGGTCTTGGCCATGGTGGAGAGTTTGGAATCTGATTGATTGATTGATTGGATAGGTGTCATTTATACAGGTAACAAGCTGAGATTAGGAGCACTCCCTTTAAGAGTGTGCTCCTAATCTCAGCTCGTTACCTGTATAAAAGACACCTGGGAGCCAGAAATCTTTCTGATTGAGAGGGGGTCAAATACTTATTTCCCTCATTAAAATGCAAATCAATTTATAACATTTTTGGCATGCGTTTTTCTGGATTTTTTTGTTGTTACCATAACAATTATAGACTGATCATTTCTTTGTCAGTGGGCAAACATACAAATTCAGCAGGGGATCAAATACTTTTTTCCCCTCACTGTAAGTCCAGTGCCATTATTTTATATTATATGATTTTATAGTAAGAAGAATATAATTGAATTTAGCTGAATAAAATAGAAAGGATATTTTTCCCATTTCGGAGCGAGTGTGCATATGAAGTGGCTATGTTGAGTGTAAGAGTGATCATTTGAAACAGGTCCTATACGCTAGATTTAGAGTTATTTGGCAACTTTAGTTGTGAATGATACAAACTTTAGAATGTCTTAGAAATCAAAACATATATGGGCTGCATGATGCGACAAAAAAAGCTTGCGCTCTGTTCCTTGCCTCAGGCTGCACACGTTCTCTCCATCAAGTGATCATGTTTTCACCCATCAGACTATTCTCAATTTAAACTAGTCTTTACTAATATGTTTTTTAAAAATCGATTTAGAATGGCCCCTTATCAAATGTACAGGAACAGGGGTAAAAATAGATGTTATCCGTATGCACTTGGAATAGCGAATGGAGGCCACTTTCCCACGGTTCGTTTTTTAATCATGCCGGGTAGGCTACTCCGGTTTTATAGCGAAGCATGTGCTTAATATTAGCAGCTGAGAAATAACTACACAGTAGCAGCTGGGATCCTCCTCTTTTTAGTGGTGACCTTTGCTTTAACGCATCAACCACTGTTTGAGGACCATGCAGCCTCTCGCTGCGCAACGGGTGATATTCCAACCAAACTCACTATGCCATGGGCTCTCCAACCCTGTTCCTGCTGCTACCCAGTGCTTCATTTGGTAAATCAAGTGAAATCTGTTCGGGAACACTGATAGAAACATGTTTTTTCACAACAAAACATTTCATGAAATTGTTGACAGCCCCTCTCTGCGCATTCGAGAAAGGAATGAAGGAGAGAGGAGATGGAAACACACGGTCGTGAGATAATCTGTAGCGACAAGGTAATGTGTCAACCTATTAATTATGAAAACATAAAAAATGCCCAATTACTAGACGATTCAAAATCAAATTCGCTATAATTGCAGGCTAACTCTGTAAGCCGCCCTGCACAATCAATGAACCAACAGCATCGCCTATGTCTATATGTTCTCTCCCAGACTCATGGAGACAGTTTGGAGCGTAGCATTAGGTAACCAGTCCATCCAGTATGCATAATAGGCGATTAGTAGAATTTAGGCTTGACCAATTATGTACCTAACACATCTTAAATCAGTAGTTTTTTTATTATGTTTTTTTTCTGCCATGCATAATAGCCTATTAGGCTATGTATTGTATAATGACAAAAACATTATTTAAATTCTGGGGGGGGTTCTGGCTTGGGCTCAGGGTCAGGGTGTTTCCAATGGAGCTCTTGGCAGACTAAGGGCGGTTGAGGCTCTCCTGTGAGGAGGAGGAGGAGCGGTCTGAGGCAGGAAGGGACATGATGCTGTCAGAACTCATTCGGAAAGTATTCAGACCCCTTGACTTTTTCCACATTGTTACGTTACAGCCTTATTCTAAAATGGATTAAATAAATACAAATCATCAATTTACACACAATACTCCATAATGACAAAAACAGGTTTAGAAATGTTGACACCTTTATAAGAAATAAACTGAAATATCACATTTACGTAAGTATGCAGACCCTTCACTCAGTACTTTGTTGAAGCACCTTTGGCAGAGATTACAGCCTCGAGTCTTCTTGGGTATGACGCTACAAGCTTGGCATACCTGTATTTGGGGAGTTTCTCACATTCTTCTCTGCAGATCCTCTCAAGCTCTGTCAGATTGGATGGGGAGCGTCGCTGCACAGCTATTTTCAGGTCTATCCAGAGATGTTAGATCGGGTTCAAGTCCAAAAACCTGTTTTCTTTGTCGTTATAGGGTATTGTGTGTAGATTGATGAGGATTTTTATTTATTTAATCAATTTTAGAATAAGGCTGTAACGTAACAAAATGTGTAAAATGTCAAAGGGTCTGAATACTTTCTAAATGCACTGTATAGGCCTATGCATAAGCTCTATATGTATGGGTGTTTTGAATGAATCACCTTAGAAAGCGCTGTCCATTTCGTTGTGTTAGGCTTTGAAACAACATCCACAATGGCCATGTTTTCCACTCAGGTTAAACCTGTTGTTGAAGTTATTTCTTCAAATTGATCGATCACAGTGAGCTGAGTTTTTAAAAGCACGTAACTGTTTTGATAAGGGTGATGATTTTCACTTGCATTTGCATTGCTATCAGAGTGTTGAGGGACAATAGAGCGCTGAGCACAAGGCCATTCGTGACCTGACGGCCATTAGAGTTGGGTACTGCCAATGCTTGTCCAGAGTGCATAAGAGGAGATTACCGTGACTCAACAGTCACGTAGAATTTGACTGCTGTCATGACTCATGACTGCCGGTGTGGCTGTAACACAGTCACCACAACAGCCCTAGTCATGCACTGTGTAGGACTGCATTCCCTATATTTTCTTGACTGTCACAGACAGAGTATGAGCTCATTTGCTTCCACACTACATTATTCCCACAACTGGTGTGATTTCTGACAAGGACTTCATTGAAGCACTGTTTTCAGAAGAGGTGATTTGTTACATTTCATTAGCAATAGAGGTTTCTACACCATTAAGGCTACCTGATAAAATTCAAAAGGCCCCTCATACCTCATAGCCTGTAAGTATTATCAGGACAGCTGAGGGAAGCACTTCTAGCCTTCATCGTTTAATCATTTGGTGGGGGAGAGAAAAAAATAAACCTAGCAATGAAAACAGGTAGCTGACAAGGCAAAAAGTTAGGAGCAGCAGAGTTCTCCCACAGGAACTGAACCTGGATCTCCACTCACTTTGCATTGATTTGCATGTTGCTGGGCATTTGCATTCTGTGTACCCAGCGTCTGACCCACCTGCTGTCTAAACCCTGCTGCCCTCTCAGAGCTGACTGTGACCGGTAACCTGGCACGCTGAGCAGAAGTATGGTCCACTGCCTACACATAGACATGTTATACGCAGGTTAGGAAGTTCGGATCCCTTGTGCAGAATGACTGAATCCATTGCTGCTTAACAGCAACACCTGCAATTGCTACTAGCCTATATTCCATCGCTGCAATATCTGCTGCTGCTAAAACGACTGACAATAGTACTGAGTGCTGACATGTCTTAACAGCTCGGCGCTTCTCTCCCACCACCCTGGAGTAAGTACACTGTACACAGCAGGGAACCTTTAGCTGCCAACCTTGGTGGAACAAGTGATGGAGGTAACACAGGGAGCCATTTTAAAAGGTTTGCACTAACAAGGCTGGTAAAAAACCGTCACCCCATTAAGCAACTGTGATTACAGTACAGAGAGACATGTCGGGAGCTGGGAGAAGAGCAGGGTCATAGTTTATTCACAGCGCTTCAGTGCACAGTTTACAGGGCAGCAAAAAGATGAGGCCCCGTCAAGAGAGGAGGAGCATGGGCTATAAATCTTGCAGAATCGGCAGGTAGTAACTCACCGTGAAAAATATTGTGATTTCCCAACAGCTGCTCCTATTGGTAAACAGCATGGCCATTGGCAGTCATGGGGAATCCCTCAAGTTAAAAGCTCACTGGTTGCTGCCGATGCGTGACTGAGATCGAAGAGCACTGGGGAGGCTTATGAAAAAGTACGGTCCATGGTGCTTTCTCATCTAACCCCCCAACCACACAGGGAGTCTAGGCCTATATCTACAGTGCATTCGGAAAGTATTCAGACCCCTTCCCTTTAGTCACATTTTGTTACAGCCTTATTTTACAATGGATTAAATAAAATAAAAAAACAAGCCATGAGGTCGAAGGAATTGTCCGTAGAGCTCCGAGACAGGATTGTGTCGAAGCACAGATCTGGGGAAAGGTACCAAAAAGTGTTTGCAGCATTGAAGGTCCCCAAGAACACAGCGGCCTCCATCGTTCTTAAATGGAAGAAGTTTGGAACCACCAAGACTCTTCCTAGAGCTGGCCACCCGGCCAAACTGAGCAATCGGGGGAGAAGGGTCTTGGTCAGAGAGGTGACCAAGAACCCGATAGTCACTCTGTCAGAGCTCCAGAGTTCCTCTGTGGAGATGGGAGAACCTTCCAGAAGAGCAACCATGTCTGCAGCACTTCATCAATCAGGCCTTTATGGTAGAGTGACCAGACGGAAGCCACTCCTCAGTAAAAGGCACATGACAGCCCGCTTGGAGTTTGCCAAAAGACACCTAAAGGACTCTGACCATGAGAAAAAAGATTCTCTGGTCTAATGAAACCAAGATTGAACTCTTTGGCTTGAAAGCCAAGCGTCACATCTGGAGGAAACCTGGCACCATCCCTACGGTGAAGCATGGTGGTGGCAGCATCATGCTGTGGGGATGTTTTTCAGCAGCAGGGCCTGAGAGACTAGTCAGCGTTCAACACCATAGTGCCCACAAAGCTCATCACTAAGCTAAGGACCCTGGGACTAAACACCTCCCTCTGCAACTGGATCCTGGACTTCCTGACAGGCTGCCCCCAGGTGGTAAGGGTAGGTAACAACACATCCGCCACGCTGATCCTCAACACTGGGGCCCCTCAGGGGTGCGTGCTTAGTCCCCTCCTGTACTCCCTGTTCACCTATGACTGCGTGGCCAAACACGACTACAACACCATCATTAAGTTTGCTGACAACAACAGTGGTAGGCCTGATCACTGACAACGATGAGACAGCCTATAGAGAGGAGGTCAGAGACCTGGCAGTGTGGTACCAGGAAAACAACCTTTCCCTCAATGTGAGCAAGACAAAGGAGCTGATCGTGGACTACAGGAAAAGGTTTTGGCATGGGTCCCCAGATCCTCAAAGAGTTCTACAGCTGCACCATCGAGAGAATCCTGACTGGTTGCATCACCGCCTGGTATGGCAACTGCTCGGCATCTGACCGTAAGGCGCTACAGAGGGTAGTGTGTACGGCCCAGTACATCACTGGGGCCAAGCTTCCTGCCATCCAGGACCTATATACTAGGCGGTGTCAAAGGAAAGCCCAAAGTATTGTCAAAGACTCCAGTCACCCAAGTCATACACTGTTCTCTCTGCTACAGCACGGAAAGCGGTACCGGAGCAACAAGTCTAGGACCAAAAGGCTCCTTAACAGCTTCTACACACAAGCCATAAGACTGCTGAACAATTATTTAAATGGCCACCCGGACTATTTACATTGACCCCCCCATTTGTTTTTGCACTGCTGCTACCCGCTGTCTATTATCTTTGTATAGTCACTTTACCCCTACCTACATGTAAAAATTACCTCGACTAACCTGTACCCCCACACATTGACTCGGTACCAGCACCCCCTGTATATAGCCTCGTTAGTGTTATGTTTATTTGGTAAATATTTTCTTAACTCTTTCTTGAACTGCATTGTTGGTTAAGGGCTTATAAGTAAGCATTTCACGATAAGGTTCTATTCGGCGCATGTGACAAAGTTTGATTTGATTTGATATAAACTTACTGTGCCCCCCACGATCCTCCCCAAGGGGTACCACGACCTCTCGTCGAACCAGTTGAGGAACTCGTAAAACCCATTTGTGGTCAGGTGATGTGTTGATCTGTAGTTGAACCTGTGGGGAGAGAAGATGGATTTGTTGGTACAAGGCAATTAACAGTGGCACACAAAGCAGGCAGCTAATACAAATATCTCATTCAGACATAATTGTTGAATGTGCAAACAAATATTATTTGGAAAGAATAGCCTTATTATTTCCAGATTCTACAAATGGAGGCCAATGTCCAGCCCACAGTTTTAAGTGACAACAGAAAAGAGGTCTTCGAGAAATAACCAAATAGCAAAATGAATGCACCTCACAAAATTATGGACTTCAACCGAAGATATTTAATGGTTTGGACTGCCATCAAGCCGCACACACTAAAAAAGCTGACACTAGGAAGACAACTGCCAGATAAAACGCAACCATACAGTACATTTCTTGGGCACCTTATTTCCTCTCCTCATTAATCCATGTGGGTTTATGGTTCCTGTGTGGAATACCCATAAAGGCCTAGACCTACCTGTTAAGATGTCCTTGCTAGTGCAAGTTTGGACAATTATCAACTTTATCTGACACTACGGAGACATCCCAAACTTCCAACCAGAACAGAGTTGGCTTGTTTTGCTTGACAACATCTCCGCTCTGAAACATCAAGTTTACATTTAATTATGTCTAAAGATGGTGAAATGTCTGCTCGAAGCCACTCTGTAAACGTTATTCATACAGATTCATACGTGGTTGCTTGCTTAGATTCCATGCTAGGCCATGAGTTAATATCTGAAATCTTCATTTGGCTCAGCGTGACAGTGCAAGGCAGTGGTTTTAGATTTCAAGTGAAAGTTTATATATATAGGGGACAGTTGATGTAACCAGAGTGATACACACTTCATGAGTCATGTTTGTGCAATCAAGGACATCCATCCTTGTGACAGATCACACTTGTCTGCAGAAACAGCCCTAACGACACTGGTATGTCAGCAATCCCTAAACACAATAAATAGCAGCATCCTTCCCTAATACTTTGTCTCCATAGCAGATGATTCAGGAGGCAAGAGATTTGAGTGGAGGGGGAGGTTGGCGGCCAGCACACACTCACTGAGCTGCTGGGAGACACGAGCAGCTCACACACAGATTCCACTTTTTAATTGTATTTTTTAACTAGGCAAGTCAGTTAAGAACAAATTCTTATTTACAATGACGGCTTACCCCGGTCAAACAAAGACAACGCTGGGCCAATTGTGTGCCGCCTACGGGACTCCCAATCACGGCTGGATTGTGATACAGCCTGGAATCTAACCAGGGTCTGTAGTGTGCCTCTAGCACTGAGATGCAGTGCCTTAGACTGCAGCACTACTCAGGAGCAAAATGGCTGGCATGTGGAGAAGCTCATTAATCACTGCAAGGTGCTTTTTCTTCTAAACAACTCACCTAAAGGACTAGTATCTGCAGGTGAGTAAAGAAGAAGGCCAAAATCCTTTGATAAAGCGCTTGGTGGCCAAATTCTAGTCAATAACCAGGTTTCTATGCAACATTTTTATGCGAGTAAAGTTCATGTCAGATATAAAATGTAATTACAGACCTGATGGAAACAGAACATTTTTCGGTAAACTTGACAAATGTCGACAAAACAAAATACGCTAGACAAGGTGGGATTATTTATTATTATTTATCTTTGTGTCGGTAAAATGAATTATGCTAGAAATTTGGAGTCACACGATGATATGTGTGGTCCTCCCACTATGACTTCTCGGGAAAGCATGCAGTTTATTAGGCTACAGATTAAATAAATTATGATGAACTTCACAGGGTGGTGAAAGTGCAAGGTTATGAGCTTGATGCTCCTTTCCAATAAATATCGAGGGTCTTATTCCGGTGACATTATGATCTATGCTTGGCTGCTGTTTGACAAAAAAAATTATCTCGCTCTTTTGTCCATAACAACAATCTCATGTAGGCTATACGTGCGTTCTAGCCAACAGCACGCAGATAGCACTGTTGGCTAGACTGCACATGCCAATACCAAAGTGCACACTCGCTATATAACGCAACAAATGTGAGAAAACTATCAGTAGAGTTGAAAATGCGATGGAAACCCATTTGACTTGATTTCGGTACATGGAGATTTTACCGCAAAAGGTATTTTTGTGCACTACGTCATCACGCACAGCCTTTTATCTGCAACAAGTTAATTTGATGGAAACATCTCTGGTGGGAAAATGCGCATATTGTTTTTATGCAGATTGTGGGGCTCTATTTTCTTATAACTAGATGTGATGCCTAGCTTAGAAAGAATACATTAATGATTAAACATAATAGGTTTGTGCTGTACTGATATAGACTGTTTAACATAAGCTCTGATTCATGTGAGGAGCTGTTAGGGAGTAGGGGGAGATAAGACTTGTGAGTCTCACACAGACACAAACACTGCCTCTTTGTTAGACCGCTCAAGGACATGTGTACTGCAAAAGTGCTGACTCTCTGGACAAGTTGCAAAACAACTAAACACCTGGCAACAGTGAAGCGCCAAGGGGCTGGGACCAGCCTGTGCGCCGACGATAGGCTGAGTAAGTCTAAACCACGCTCTGTCTCTACTCTGATAGGCCAGCAGGGAGCGGGAACTATCTCTGTCAGAGTATTTGGAGAAGAACTTAGAACAATGGATCAGTTCTCTGTCTGCCCTGCGTGGTATTTCAGTGGACCCGTATATACGAACATCATATTTACCATTGAAGTGTTTTGCATTAATTAAAATACTAGTCTATTTTAGAAGACGTGTATTCACCTCTTTTTGTTCCAATACCAGATTTGAATTGACGCAACTTATCAAGATTTCTTAATATTCGCATGAAAATCTGTCGCCAATTGGATGGAAACCTAGCTAGTGATGGTCTTTTCTTGGTTAATGTTATTTATTATCTGTTTGGACACACGGGATATTTTCAAAGTTTTGGCGCTTCTGAAAGGATTTCTGGTATTGAGGAAAGAGGCTTTGAACAGTATGACAAAAGCCAGTGAGGAACAAAAGGATGTAAACGAACACTTGCACTATTTATACTCGCAGTGCTGGTGCACTCCCTGTCGCAGCTTCACTTTCAAGTAGAATATGACACATGCTCTTGCTATGGTTCATTCATTATTCACTGACTGACAAGTCTAGTGAGGAGACCATGCTACTGGTGCACAGACAACACACACACACACATCTTATATTGCAGTGCACATAATGAGCATTGACAAGCTGGCTCTTCCACAGTGAGGAACTAAGACTGCTTGAGCCACAGGGATAAACATTCAGATCACATTACTCTATAACCCGGACACAGCGTGATGTCCGGGACCAGACACTTTCACAAGTCTGTCCAGCTGGAACAAAATCAAAACACTGAGGATGAGCCAGCAAAACCAGTGTTTCTTTCTCTAACTTTGGCGCATGGAGAGACCAGAACGGGTCAAATGCAGCCAGGTATAAGAGCTACCCAGCAGAGAGCCCTTACCGCCGCAAGTTATCCACTCATACCCCACTCAGGAAAGCTTTTGTTCGTCAACTGTCAAAGCACAGAGGCGGAAATAAAGAGAACCACAGAAAGCAATTTAAAAAAATACTTCAACCGCTCTACCAGTGGACCCAGTCTTGGCTACTTTCCATCCAACTCAATGGCACTCAGGGGGATGCCCCACCCGCTAGTCAGGACTGTACACACTCCGCCTGTTCCCCTTCTGACCGCATGCTCACATGACCATGCTGGTGGAAAAGAGGGTGACACTGGTTTACTGGACAAGAGCCAAAACTATTATTATACTGCCGAGTATCCAACAGATACGACAGAAGTAGGCCGACAAGACGTTTTGGCGAATGATGAGGGATATATTCATATTGTTTCACATGACATGGTTAAATTACTGAGCGCCGTGCTCATTGACCCATTAAATAATTGCATAAGTGTAGGCCTGCATAGACAGGCACGAGCTGTCTTTCAATCATGCAGTCGCCAGATACATTTTTGAGATCAAAGCGACTATCCACGTGTGCACATTTGTTGAAATTCATTGCTAGTTAGTGAGTTATTTGCCCAGTTATAGCTCATTTTTGGTCAACAATTAAAATCCTGGAAAAGTAATTGTGTATGCATCACCTGCGTGTGCCAGTGGGCCTAATTGACAAGTAACTCCAAAGCTGTCAAGATCTCCCCTGAACAAAAATATAAACGCAACATGTAAAGTGTTGGTCCCATGTTTCATAAGCTGAAATAAAAGATCCCAGAAATGTTCCATACGCACATAAAACGTATTTCGCTAAGACTTGGTGCATAAATGTGTTTACATCCCTTTTAGTGAGCATTTCTCCTTTGCCAAATAATCCATCCACCTGACAGGTGTGGCATATCAAGAAGCTGATTAAACAGAATGATCATTACACAGGTGCACCTTGTGCTGGGGACAAAAGGCCACTAAAATGTGCAGTTGTGTCATACAACACAATGCCACAGATGTCTCAAGTTCAGGGAGTGTACAATTGGCATGCTGACTGCAGAAATGTCCACCAGAGCTGTTGCCAGAAAATTGAATGTTAATTTCTCTACCATAAGTCGCCTCCAACATCTTTAGAGAGTTTGGCAGTATGTCCAACCGGCCTCACAATCGCAGACCACGTGTATGGTGTTGTGTGGGCGAGCGGTTTGATGATGTCAACGTTGTGAACAGAGTGCCCCATTGTAGAGGTGGGGTTATGGTATGGGCAGGCATAAGCTACGAACAACGAACACACTTGCATTTTACTGATGGCAATTTGAATGCACAGAGATACCGTGACGTGATCCTGAGGCCCATTGTCGTGCCATTCATCCGCCACCATCACCTCATGTTTCAGCATGATAATGCACGGCCCCATGTCGGAAGTGTCTCTATACAATTCCTGGAAGCTGAAAATGTCCCAGATATTCCTGGGCTTGTATTACTCACCAGACAATGTCACCCATTGAGCATGTTTGGGATGCTCTGGATCGACGTGTACGACAGCGTGTTCCAATTCCCGCTAATAAACAGAAACTTCGTACAGCCATTGAAGAGGAGTGGGACAACATTCCACAGGCCACAATCAACAGCCTGATCAACTCTATGCGAAGGAGATATCGTGCTGTATGAGGCAAATGGTGGTCACACCAGATACTGACTGGTTTTCTGATCCACGGCCCTACTTTTTTTTTTAAAGGTATCTGTGACCAACAGATGCATATCTGTATTCCCAGTCATGTGAAATCCATAGATTAGGGCCTAATGAAATTATTTCAATTGACTGATTTCCTTATATGAACTGTAACTCAGTAAAATGTTTGAAATTGTGTCATGTTGCATTTATATTTTTGTTCGGTATGAATAAACATCTTAGCTACCTTGCCCACCTTAGCCATTTGATCCCTGGTTCATTGAATGAGGGAATTATTTTAGTAAGACAAAAAGTAGTTGGTTGTAATTTTAATGTTTCCAACCATCCTCCAGGAGCGCTACTGTATAATACATGGAATCAGAGCGCAGCAGCCTTCCTTTGTCAATACCAGTGATAATAATGAATGTTATTTTGTGAAGTGGTTCTTTACATCATACAACATAATTTTCAGTCACCTTTTTGGCCCATGGTGTTACAGAATGACGAAAAATTACTTGAGCTTTCGGACAAGTAAAAAAATTTAATTAAAATAAAGTCCTACTTGTCTAAAGGACAAGTGGCTAAAAAAGTTAAATGTCAAGCCCTGTATACGCTTATAAAGATCAGTATGTGATGAATAGTGCTGTTGCGGTGACCGTATTACCAACACACCAGCAGTCATGAGTCATGACAGCAGTAAAATTCTATGTGACTGTTGAGTCACGGTAATCTCCTCTTATGCACTCTGGACATGCTTTGGTAGTACCCAACCTGCTAGCGACCATCAGGTCCTAATGGACTGGTACTCAGGGCTCTATTGTCCCTCTAACCAGTGACATGCAGTGCCTTCAGAAAGTATTCAGACCCCTTTACTTTTTCCACATTTTGTTACGTTACAGCTTATTCAAAAATTGATTCAATTGTTTTCCCCCCCTCATCAATCTACACGCAATACCCCATAAGGACAAAGCAAAAATAGGTTTTTAGATTTTTTTGCAAATTTATAAAAAAAATGGAACACTGAAATATCAGGCTTCCATAAGTATTCAGACCCTTTACTTAGTACTTTGGTGAAGCACCTTTGGCAGCGATTACAGCCTCGAGTCTCCTTGGGTATGACGCAACAAGCTTGGCACACCTGTATTTGGGGAGTTTCTCCCAATCTCCTCTTCAGATCCTCTCAAGCTCTGTCAGGTTGGATGGGGAGCGTCGCTGCACAGCTATTTTCAGGTCTCTCCAGAGATGTTTGATCGGGTTCAAGTCCGGCCTCTGGCTGGGCCACTCAAGGACATTCAGAGACTTGTCCCGAAGCCACTCCTGCGTTGTCTTGGCTGTGTGCTTAGGGTTGTTGTCCTTTTGGAAGGTGAACCTTCGCCCCAGTCTGAGGTCCTGAGCGCTCTGGAGCAGGTTTTCATCAAGGATCTCTCTGTACTTTGCTCCGTTCATCTTTCCCTCGATCTTGACTAGTCTCCCAGTCACTGAAAAACATCCCCACAGCATGATGCTGCCACCATGTTTCACTGTAAGGGTTGGTGCCAGGTTTCCTCCAGATGTGACACTTGGCATTCAGGCCAAAGTGTTCAATCTTGGTTTCATCAGACCAGAGAATCTTGTTTCTCATGATCTGAGAGTCTTTAGGTGCCTTTTGGCAAACTCCAAGCGGGTGGTCATGTGCCTTTTACTGAGGAGTGACTTCCGTCTGGCTACTCTACCATAAAGGCCTGATTGGTGGAGTGCTGCAGAGATGGTTGTCCTTCTGGAAGGTTCTCCCATCTCCACAGAGGAACTCTGGAGCTCTGTCAGAGTGACCATCGGGTTCTTGGTCACCTCCCTGACCAAGGCCCTTCTCCCCCGATTGCTCAGTTTAGCCAGGAGGCCAGTTCTAGGAAGAGCCTTGGTGGTTCCAAACTTCTTCCATTTAACAATGTAGGCCACTGTGTTCTTGGGGATCTTCAATGCTGCAGACATTTTTTGGTACCCTTCCCCAGATCTGTGCCTCAACACAATCCTGTCTCGGAGCTCTACGGACAATTCCTTCGACCTCATGGCTTGGTTTTTGCTCTGACATATATAGACAGGTGTGTGCCTTTCCAAGTCATGTCCAATCAATAGAATTTACCACAGGTGGACTCCAATCAAGTTGTAGAAACATCAAGGATGATCAATGGAAACCGGATGCACCTGAGCTCAATTTCGAGTCTCATAGCAAAGGGTCTGAATACTTATGTAAATAAGGTATTTCTGTTTTATATTTTTAATACATTTGCAAACATTTCTAAAAACCCGTTTTCGATTTGTCATTATGGGGTATTGTGTGTAGATTGAAGATTTGTGTTCCATTTTAGAATAAGGCTTTAACATAACAAAATGGCCTAACAACAAAATGGCCATCGCTTTCTAAGGTAATGATTAATTCAAAACACCAAAAGCATATTAGAGCTCATGCATAGGCTTAGCCTGAATTAAAATGTTGATTGTGCTGTTATACAATGCATAGTCTACCAAATATTAGGCATGGCAGAAAAACATAAAACAAAACTGATTCAAGATGTCTTTGGTACATAATTGGTCTAGCCAAATTTGAGTAATCGCCTTTGAATGTGGACTGTATTATTATGCATACTGGATGGACTTGTTTACCTTATGTTACGCTCCAACATTTCTAAACACGAGTCTGGGAGAGAACTACAGCTCTAGGAAATGCTTTTGGTTCAATGATTGTGCAGGGCGGCTTACAGTTAATTTACAATTATAGTGAATTTGTATGCGATTTTGAATAGCCTATAATTGGGTGACATTACCTTTGGCTATACAGAATCTCACCACCGTGCGTTTCCATCTCCTCCTCTCTTCCCTTCCTTCTTTTCTTGAGCGTGCAGAGGAGCTGTCAACATTTAGTGAAATATGTTTTGTTGCGAAAACATGTTACTATCGATGTTACCGAACAGATTTCACTTGGTTTTCCAAATTAAGCACTGGGTAGCAGCAGGAACTGGGTTGGACAGCCCACGCCATACAGAGTTTGGGCAGAATATCACCTGTCACGCAGTGAGAGCATGCTCCTCAAACAATGCCTGGAGTGAAATAAGTGTTCTTAGATGTATTTCTCAGCTGCTCATATTAACCACAGCTCTACTATAAAACGGAAGTAGCCTACCTGGCATCACTGAACAACGGAGCCGCAGGGAAGCGCACGCCTTCGAGTGCATACGGATGTCATGTCTTTTTCCCGCTCTAAATCTAGCTAAACTTGTTTATGTTCATTAATCATCATAATTTCAGTGTGTAAACACTTACAGCAAATAACTTGTATCTGATCATGTGAATGGCTTCTCACTTCCAGAGATAAATCAGCATCTGTGGAACATCGTTAAACCGTAAAGGAAAAAATCCACCCAAAACCACTCATTCCTTTAATTGACAGTGTTAAATAACACTATGTGAGAACAATATTTGTGAATAAATGTTTCATTTTGGTGTTATAATAAGGTTGGTAGCAACATGGAGGGCCTGTTGTCTGGACCTATGGCAGTCTCTGGGGGTGCCACAGGGTTCAATTCTTGGGCCAACTCTTTTCTCCGTGTAGATCAATGTCGCTCTTGCTGCTGGTGACTTTCAGATCCACCTCTACGCAGACGACACCATTTTGTATACATCTGGCCCTTCATTGGACACTGTGTTAACAAACCTCCAAACGAGCTTCAATGCCATACAACACTCCTTCAGTAGCCTCCAACTGGTCTTAAACTCTAGTAAAACTAAATGCATGCTCTTCAATCGAACGCTGCTGGCACCCACCCACCCGACTATTTATTTTATTTATTTTTTATTTCACCTTTATTTAACCAGGTAAACCAGTTGAGAACAAGTTCTCATTTACAACTGCGACCTGGCCAAGATAAAGCAAAGCAGTGCGATAAAAACAACAACAGAGTTACATATGGGGTAAAACAAAACAAAGTCAAAAATACAACAGAAATACATATATATACAGTGTGTGCAAATGTAGCAAGTTATGGAGGTAAGGCAATAAATAGGCTATAGTGCAAAATAATTACAATTTGTATTAACACTGGAATGATAGATGTGCAAGAGATGATGTGCAAATAGAGATAATGGGGTACAAATTAGCAAAATAAATAACAATATAGGCATGAGGTAGTTGGGCGGGCTAATTTCAGATGGGCTGTGTACAGGTGCAGTGATCGGTAAGGTGCTCTGACAACTGATGCTTAAAGTTAGTGAGGGAGATAAGTGTCTCCAGCTTCAGAGATTTTTGCAATTTGTTCCAGTCATTGGCAGCAGAGAACTGGAAGGAATTGCGGCCAAAGGAGGTGTTGGCTTTGGGGATGACCAGTGAGATATACCTGCTGGAGCGCAGACTACGGGTGGGTGTTGCTATGGTGACCAATGAGCTAAGATAAGGTGGGGATTTGCCTAGCAGTGATTTATAGATGGCCTGGAGCCAGTGGGTTTGGCGACGAATATGTAGTGAGGACCAGCCAACAAGAGCGTACAGGTCACAGTGGTGGGTATTATATGGGCTTTGGAGACAAAACGGATGGCACTGTGATAGACTACATCCAATTTGCTGAGTAGAGTGTTGGAGGCTATTTTGTAAATTACATCGCCGAAGTCAAGGATCGGTAGGATAGTCAGTTTTACGAGGGCATGTTTGGCAGCATGAGTGAAGGAGGCTTTGTTGCGAAATAGGAAACCGATTCTAGATTTAACTTTGGATTGGAGATTCTTAATGTGAGTCTGGAAGGAGAGTTTACAGTCTAACCAGACACCTAGATATTTGTAGTTGTCCACATACTCTAGGTCAGACCCGTCGAGTAGTGATTCTAGTCGGGTGGGCGGGTACAAGCAGCGTTCGGTTGAAGTGCATGCATTTAGTTTTACTAGTGTTTAAGAGCAGTTGGAGGCTACTGAAGGAGTGTTGTATGGCATTGAAGCTCGTTTGGAGGTTTGTTAACACAGTGTCCAATGAAGGGCCAGATGTATACAAAATGGTGTCGTCTGCGTAGAGGTGGATCTGAGAGTCACCAGCAGCAAGAGCGACGTCATTGATATACACAGAGAAAAGAGTCGGCCCAAGAATTGAACCCTGTGGCACCCCCATAGAGACTGCCATAGGTCCAGACAACAGGCCCTCCGATTTGACACATTGAACTCTATCTGAGAAGTAGTTGGTGAACCAGGCGAGGCAGTCATTTGAGAAACCAAGGCTATTTAGTCTGCCAATAAGAATGCGGTGGTTGACAGAGTCAAAAGCCTTGGCTAGGTCAATGAAAACGGCTGCACAGTACTGTCTATTATCGATCGCGGTTATAATATCGTTTAGGACCTTGAGCGTGGCTGAAGTGCACCCATGACCAGCTCGGAAACCGGATTGCATAGCGGAGAAGGTACGGTGGGATTCGAAATGGTCGGTGATCTGTTTGTTGACTTGGCTTTCAAAAACTTTTGAAAGGCAGGGCAGGATGGATATGGGTCTGTAACAGTTTGGAACTAGAATCACTACTCTCGACGGGTCTGACCTAGAGTATGTGGACAACTACAAATACCTAGGTGTCTGGTTAGACTGTAAACACTCTTTCCAGACTCACATTAAGAATCTCCAATCCAAAGTTAAATCTAGAATCGGCTTCCTATTTCACAACAAAGCCTCCTTCACTCATGCTGCCAAACATGCCCTCGTAAAACTGACTATCCTACCGATCCTTGACTTTGGCGATGCCATTTACAAAATAGCCTCCAACACTCTACTCAGCAAATTGGATGTAGTCTATCACAGTGCCATCCGTTTTGTCTCCAAAGCCCCATACACTACCCACCACTGTGACCTGTACGCTCTTGTTGGCTGGTCCTCATTACATGTTCGTCGTCAAACCCACTGGCTCCAGGCCATCTATAAATCACTGCTAGGCAAATCCCCGCCTTATCTTAGCTCATTGGTCACCATAGCAGCACCCACCCGTAGTCTGCGCTCCAGCAGGTATATCTCACTGGTCATCCCCAAAGCCAACACCTCCTTTGGCCGCCATTCCTTCCAGTTCTCTGCTGCCAATGACTGGAACGAATTGCAAAAATCTCTGAAGCTGGAGACTCTTATCTCCCTCACTAACTTTAAGCATCAGTTGTCAGAGCACCTTACCGATCACTGCACCTGTACACAGCCCATCTGAAATTAGCCCACCCAACTACCTCATCCCTATATTGTTATTTATTTAGCTCTTTTGCAACCCAGTATCTCTATTTGCACATAATCTCTTGCACATCTAGCATTCCAGTGTTAATACTAATTGTAATTATTTTGCACTATAGCCTATTTATTGCCTTACCTCCATAACTTGCTACATTTGCACACACTGTATATATATTTCCTGTTGTATTTTTTGACTTTGTTTTTTTTACCCCATATGTAACTCTGTTGTTGTTTTTAATCGCACTGCTTTGCTTTATCTTGGCCAGGTCGCAGTTGTAAATGAGAACTTGTTCTCAACTGGCTTACCTGGTTAAATAAAGGTGAAATAAAAATAAAATAAAATGGAAAATTGTTGTGGAAATCTGTTGCAGCTCAAGTTGACTACAAAATCTAAAATGGATTCTGTCTCTATGGGCTGGTTGGCAGGCACATGTAGTTATACACAATAAAACCAAAGACAATATCAGCATGTAAAGTAGCTAGTTAGCTGTTAAATCTCCTAAACAAACTGCAGTGTTATTTTAGGTGTCTACAATCTCACCATGTTCAACCTGCAGATCGATGTGCCTCACAGAGCGGAGTCTGACATTCGCAACGGCAGATATACTTTTGAGGAGATGGGAAACGTTGCCCATGCTACGTCAACCGGCCGTGCGGTGCATTCTGGGACAAGGGGCGCTCTCCTTCAAGGTGTGAATGGGAGTCTATTGGGCGCTAGCTCAAAAACCCAACAGCACGAATTTCGTCAACATGAAGTACATCACAAATCTTTTCCGAAATGCGAGATAATTTACTTGTCATCTGTAATATCGTATAGCTTTGGAATCGTGGCATTACGTACTTTCGAGGAAAATACGCACGTTTCTCGACATACACACTGACTTTGAGAAGGGATTGCGTGACAATTACCTTAGAAACCGGCAACAGCACCATGCAATGCACCCTGCACTAAAGGGGCACACAAACAGGAAAAATGTGCTAGACCCTCTTAAACAAAACATTCTCTCGAGGTAGGAATATCGCAAAAATATGATCAATGGCTCATTTGCGAGAAGACATCCACCCGAGTTATGACATCGGCCAGTACTGAAATCTGACATGTATGACAGACGTTTTCGTGATCTAAAAGTCGTATTGCTATTAACTTCCAGTGGTGTAGTGAGAGCAACTACCAACTTCCAGTGGTGTAGTGAGAGCAACTATCAAAACAAGCCAGCTGGCTGTAGTTGTTGGGAAGCAGTCCTACCGGCCGGATTTCTGGCTGCTTTAACACCAATAACTCAGATACAAATGAAAACATGAAATTACCCAGGGAATCGATAGAACACCACTCAGAGATGCACAAAAACAATTTAAACATTAAAAATGTGTGAACCTTTCCTTTAATACCATGAAAAAAATCGGTCAAATTATCAAGGAAACGCATTCATTTCCTCACATTAAAGCCTAACTCAAATGTCACAATTTTTTACTTTTCAAAACAAGCCAGCTGGCTGTAGTTATTGGGAAACAGTAACAGATGGCTGCTGCTTCAGTTCCTAGGTAGGGCATACTGCCATCATGTCAATAAGCAAGGAACTTAGCAACTGTCTATTCAAATCAATACATGACAAATGACAAGCTATTTAAAGCAGTCTGCTGAGCACAGACATAACTATGATTGAAAGACATTGATTGTTCATGGGTACAACTGAATGAAAGCCATTTGAAATGGCATTGAAAAATGCCTGCATTCCAACTGTCAAATTTCCCCAAATCTTTTGTGCTTCCAAATTGTCCTTTGAATGGAGCTCCCTCAATACAAGATTTTCAACTTTCTACCCAACAAAAAGGCAACAGAAAAATGCTGTTCAACAACGTTTATTTCCTTGACACAGCTCCAGATTGACAGAATGAAGACAAATAGTTATTATTATTATTATTATAAAGAACAGCAAATAAAACAGTGTACCTGTAAAAGGCTGCTAGGGCAATTTTAAAGTGGGGTACAGTCTGATAAATACTTCCCTCGATTCTTATTGCTGTAGCCCCAAGGCAAGTAAAGAAAGTAATGGACATGAGTGCAGCGTAGTAGGATCAGGTTTTTCCAGGAAAGTTTTTAAACGAATTATTAGACACTAGATTCCGCTGACTTTCAATTCAGTGTTACTGCTATATTGACGGCCCAGTTATGCTAATACATTCGCTTTAATGTTCAAAAAATGATTTTAACATATGCACAATTACTCACTCACAAACTTACTCAGGAGGCAGACTTCGAATGCTAACGTCTGACTTGAGTCTGCCATCAAATCATTGTGTTATCGGTCCCTGCATGGTAGAGTGCTTGCTAACCATGTTCAGGACCTCTGGAGGTCAGTCTAGTTCTAAAACAAAGAAACGTAAAGCCTTACAAGAGTTCAGAATGTTGCTCAGCAAGTCTCCACACTGCATGACCAAACTTTAAACAAATGTGTATACAGCTTCTGACAAAGGAAATGGTGGTTCTTTAGCCTCATGGTACAGGCATCAGCGGCTGGCAGTGGAGCGAGCACAGCTGGCGAGCTGTATTAAACATTTTTAAAAGAGCGTGTGTGGTGCAGAAGTCCATTTCACACTCGATAGATTGCGGTTTTTCAGAACAAAACAAAAGGAAATTCGATTATGAATAAAGCAGTTGCCAAGTGTGTTGTGGCCCTTCCTTTGAGAGGGTGAAGGAGAGCAAAGTGAGCAGCCAGTCCCTCTCAATGATGCCAGCTCATCTAGACTCCTTACTGACACTCAATGAAACCAGAAATCAGTCAGTGGACATATAAATAAATACATGTATTTTCATTTAGGTCTTTTTATTACAGATGCACAATATCAGGGCAGAACCAGCCAGCAGCCTGCTCTGCGATAAAAGCTGCTTTACAGCTCGCCAGTTGGGTTATTAAAATGTGTGACCTATGGGAAGCTTTATGCAGATTGCCTCCAATTAAATGTTTTTCAACAAACAATTAATTGTCAGATTGAATCATTCAGTTTAATAACAAACCTTTCTACTTAGATCCCTGCAGAAGAAAAGGGTTTAACCACAGGGTAAATAAGCAGCTTGCTTGCAACAGCTTTAATTTAATGATTTTGAAATGCCCTCGCTCATTCATGTTATAACCTCTCAGATACGAAATCCTCAGTAAGACTTAAAATCACTAGGACTATCAATAAGCCTCCCTGGCAAACCTCACCCTAGACTTCAAGGAGCCGTTTTGAAATGACCATGAAACATGAGATGGGGGGGGGATGATAGACGGAAACGAGATGAATCCGTTTGAGATGAAAGCAACACCTTGTGAACAATGAATGACAGAGAGATGAAAAAAGGAAGAGTCAATGAATTCCGCTGCTCAGCCTTTAAGGTCGGAGGGTGGAAAAAGGTCGTCTAAAAACAGTCTTTAAATAACATTCGGACCAGAGTATGTGAGCGGAGCTGCAGCGGAGTGGAGAGCAGAGCGTGCCCAACTTGACCGGAGCAAGTTTCCCCAAAGGCTGGAGGGTCGGCCTTCTCGCCCGCTACAATTTCGCTCCAGTAGCGCTCACTTCACGAGCTCAGGGCATGCCCGGCCCAGAATGCATTTGTAGTCTAGTTGTGTGCTTCTATAGCCCCTTGCTTAAGCTACTGTCATCAAGTACGCTAAATATTTTTTATAAAAAAACAGATAAAATACAGGTGAAAAATCAAGGTGACTTACAAAGATGAGGATGACCAAGAGCAAGAGAGGGAGTGCGGTGATGTAGTGTCCACAACTAAAGAACCATGATGGTGTACTTACTACGTGCACATGCTAACAGAAAGGAATAAGGTGGGTAGCTAGCTAAGTGTGTGTCATTGTAGCAAAGTATTTCTAAACAAAAAAATCAGATCTCTTAAATGTTTCATTCATTATTGTTCTATTATTCATATAATAGGCCATCACTGACTTTGGTCCTATAGGCCTGGCATATTACCTCTTTCAAGGAGCTTTCAGTTTTGATAGGCTTATTTTACCTAAAATCCCTTAGGCCTACCTAGAGAAAAATAAAATAAAAAACGCATCCTGCCCAGCCTGGCAAGAGTGGCCCGAAAGGTGTTTAGCATCTCTAGTGGCTATGCAAGCGTGGAGAGGGTATTCTCCGCTGCTGGCCTGCTCTCCAAGCACCATCACATGAGCCTGAAGCCACAGACTCTGGCTAAACTCGTGTTTCAAAAAAATTATTTAAAAGACACTGTAGACTGTGCCTAATAAGGATTTGTGTATATAAAAAATATATAAATATATTATTTTCCATTTTAAGTTACAGCCTATATGCACAATTTATAGACTATAATGATTTAATACAACTGTTGTTTAAATGCTGAGCCTTAATGTCCCTGCCAGCCTAGTCTGTCACACTCGCAAATGCTTCAATGTATTTCTTTGTAGGCTATAGCCTTGAAATAATTGAAATAATATAACCTAAATAATTCATTTCCGTTCCTTCTTAGGCTACCCGTCTGGCTCCTGACCTATTTAGAGTGTATATGCTGTTTAATACAACATGCTAAGCAGCTTCTTACAATCACCTTTTCCTGTTGTTTATTAAAATACTTTTAATTCAAATCACATGGTTTGGTTTCAATACTTCAAAACCAAATGTGACCGACCGCCTTGATTCGATCTTATGTAGCAATATTTGAAATGTTGTTTTTTACATTGGATAAAAGCAGACACAGAGCTACATTTAAGGGAACAATGGGAAAGTAATTCTGCTTTGAAAGTTGATAAACTTGTAATCTCACTTTTGAGAAAATGGCCTTTGAATGTTTTGGTACCTACTGGAGAGCTCTTCCTTGTCTACACCCATTCAGCATTGTTCACACCCTCTTAAGCTTTAGCCCCACCCATCTCGTTTTGCTCTCTGAGCGTTCAGAGCGCACACTTTACGCTCTGGCCGATGAGTAGGGTTGGGCCGAGTGTTCTGACCTCACAACGGCAGTCAAGCACCCAAGCTAACATGGCTAGCTTGCTAGCTACTTCGACACAAAGTTGACATTGGTTACCTCTGGATAACATGAAAACCGCCTAACCAGCTCTGGTAGCAGAGCTGCAGAGCTGGTTAGGCTGTTTTCATGTTATCCAGAGCGTTGGTAACTAACTGTGCTGCTGGCAACAATTTAATTATGCTTTTTTTGCCGACATTTACCGACACCGGCCATATTCAACGGGTATTGTTTGTTCGTAAATTCATCAGTTATTCTGCGCTCTGGCATACTCAGACTGAATTTACTAACACACACGAAATGGTTACTTGCATAGTGGAGTCTTTTGTTAAGACATGTAGCTAGCTAGCTAGGTAAACAATGAACCATAATCCCAACTCATGACCTTACATGATCTGCAGGTAGCTAACCAACCAGGTTCAATGTTAGCTAGCTAACATTAGGCTCTAACTAGCCAAGCAAATGGCTCTGAGATACGAATAATAAGATCATACACGTAACGCTAGCTAGCGAGCTAACGTTAGCTACCTAGCCAACAGTACACTTTAACTTGAAATGAAACCACTTAGTCAAAATTTGAAACTTGTAATATCTGAAAATGTAGCTCGCTAGACTATCTTACCCGTATACATCATGCATGATGGACACGTCTCCCTGTCATGGATGCATGGTTGCCCTTAGTTTGTAGCTGTAATCCGGAGAGAGGCGTTTTCTCCATCTCTTTAGCGATCATACTCTAATTCCACTGATTTAAAAACTCGATCCTCCAGAAAGTGGAGAGCAACACTCATGCAGCTCCACTACGCGATAAATTTTTTAAAAAGCCACGTTAGACAGGATTACCTACACATGCTGACCCCAAAGTCAATACTTTGTAGAGCCACCTTTTGCAGCAATTACAGCTGCAAGTCTATTGGGGTATGTCTCTAAACTGTGGGGATGGTGTTCTCGGGGTGATGAGAGGTGTTGGGTTTGCGCCAGACATAGCGTTTTCCTTGATGGCCAAAAAGCTCAATTTTAGTCTCATCTGACCAGAGTACCTTCTTCCATATGTTTGGGGAGTCTCCCACATGCCTTTTGGCGAACACCAAACGTGTTTGCTTATTTTTTTCTTTAAGCAATGGCTTTATTCTGGCCACTCCGTAAAGCCCAGCTCTGTGGAGTGAATGGCTTAAAGTGGTCCTATGGACAGATACCCCAATCGCCACTGTGGAGCTTTGCAGCTCCTTCAGGGTTATATTTGGTCTCTTTGTTGCCTCTGATTAATGCCCTCCTTGCCTGGTCCGTGAGTTTTGGTGGGCGGCCCTCTCTTTTCCGTTATTTTTTTTTTTTTCATTTCACTTCACCAATTTGGACTATTTTGTGTATGTCCATTACATGAAATCCAAATAAAAATCCATTTAAATTACAGGTTGTAATGCAACAAAATAGGAAATTTGCCAAGGGGGATGAATACTTTTGCAAGGCACTGTATGGCAGACCAATCCAAACTCCTCTCTCGGCATGTCCAGCCCACTCAATCATGGCTAGTAGGAAGGTTGCTGTCTTTTTCTGTGGCTTAACCAACTAGGCTCGTAATTTAACAATTGTATTCGTATTTACAGATGGCATACAAGTTTGTTATTAAGGCACATGAAAGTTCACGTTCAAGATGGCATTTCTTCCAAAAAACAGATTTTGATAAAAAAAAAAGAAGTTTATGTTCAAATGGCTCTCATGTGAAGTGACCCGCGATATACGGCTAGTTTCCTGAAACGAGTCATAAATGGTGGGTCCAGGTAGTCACAAAAATAGGTGGGTGTTGGTTAAATTGTGATTTTAATGAATGGCCCGAATTTGGAGCTGCAGTTTTTCTTCTTGCGAGTGAGCGGAGGGTTGGAAAGGATGTGGAGCACCGGAGCGGTGCGCACCGCTCCATGAGCAATGAGCGGGATTTCCGACCGCTCAATTCCGCTCACACGCTCTGATCTGGACACAATGTCTCACTTCAACCTTCTTTTGCATGCAGACCTGTTGCCTGTTAGCACATCATTTATTAATATTCATTAAACTATTTACATAATGTATTCTGTAAAAGGTATTAGAAAATACCAGCCACTACAGGGAAGCTATAATCATCCAGCCTTACCAACCTATAAACAATGAATGTAGAGGCAGAGATTGAATTCTGCAAGATGATTGCAGAATTCTCTCTAGCGGTTAGAGTTCAAAGCAAACTGCTATGCTCCTTTCTTATTTAAGACTTCCAGCTTTAAAAGCAGGCTTCTTATCACAGTGGGGCTGCAGAAGTAGACCGATCCCGTAGAGCTTAGCCTCTATCTCCCAAGTCTCCCCGTCTAAGAGGACGTGACATTTGAACAAAGCAGAGGTGATTTAACAACTGAGATGCCTCCCTGTGGACGGTAAACAATCAAACAGAAAACACATATAACACTCTGCTGAAGGAGCCAGTGAACAAACCCAACCAACCAGAGAAAGACAAATTTCCAGTTCGGCACGGGAACCAACCCAATTACAAAATAGCAGGTCTCCCGAGTCGGCAGTGAAATCTTCAGACTTCAGCTGCTTCTTTTAAGGAGCACACCAGAGGCATTCGTCGTGTCCCAGAAGAGAGGGAGTGTTAGACTTGAGGGAGCAGAAAGGAAACAAATCATGGTTAAGGGTGTTTATTGTGGGATAAATCTGGGGGGAACATGATAATGGCATTACAGCAGCAGCACTGCAGGCAAACGCACCACACTTGGCCAGTGAAATGGAGCTGGGTTTTAAAACTATGCCCAATGACAAAAAAATAAGCCTTTTTACACATCACGACACAACGCCCTGCCAGGTACTATATAAATCCTAAAAGACAAATTATTGAGCCCACAATACTCAACCTAAAATTGAGACACCTTAAGAAATGCAGGCTTGACGCTCGTCTGGAAACAGTGAAGCGCACACATTGAAGGGAAACGTCAGAGTCAACAAATTTGATATTTTGGGAGTTGACACTGATAATGATGAAAAGCTGCATGGAGCCTCGCCATTTTAAAGCTTTGTATGACTCCTAACTCTTCAACCCTACAACTCCCCCTTCTTTCTCTAGCATACTGCTCCATGGGTAGCCAAATGAATCTTGATGAAAGGATCATTTATAACATTATGCTGAAGGACAGGATAATACCTGCCGCTACATACTAAAAGGCTATTGTTGAAGCAACAATTGTAAACTATGTAAATGTATGACCCCCCAAGTGTTAATTTTTTTAGGGGGTAGATCAGCTTTAACATTGCAGATAATTGTAGCTTCCATCAATGTAATTGTCTGCATCAATTCCAATCCCACATATATTTTTTGGCAAATATGATATATACAGTGGGGAGAACAAGTATTTGATACACTGCCGATTTTGCAGGTTTTCCTACTTACAAAGCATGTAGAGGTCTGTAATTTTTATCATACAGAAACCTTTGTTTGCAATTACAGACATCATACGTTTCCTGTAGGTCTTGACCAGGTTTGCACACACTGCAGCAGGGATTTTGGCCCACTCCTCCATACAGACCTTCTCCAGATCCTTCAGGTTTTGGGGCTGTCGCTGGGCAATACGGACTTTCAGCTCCCTCCAAAGATTTTCTATTGGGTTCAGGTCTGGAGACTAGCTAGGCCACTCCAGGACCTTGAGATGCTTCTTACGGAGCCACTCCATAGTTGCCCTGGCTGTGTGTTTCGGGTCGTTGTCATGCTGGAAGACCCAGCCACTACCCATCTTCAATGCTCTTACTGAGGGAAGGAGGTTGTTGGTCAAGATCTCGCAATACATGGCCCCATCCATCCTCCCCTCAATACGGTGCAGTCGTCCTGTCCCCTTTTCAGAAAAGTGTTTCCACCTCCATGCTTCACGGTTGGGATGGTGTTCTTGGGGTTGTACTCATCCTTCTTCCTCCAAACATGGCGAGTGGAGTTTAGACCAAAAAGCTCTATTTTTGTCTCATCAGACCACAAGACCTTCTCCCATTCCTCCTCTGGATCATCCAGATGGTCATTGGCAAACTTCAGATGGGCCTGAACATGCGCTGGCTTGAGCAGGGGGACCTTGCGTGCGCTGCAGGATTTTAATCCATGACGGCGTAGTGTGTTACTAATGGTTTTCTTTGAGACTGTGGTCCCAGCTCTCTTCAGGTCATTGACCAGGTCCTGCCGTGTAGTTCTGGGCTGATCCCTCACCTTCCTCATGATCATTGATGCACCACGAGGTGAGATCTTGCATGGAGCCCCAGACCGAGGGTGATTGACCGTCATCTTGAACTTCTTCCATTTTCTAATAATTGCGCCAACAGTTGTTGCCTTCTCACCAAGCTGCTTGCCTATTGTCCTGTAGCCCATCCCAGCCTTGTGCAGGTCTACAATTGTATCCCTGATGCCCTTACACAGCTCTCTGGTCTTGGCCATTGTGGAGATGTTGGAGTCTGTTTGAGTGTGTGGACAGGTGTCTTTTATACAGGTAACGAGTTCAAACAGGTGCAGTTAATACAGGTAATGAGTGGAGAACAAGAGGGCTTCTTAAAGAAAAACTAACAGGTCTGTGAGAGCCGGAATTCTTACTGGTTGGTAGGTGATCAAATACTTATGTCATGCAATAAAATGCAAATTAATTACTTAAAAATCATACAATGTGATTTTCTGGATTTTTGTTTTAGATTCCGTCTCTCACAGTTGAAGTGTACCTATGATAAAAATTACAGACCTCTACATGCTTTGTAAGTAGGAAAACCTGCAAAATCGGCAGTGTATCAAATACTTGTTCTCCCCACTGTATATCTTTCAAACTGTGCTTTTTCACAAAAGTTCTTAACCTATGAACATTTTACGGACACAGTATGTTTTACATTAGTTATGTTGTTGTTATTAGTCGTTATTAGTCCCATCCTTCAGCTCCATTCAACACCTCCCATCTATCTCTTAACACCATCTATATTGGATTTCTATTTGTCATATCTTTTTCAACTGTGCTGTTTCACAAAAGTTCTGAACCTTTCTATTCTCATTGTTTCTACAGATTGTAAATTGATATTTTTTTTGTTGCTAAAAGTATTACATTATTGATCGATTGACTGACTTTTCAGATCACCCAGTAGTGCTATCTGCAGGGTTAGCTTCAGGTAAATATTGCAATTCT
This sequence comes from Coregonus clupeaformis, assembly GCF_020615455.1. Lineage (NCBI taxonomy): Eukaryota > Metazoa > Chordata > Actinopteri > Salmoniformes > Salmonidae > Coregonus > Coregonus clupeaformis. The sequence continues at coordinate 25,854,745 of NC_059199.1, forward strand.
TCAGCCATTCCTGGACCTGTGACCAAAAACAAGCTACATATGGACAGTACCAAAACAAATGATCTAATGATTCTGTCTCTTCGCAGCAAAATCTGCAGAGCTGGGAAGGTTGTATCCCCCATATAACATTATATTGGTTGCAACAATTCTGTATAATAATTTAAATGGAAAAATCCCAAATTTTGAATCCGGCGCCGTTTTGCATATCAGTTCATAAACCCTTTGCCATGGAATCGGTACATCAAAATTCTCTTCCCAACTATTTTGCAATCTATATTGCATGGCTGTCCATTTTTTGGTCCTTAAATGAAACTGGTATAGTTTTTTTATTATCACAATTTCTTTTAACCAATTATGGTCTTTAATGCTGGGCCGGCAGACAAGTTCCTTATTTTTTCCGCCTTCCACTTTCCTCTTCCAATTTTTGCGGTAATGCTGCAATTATTTGGTTGTAATTTTGGGTAGAGAAGACATTTCCATATGTTTTTGTTAGCTGCATGCATAACTCCACCAGTTCTACCTATGATATAATTTACGAAGATGATCTTTTTTTTTTACAGTAAAAAAAAAAATCAATTACTATATTTGAGTTTAACCACAATATTTGTTGTATTATTTGTTCTGTTGTTTCTGGTGGATGAAATTGAAATTGCAACCAACTTTCTATGGCTTGTTTTAGAAATAATGATATTTGGGAGATTATTTCCTTTTCAAATAACTGAAAGTGAGAGGTTGTAATCTGAATAAAGGGAAAAACGTATTCTTGAACATAGGGTGAGACATTCTTACTAATTTGCTAGAGAACCAGTTTGGATTTAAGTATAACTTTTGTATGTCTGAAGCCTTTAGTGAGAAGTCTAAAGTTTTAATATTTAATCATTTCTGCACTCCGAATTCATAATCATTATATAAATAGGCCTGTTAAAATTTTGTCTGGCTTGCCGTTCCAAATAAAATTGAATATGTTTCTCATATAATTTAAAAAACTGTTCGTTAGGTGTAGGCAAGAGCATAAGCAAATAAGTAAACTGGGATATTAATAAAGAGTTAAAATCAGGGTGATTTTTCCAGAAATAGACAGGTATTTACCTTTCCATGGTAGCAAGATCTTCCCTATTTTTGCTAACTTTCTATTAAAATGTATTGGAGTGAGCTCATTTATTTCTTTTGGGATATGTATACCGAGTATATCCACATTATCATCAGACCATTGTATTGGTAAACTACACGGTAATGTAAAAGTTGTATTATTTAGTGATCAATACGTAATATATAGTACGCTTATCATAATTTGGTTGTAATCCAGAGGTTAGAAAATGTATCTAGTTCCTCTATGAGGCTGTAGAGCGATCCAAGTTGTGGACTTAAGAGAAAACATCAATCATTACATTTACATTTTAGTCATTTAGCAGACGCTCTTATCCAGAGCGACTTAGTTAGTGAGTGCATACATTTTCATACTGGCCCCCCGTGGGAAACGAACCCACAACCCTGGAGTTGCAAGCGCCATGCTCTACCAACTGAGCTACACGGGGCCAGCGTACAATGACACCTTTGTTTTTAAGCCCTGGATTTCTAATCCCTTGCTATTATTGTTGGATCTGATTTTAATTGCTAACATTTCGATGCCCATAATAAATAGATATGCCGATAGTGGACAACCTTGTTTTACTCCGACAGTGAGAAATAGCCCTTATTTACTAATTTTACACCTAGGGTTACTATACATGATTTTAACCCATTTTATATAGAGATTCTCCAAAATTGAAATATTCCAGGCATTTATATATAAACTCCAGTCATACTTTATCAAAATCCTTTTCAAAAAGTCAGCTATGAATAGCAGGCCTGGTTTTCCAGATTTTTCATAGTGTTCTATTGTTTCCAGTACTTGCCTTATATTATCTCCAATGTATTGTCCATGTAAAAAACCTGTCTGATTAGGATGAATAATGTCCACAATACCTTTTTAATTCTATGCGCTATACATTTTGCTAGATTTTACACTGAAGTGTAAGGGGCCTCCAATTTCTTTAATGGACTGGATCTTTAAATGACCCCAAGTGTTAGACAAATTGTGCTGTTTGTCCTCAATAATTGGACTACACAACAAAACCGATCATCATGTGGTGATAAAAAAAGAGATGCCGATTTGATATCGCCCCAAGGAGTCCAGAGGGAAGAAAACTGGGCTCCTCTATCAAACACGCTGTTTCTATTACATATTATTAGGCATGGCATTGAGGACAGCCATGGAAAACAGTCACAAGTGAATTAGGGCTGTGACGATAACAGTATCGCATTATTTTGAAATGAAAACACGAAGCAGACCAAACTCTTTGGTCCTTTAAAAAACCTGCTGTATGTAACTTGTGTGCTTTAGCTTGGAAAACAAATAAATGTGACTCTGGATAACAATGTTTGTTTCCGACATTAGGGCTGTTTTCCTAAAGAAGTCAAATTCGCTTCTGGTTTTATTTCCTTGTCGCGATACTAACGAGTATCGCAATACTGGTATCGTCCCGGCCGTAAAGTGAATGCTCAGAGATGTGAAGTTACCTTTGACAAAGAGCGTCCTGTCATAACTGCTCGCTAATCAATGTGACATATCAACAACTGTGAGGACAACAGCAGTGGTAATTACAATCATATTTAAAATCACCACGTTGAATACCTTATGACGCCTCAATGAATAGGCAAACAACATCTCCCAGTATTCATCCTCGTTCTCCAATTAGGTAAAAAAAACTGCCTGCTCATGATGACTTCATATCTCTGACTCTTCTGGTTCTACCACCCAAAAACACAATTATGCATGAAATTCCTCCTCGTTCAGTCTTCTTCTGATGTGTCAGTTTATCAGAACTTGACTTCAGTGGGAGGTTGACCGGGTGCGCTCTGTCTGAAGGTGTAAGTCAGTAGAAAAGGCCTTAAGCTTTCAGAGCATGCTGGCAAAGCTTGGATCTGCTGACCCCCCACCACACCACACATACACACAATATTACATTCTGAAGCTTCTGGCTGAACCACCTGCGTTGCGGCTTAACTGAGGGCAGCTTCCCAAATACCTAAAGCTTTTAAAATCAGACATCGGTTTCACCTCTTACTCACCTTTCTCATGCTGACATGGTCAAATCAACGTTTATTGGTACACAGATTAGCAGATGTTTAACAACGCGGTAAAAAACAAGTACACAAATAATAAAATGGCTAAGGTGGGCAAGGTAGATAAGATGTTTGTCTATACTGAACAAAAATATAAACATGCAACAATTTCAAAGATTTTACTGAGTTACAGTTCATATAAGAAAATCAGTCAATTGAAATAATTTAATTAGGCCCTAATCTATGGATTTCACATGACTGGGAATACAGATATGCATCTGTTGGTCACAGATACCTTAGAAAAAAGGTAGGGGCATGGATCAGAAGACCAGTCAGTATCTGGTGTGACCACCATTTGCCTCATGCAGCGCGATAGCTCCTTCGCATAGAGATGATCAGGCTGTTCATTGTGTCCTGTGGAATGTTGTCCCACTCGTCAATAGCTGTGCGAAGTTGCTGGATATTGGCGGGAACTGGAACACGCTGTCGTACACGTCGATCCAGAGCATCCCAAACATGCTCAATGGGTGACATTGTCTGGTGAGTATGCCGGCCATGGAAGAACTGGGACATTTTCAGCTTGAAGGAATTGAGTACAGATCCTTCCGACATGGGGCAGTGCATTATCATGCTGAAACATGAGGTGATGACAGCGGATGAACGGCACGACAATGGGCCTCAGGATTACGTCACGGTATCTTTGTGCATTCAAATTGCCATCGATAAAATGCAATTGTGTTCGTTGTCCGTAGCTTATTTCTGCCCATACCATAACCCCACAGCCACCATGGGGCACTCTGTTCACAACGTTGACATCAACAAACCACTAGCCCACACAACACCATACACGCCGTCTGCCCGGTATAGTTGAATCCGGGATTCATCCATGAAGAGCACTCGTCTCCAGCATTCCAGTGGCCATCGAAGGTGAGCATTTGCCAAATGAAGTCAGTTACAACACCGAACTACAGTCAGGTCAAGGCCCTGGTGAGGACGACGAGCATGCATATGCTCTTCCTTGAGATGGATGATGTGGAGGTCCTGGGCTGGCGTGGTAAAACATTGTATGCAGTTGTGAGGCTGGTTGGACATACTGCTATATTCTCTAAAACGACGTTGGAGGCGGCTTATGGTAGAGAAATGAACATTAAATTCTCTGGCAACAGCTCTGGTGGACATTCCTGCAGTCAGCATGCCAATTGCACGCTCCCTCAAAACTTGAGACATCTGTGGCATTGTGTTGTGTGACAAAACTGCACATTTTGGAGTGGCCTTTTATCATCCCCAGCACAAGGTGCACCTGTGTAATTATCATGCTGTTTAATCAGTTTCTTGATATGCCACACCTGTCAGGTGGATGGATTATGTTGGCTAAGGAGAAATGCTCACCAACAGGGATGTAAACAAATTTGTGCACAAAATTGGACAGAAATAATATTTTTATGCCTATGGAAAATTTCGGGGATGTTTTATTTCAGCTCATTAAACATGGGACCAACACTTTACATGTTGCATTTATATTTTTGTTTAGAGTAATAAAAAAAAATCTAATTTAAAAAAGTGGTGGATGTTCGGAGAAAGAGCTTTATTTCAAACCTGTAAGCCTAATATGTGGAGTAAAATGTAAAATATGGTGTTAAATACAGCTGTGCACAATTAGGCTAGTCTGCCAAAATGTAATTATTTCCACACAGACAAAGCATCATTATCATACCGCCGTACATTAGAATGACTATCCTACCCTAGGGGTTCTGGAGTCACTGAGACCGATAGCAAAGACCGTCTGTAAGGACACATGCCTCATTGGCTCAAACATCAACCAGGCGGTCAATAAAGCACCAGTCAAGATAGTACACACTTTACAGCGAGTGGAGCGCTCGGTCCCTGGCAAACTCGCTAATCAGAGACAGTTAAGTTACCATTGAAACAAGTTATCATTGGCCCAGAGAGACCATATCCGGATGAGAGGAGCACCACAAATTCCACAATCCTGGGGTCAGAGAATTTACAGCCAGGGTCCCGGTAATTACACTCTCTGTACACCCTCAACCCGTCATCATTATTTCCAAACACACGGCTGCTACTACATTCTATAGTTGTGCGATAATGGGCAAATGGAGGGGGGTGTCTCTACTCTGCTGAAGGGAGATGATTCATCCTTCTGAGGGGAGACTTTACAGGCATAAATCCCCATCTTTCCTGGCCTCAACACCATTTTCCCTTGACTGTATATCTCTGTGAATGAGTCAAGCGGGGCACGGGCCATCTGTGGGGCTAAAACTTTTCCCTCCGCCAATGTGCCTACTAATAATGAGGCTAAGGATTAAGATGACAAGGTAGTCCAGGGGGACTGGAAATAGCAAAGTAACAAATCTAAGATATTTCAGTTCTGTCAAGAGTGTGAAAAATTAAAATAATGTAAACTTTGAGGCAATTTTTTAGCTTAACTAGCATGATTAAACTTAAGAGGAACGTGTGAGTGCTGATCCTCCCTTAGAGGCTGGCAAAGACTCCAGACACCAAACTTTGAGTTCAATGTAACGGAGTCGTTAAGGCTTAACAAGGATCTGAATAAGAGTAAATTAAAATATATGGTTGAAATTAAATCGCACAGACGAATTAATCAAGTGGGCGATTAATAGAATTATGGAGCATGACATCCAAGTGGGCCAACCAGCGCAGTCAGGCACAGACTTCCAAACAAACTGTGGTACGAACAAACGTGAACCTTTTTAATATTTCGCAATATCTAATATCACACTAATTAGATTGCCTGTATTTGCCATGTTAATCTCAAGCATCTTCGTATGGTACATATTAGGGCTGTCCCCATTTAGTCGACTGGTTGATTGTTTGGACGATAGGCTGTTGGTCGACAGATTTTTTCATGGCACACGAAACACCCGTCTGATTCGCGCCGGTCTCAGTGGACTAATCCATTGCGTAGGCCGTGGGGATGGCACAGTCCATCACTCTAAGACAGGGCTCTCCAACCCTGTAACTGGAGAGACACCCTCCTGTAGATTTTCACTCCAACCCCAGTTACAAGTAATCTGATTCAGTTTATCAACCAGCTAATTATCAGAATCAGGTGCACTAGATTAGGGTTGGACTGAAAACCTACAGAGAAGTAGCTCTCCAGGAACATGGTTGGCGAGCCCAGCTCTAAGACATACAGTATGTGCTACTGAAATTGTATATGGTTATACTGTCCGGGTGGCTGGTCTCAGATGGAGTGGAGTTGTTACATGTGGTCTATGGCTGTGAGGCTGGTTGGACGTACTGCCAAATTCATGGTGTTGTGTGATAAAACTGCTCATTTTAGAGTGACCTTTTATTGTCCCCAGCACAAGGTGCACCTGTGTAGTGATCATGCTGTTTAATCAGCTTCTTGATATGCCACACCTGTCAGGTGGATGGATTATCTTGGCAAAGGCGAAATTATCACCAACAGGGAGGTAAATACATGTGTGCTCAAAATTGGAGAGAAATAAGCTTTGTGTGTATGGAAAATTTCTGGGATATTTTATTTCAGCTCATGAAACATGGGACCAACACTTTACATGTTGTGTTTATATTTTTGTTCAGCATAAGTTGAACATTTCCCTTTAAAGAAAGATGCATTAAGTAAACAGCATAGTGGGTCAATTTCTGCAAATACTAAGAGCGTTGAAGCGCGAGGCTCAACTTCTCCTTTGTTTTGGTGCCCTTGTCTAACACGCTGTAAACCCGTGCACATGCACAGATACTGTGTGTCACTAAGAGCGAAGTCTGGCATCTCACTCATCTCAATATCTATGGTGCTGCTCATGGCAACATCATTTCACTGAGTCTACCCTGCCTGATCTTCTCGCAGACGGCAGACGCAAATGAGCCTAATTGTCGCCTAAGACTTACAGTTGAAGTCGGAAGTTTACATACACTTAGGTTGGAGTCATTAAAACTTGTTTTTCAACCACTCCACAAACTTCTTGTTAACAAACTATAGTTTTGGCAAGTCAGTTAGGACAAGTAATTTTTCCAACAATTGTTTACAGACAGATTATTTCACTTATAATTCACTGTATCACAACAGCCAGCCAGGCAACCATAGGTTTGGTAACTTACAGTTGAAGTTGGAAGTTTACATACACTTAGGTTGGAGTCATTAAAACTCGTTTTTCAACCACTCCACACATTTCTTGTTAACAAACTATAGTTTTGGCAAGTCGGTTAGGACATATACTTTGTGCATGACACAAGTAATTTTTCCAACAATTGTTTACAGACAGATTATTTCACTTATAATTCACTGTATCACAATTCAAGTGGGTCAGAAGTTTACATACACTAAGTTGACTGTGCCTTTAAACAGCTTGGAAAATTCCAGAAAATTATGTCATGGCTTTAGAAGCTTCTGATAGGCTAATTGACATCATTTGAGTCAATTGGAGGTGTACCTGTGGATGTATTTCAAGGCCTACCTTGAAACTCAGTGCCTCTTTGCTTGACATCATGGGAAAATCAAAAGAAATCAGCCAAGACCTCAGAAAAAGAATTGTAGACCTCCACAAGTCTGGTTCATCCTTGGGAGCAATTTACAAACGCCTGAAGATAACACATCCATCTGTACAAACAATAGTACGCAAGTACAAACACCATGGGACCACGCAGACGTCATACCGCTCAGGAAGGAGACACGTTCTGTCTCCTAGAGATGAACGTACTTTGGTGCAAATCAATCCCAGAACAACAGCAAAGGACCTTGTGAAGATGCTGGAGGAAACAGGTACAAAAGTATCTATATCCACAGTAAAACAAGTCCTATATCGACATAACCTGAAAGGCCGCTCAGCAAGGAAGAAGCCACTGCTCCAAAACCGCCATAAAAAAGCCAGACTATGGTTTGCAACTGCACATGGGGACAATGATTGTACTTTTTGGAGAAATGTCCTCTGGTCTGAGGAAACAAAAATAGAACTGTTAGGCCATAATGACCATCGTTATGTTTGGAGGAAAAAGGGGGTACCTTGAAAGCCAAAGAACACCATCCCAACCGTGAAGCATGGGGGTGGCAGCATCATGCTGTGGGGGTGCTTTGCTGCAGAGGGACTGGTGCACTTCACAAAATAGATGGCATCATGAGGAAGGAAAATGGAATGGGCCAAAATTCAACCAACTTATTGTGGGAAGCTTGTGGAAGGCTACCCGAAACGTTTGACCCAAGTTAAACAATTTCAAGTTAAACCATTTAAAGGCAATGCTACCAAATACTAATTGAGTGTATGTAAACTTCTGACCCACTGGGAATGTGATGAAATAAATAAAAGCTGAAATAAAATCACTCTACTATTATTCTGACATTTCACATTCTTAAAATAAAGTGGTGATCCTAACTGACAGGGAATTTTTACTAGGATTAAAATGTCAGGAATTGTGAAAAACAGTTTAAATGTATTTGGCTAAGGTGTATGTAAACTTCCGACTTCAACTGTAGATATCGGTACATACGGTAGCTACTTGATACTCTTATTAGGCCTACTTAAGACAAAATGTCAAAAAAGTCTGCAGTATATCAGCATTTCACAATAAGAGATTCCCATCTGAATGAATACTTCCATACAGTAGCACCTAGGCTTGGGTGGTATATCGTATATATACACACCGTATACCGGGGTATTTGGAAATAGCTACAGGATGGTTTTTCAATACCGTTGAAACTATTTTTTATTTTACCTTTTTTAAATACATTTTTATATATTTGGAGCTACTTAAGTAAATACCTGCAGTCAAATTGTGCAATATGTTAGGAGATAAAGCAGATCGTGTTCATGTCAACGGTCACATTATTTTACATTTTGAAGCTTACCCTAGTTCCCCAGAACAGTTGAGCCAGTCACGTGTTTGTTTGCAAATAGCACAACAGGAGAAAGTAGCAGAAGGTGAGTCCAGCTGTATATTGACAGGGGTGACGTTTTATATTGAAAGTCAGTATTTCTGCTTCAATAGAGTGATCAGGGGCGTGCAACTATAGTTTTCCTTCACAGAAAATACATTAGTGCCACATGTTCGGCAGATTGACAACAGATGACAGAAGAGCAACGCTATTTGGCTGGCAGCCGCACAAGTAAATGAGCTTACAATGAAAAAGCAAGGTATTTCTTGCAATAACCATGCATGGCCATCTTATTTCTAATGTTTATCATAGAAAGAATGTAGCCAGCTACATTGCCTAACGTTTTGCTTAAAGTTAATCTTGCATTTTACCATTCTACAGCGAAAAGCACAGGAGAAAAGTAGCTACATAAGTCTGAGCGCTTTCTGCTGATAGAATGCTGGTTCGTGAATTCTCATCCAAGTGGAGAAGTGCAACTGAAGCACAACATTTGTCTGATGCCGAGCAGAAATTACAATAGAAGCACTTTAGACCTGAGTTTACAAAACGCAGCAAGATATTTCTTATGCGTTTTTTTGTTCTGCATGACAAACAGAAGTCTGCGTTAACGAGACCCCTAAGTTTAACTGGCTAGTTATCTAAGTAAGTGGCTGAATTAATAAGGTGGAGTCGAGGTTTCCTATAGTGGTCACTTTCTGCTGTGTTTGAGAAATCTGTACAGCTGCCACTGCCATCTTGAGTTTCTTGCGTTTTTCTCCTCTCGGTTCTGGGTCTGTCTGCTCCTCCCCCCTCTTCTCTGAGCAGAGCAGGCAGGCCCGTTGCCCTAGCGACTCCAGACTCCACACAGACACAGCGTGTACATATGCTGCTCCAGAGCCAGTACTGTTCTTCCTTCAGACAAGCATGTGTCAAAACTTTGTTCATTTACACAATGTCTCTCGTTCACATTCGCTTATAAAATGTCCAAACTCACCAAAAATGACATACGGTAGCTCCTACCTATAACTTTATGAGCTGGGTTGTCTGTCTTTGCAATTTGTTCATTTTTCGTTTGCGCTCGTTAGCATATTTAGCTAGAAGCCGCCATGGAAATTTGCTATTACTTGTGCAAATTTTGTTAGCATTCTGGTAATAGACACCCAATGGGCTTTTTGAATTTTTTTGCGCCCCCTTGTGTACTAAGCAGTAATACTGTAAATCCTGGGATGAGAGAAGGACGGTATGACGATATGAAAATCTGGATGCCACCCAACCATAGTACCACCGACTTCTATCATTGTTTGTGCAGCATTATAAAACTGTCAATACAGCTTATATCCTATAACACTCCTGACTCGTTTCAGTCAACAGGTTGAAAGTAGCTATTATTTCTCTTTATGACACAAAACATCCTTGATGGTTAAGAGGGAGAGAAACTCAGCATAGTAATGTGTGGGATTATACCTTTGTTTTTATCCAATCTTCACCTTTACCAGACAATGACGCTTGAGATTCTTAGCATTCTCAATCTTAAGGCTCAACAGCTCTCCGCCGTACTTAATTGTTCCTAGCCACAACCATCGGTGGCACTTTTAACCAGAGATAAAAGACTAGGGAAATAACATGACTGACTGACCTTGGCAATTGTTATGGAAGCAAATATTTTGTTTAGAGTACAATAAGGAATTATTGACTGAGGCGTTTATAATTAGCAGACAGCGCAAATGCTCGCTGAATACTGAGCAACTACATAAATCTAATTTGACAGAGTGCTCCCAATGGAGTACATTATTCTCTCCCTCTCAAAAGTTTCTACCCGACTATAGATCTTAACGTGCAACTGACAGAAAGCAAACAACGTCTCAACAATTAAAAGCCATTGAGAGTGCTATGTGGGAAATGAGTGCACAAACTGTTGAGTGAGGACATGACTCTGCATTTGAATATGGATTGAAGGACATTAGGCTAAATCAAATGGAGAGAAATGCTCACAAATTGCTCAATTGATTTGGCTCCACTAGCACAACAATTCCCTTGCCTCTCCCAAATAAGGTCTGTGATGTTCAAACTCTTCAAAAGACCTAGGCAACCAACTGCCATTTCAGGCCCATTTGTACAAGCTGGAAGGTGATAGTGACTGTATTCTGACTGGGCTAGAAAGGGGTCTGCCTCTGCTTAGACATGGATAAGACATCCATGTGCTATGTAGAGTAGCATTTGTTTGATGTACAGGCTCTTTTTAATAATCGTTACAATTTAATGAGTAACCAATGCAGGACACAAACAACTACAGGGGGTAGTAGACTTTGTAAAATACATAAAGATCCAATCCGTTTTACTGGATGTGACTGTGCATGAATAATTAGTAAGATTTGGCCTTAAATTGCTGCTCTAATTTCCAGGAGGGGGAAGAAAATTGGCCTTTTGTTTCCCCTCAAATTAAATATCACCCCAGACATGCTTCAGCATCCACAGCACAGTGTCATCACTGCAGAAATTAAAGATTGTTCTATCACTCTGTGCTGCAGGAGGTTCCAGTATGTGCTCAATGAAGGAGAAACCACTATGTGCTAGACCCATCTTTGGCTGAATATGAGAAACCCTGACTGTCAAAGCATGGGCATGTACATGGGGCCCTGACTGGCCCTTACTCTACAGTGGATCCACAGGGATGGAGGGCATTTATTTCAGCACATTGTCCACCCATCATTAATGATTCATCCTACCCTAATATATCACTGACTGGGTGCAACATCCCTATGCAAAAACAATGTTGTTAGTCTGATAAGCAATAAATAGGCCTACCTAAAATGAGAGCTAACAGTCCTCAAAAGGTACCCAGTAAACTCCTTCAACCACTGAGATAACAGACCATCAGTTATTGCTGCACCAGAGGCTAAATGACAATGACAATTGACAATTACTAAAAGCCTTGCCGTCTGCCTGTCCGACCTCTGAAACTGTTTCACTTTAGGATCGCGATCCACCCTGTACCATACATAGTGAACGGTGTCTCGACAAGATTCTTTTTTTTTTTTGGAGCCAGGCGAAATCTGGATATGGATATATCAAAACAAATGAAAATGAGTCTTGTTTACGGTCATTCCAGGTGCAATGTTTGATGTGACCGTTCACTGAAGTTGGCTGGCTAGCTAACTAGCAAGTGACTAGAACATTAGTCAGCCTGCATATTCGGAGAGTTTGAAAAGCTAAAGGGGCAGGGGTGTCAAACATACGGCCCGCGAGCCCATTCATTCCGGTCCACAAAATGAGTTCGACAACCTTGCCTTAGGGGATTGACACGAGTCTAAAAGCTGATGGACAAAAACACGGCCAACAATCCACTCCACACCAGTGTTAATTTCTTCAACAAAAATAGTGACTAAAATATTTGTCCAACACCTATTTTTCATTGGTAAATGAAGAGACAATAACTAAATAGACCCAGAAAATGAATTTTCATTTCAGTTGACTAAAACGAGACAAAATTCTCTGGCTACTAAGTGGACTGGACAAGAGTTTTTGGAGAGATTGAGAGCATTTCAGTGAGAAACACTAATATTAGCAGCACAGATGCACAGCGCAGGTCTGTTCAGCAGTGGGAAGGACACGCCACACCCGACACACAACCTACATCAGCTAGTGCGCTGCGGGGGATTAAGCGAGGAGTGTGGGCAGACAGGCTCCGCTCCGGCTATACACATTGTGCAGGCGAATCTTGCTTCCCCGTAGCTAACCAATCACCACCAGACTTCTAGTTAACCAGGCAAAGGGTAGCTAAGAAACAAGCTGCTTTACTAAATTAAAAACAATAGTATTGAATTTAATAGTAAAACGGTGTGTTTTTTTCCTCTTCATTGAGTATAGAAAATTAGGCCATCTTTGAATTTGTAAACTCGCTCAACCCTCCCACTTCCTAGCCAAGTCTCCCTCTTTTCTTTAGAGAAAATGTCTTGATTCTAGCCCTTACCAGTCAAAGGATATTAACCATAATACCGGTGCTACGTTTTTTTTTTTTCTATCGTGTATTGGCCAGCTGCATTTGACATTCATAAAGCATATCGTGAGCCGATCTAAAACTAGGCTACTTGTGGACCGGACCGTTAACCATTTGTTTAGGCTACACCTTGTTCAGTCACGTTACCTCATTAGCTAGTAATAGCTAACAACCTGGGGCGCGTTCAGCAGGATGCAACGTTTTGGAACGTTCAAATTGAAATATGCTATGTAGAACAAACATGCCTCTGACATGGCATTTCCATCTGCAACGTTCGAGAATGTTTTACAACTGAATGTGGCCCTGGTAACATTACCAGTAGCCTATACGCAAACATTTTGTGGCACAGAGAGAAAGAAAAAGGGATAGCAAACAATTTATTGACCAAATTCCTCGCCACTAAACTATATATGAATGGCTAAATAACTTTATTTTGCGTTAATGAGGACCCAGTGACTCAGGCTTGAGCACTTGGACCAGGACTCAGCCATAAGGACTCGTGACTCAGACTTTGACTCGAGCACAGGGGACTTGGGACTCGAGTCAGACTCAAGATGTAGGGACTCCACTACATCACTGGGTGAAACAGTGATTAGCTCCTGTTCAAAGTCCTTAGCTGCCATTCTACACTGAACAAAAATAAAAACACAACATGCAACAATTTTACGGAGTTACAGTTCATATAAGGAAAGCAGTCAATTGAAATAAATTCATTAGGCCCTAATCTATGGATTTCACGACTGGGCAGGGGCGCAGGCATGGTTGGGCCTGGGAGGGCATAAGCCCACCCACTGGGGAGCCAGGCCCAGCCAATCAGAATGAGTTTTTCCCCTCAAAATAGCTTTTTACAGACAGAAATACTCCTCAGTTTTATCAGCTGTCTGGGTGGCTGGTCTCAGACGATCCTGCAGGTGAAGAAGCCGGATGTGGAGGTCCTGCACTGGCGAGGTAACACGGTCTGCGGTTGTGAGGCCAGTTGGACGTACTGCCAAATTCTCTGAAACGACGTTCGAGGCGGCTTATGGTAGAGAAATTAACATTCAATTCTCTGACAATAGCTCTGGTGGACATTCCTGCAGTCAGCATGCCAATTGCACGCTCCCTCAAAACTTGAGACATCTGTAGCATTGTGTTTTGTGACAAAACCGCACATTTTAGTGGCCTTTTATTGTCCCCAGCACAAGGTGCACCTGTGTAATGATCATTCTGTTTAATCAGCTTCTTGATATGCCACACCTGTAAGGTGGATGGATTATCTTAGTAAAGGAGAAATGCTCACTAACAGGGATGTAAACAAGTTTGTGCACAAAATTTGAGAGAAATAAGCTTTTTGTGCATATGGAAAATGTCTGGGATCGTTTATTTCAGGTCATGAAACATGGGACCAACAATTTACACATTGCGTTTATATTTTTGTTCAGTATACTTTTGGACACCAATTTGGCTGCGGCGTCTGTGGAACGTTGATAACAAATGGCAATGACCCTCCGAGTGACGGAGGTGCAAATCATACTACCTTTTGGCACCATCTGGTGATTGTGCTACTCCCTCGCTCTGCGCTTGGGAGTGTATGTGTTTTGTATATAATGTGCAATATCTATATAGGCTGAATTAGGAATGTACATGGCTAGCTAATTATTATATACAGTATGTTTATCATATGTATGCTGTTGGGAAGAGAAAATGATGTTATTCAGAAATATATTTTGGTAGGACAAGGCTGTGTGTTTGTGCACATGGAAGTCAGTGATTTATAGGTTAATTAGGCAATACAAATGTGATGACTAAAATGAAAGGGCATTTAGTTGACTAAAATGGCCCACTGTTTTCGTAATTTTGACAATAACTAGACTAAATCATTACTCAACTGACAAAAATGTGACTAAGACTTAATGATATTTTAGTAAAAATGACTAAGACAAAAGAAAAGTGCCAAAATTAACACTGCTCAACACACAGCCCCATACAAAGGGAAAATGACACCAAGATGCCATTTAGGCATTCTCACTGACAATCATGTCTGAGTGTCATTCCGGTCTTCCTTTTCCTCTAATAAGGCCAAAATGTCAGGCCTTCAACTAGCTTTTCCTCCCTCTCTTTCCAATTTCGAAGAGAATTTAGTATAAGTAAAACTATAAGTCATCATCTAAGTGTCTTATTAAAAATTACATTTTATTGGGGGTCTTACCATGGCAGAGAAAGACAAAGCAATTTGATTTACACCAGTGTGAGACAGTTTCACGCCCCCTTTTTTGGGGGATCCCGTTGGCAGTCACTGACTGTAGGTGCCTGGTCTGTGGGTGTTTTCAGGCCAAGCTCAGACAAATGCACACACACACCTCGGTATGTAACAGGGCACAGAGGTCTAATAAAAGCTGCCAGACACTTGTTTTCATCTACAGCGGAAGGGCTGTCAGGCCGACAGGGTTCTCAGAATCCAGTAGGATGACAGGTGACTGAGCAATAAAGCGGCTTTACAATTTCAAATCAAATCAAAAGTTATTGGTCACATGCGCCGAATACAACAGGTGCAGACATTACAGTGAAATGCTTACTTACAGCCCTTAACCAACAGTGCATTTATTTTTAACAAAAAAAGTAAAAATAAAACAACAAAAAAAAGTATTGAGAAAAAAAGAGCAGAAGTAAAATAAAATAACAGTAGGGAGGCTATATATACAGGGGGGTACCGGTGCAGAGTCAGTGTGCGGGGGCACCGGCTAGTTGAAGTAATATGTACATGTGGGTAGAGTTAAAGTGACTATGCATAAATAATTAACAGAGTAGCAGCAGCGTAAAAAGGATGGGGTGCGGGGGCAGTGCAAATAGTCCGGGTAGCCATGATTAGCTGTTCAGGAGTCTTATGGCTTGGGGGTAGAAGCTGTTGAGAAGTCTTTTGGACCTAGACTTGGCACTCCGGTACCGCTTGCCGTGCGGTAGCAGGGAGAACAGTCTATGACTAGGGTGGCTGGAGTCTTTGACAATTTTGAGGGCCTTCCTCTGACACCGCCTGGTATAGAGGTCCTGGATGGCAGGAAGCTTGGCCCCAGTGATGTACTGGGCCGTACGCACTACCCTCTGTAGTGCCTTGCGGTCGGCGGCCAAGCAGTTGCCATACCAGGCGGTGATGCAACCAGTCAGGATGCTCTCAATGGTGCAGCTGTATAATTTTTTGAGGATCTGAGGACCCATGCCAAATCTTTTCAGTCTCCTGAGGGGGAATAGGCTTTGTCGTGCCCTCTTCACGACTGTCTTGGTGTGCTTGGACCATGATAGTTCGTTGGTGATGTGGACACCAAGGAACTTGAAGCTCTCAACCTGTTCCACTACAGCCCCGTCGATGAGAATGGGGGCGTGCTCAGTCCTCTTTTTTTTCCCTGTAGTCCACAATCATCTCCTTTGTCTTGGTCACGTTGAGGGAGAGGTTGTTGTCCTGGCACCACACGGCCAGGTCTCTGACCTCCTCCCTATAGGCTGTCTCATCGTTGTCGGTGATCAGGCCTACCACTGTTGTGTCGTCGGCAAACTTAATGATGGTGTTGGAGTCGTGCCTGGCCATGCAGTCATGGGTGAACAGAGAGTACAGGAGGGGGACTGAGCACGCACCCCCTGAGGGGCCCCCGTGTTGAGGATCAGTGTGGCAGATGTGTTGTTACCTACCCTTACCACCTGGGGGCGGCCCGTCAGGAAGTCCAGGATCCAGTTGCAGAGGGAGGTGTTTAGTCCCAGGATCCTTAGCTTAGTGATGAGTTTAGAGGGCACTATGGTGTTGAATGCTGAGCTGTAGTCAATGAATAGCATTCTCACGTAGGTGTTCCTCTTGTCCAGGTGGGAAAGGGCAGTGTGGAGTGCAATAGAGATTGCATCATCTGTGGATCTGTTGGGGCGGTATGCAAATTGGAGTGGGTCTAGGGTTTCTGGGATAATGCTGTTGATGTGAGCCATGACCAGCCTTTCAAAGCACTTCATGGCTACAGACGTCAGTGCTACGGGTCGGTAGTCATTTAGGCAGGTTATCTTAGAGTCCTTGGGCACGGGGACTATGGTGGTCTGCTTGAAACATGTTGGTATTACAGACTCAGTCAGGGACATGTTGAAAATGTCAGTGAAGACACTTGCCAGTTGGTCAGCACATGCTCGGAGTACACGTCCTGGTAATCCGTCTGGCCCTGCGGCCTTGTGAATGTTGACCTGCTTAAAAGTCTTACTCACATCGGCTACGGAGAGCGTGATCACATAGTCATCCGGAACAGCTGGTGCTCTCATGCATGCTTCAGTGTTGCTTGCCTCGAAGCGAGCATAGAAGTGGTTTAGCTCGTCTGGTAGGCTTGTGTCACTGGGCAGCTCGCGGCTGTGCTTCCCTTTGTAGTCTGTAATAGTTTTCAAGCCCTGCCACATCCGACGAGCGTCAGAGCCAGTGTAGTACGATTCAATCTTAGCCCTGTATTGACTCTTTGCCTGTTTGATGGTTCGTCGGAGGGCATAGCGGGATTTCTTATAAGCGTCCGGGTTAGCGTCCCGTTCCTGGAAAGCGGCAGCTCTACCCTTTAGCTCAGTGCGGATGTTTCCTGTAATCCATGGCTTCTGGTTGGGGTATGTACGTACGGTCACTGTGGGGACGACATCATCGATGCACTTATTGATGAAGCCAGTGACTGATGTGGTGTACTCCTCAATGCTGTCTGAAGAATCCCGGAACATGTTCCAGTCTGTGCTAGCAAAACAGTCCTGTAGCTTAGCAATTTCATCTCCTTTTAAATGAATGAAACGAAGTGAGGCCCAGCCATCAGTCAAATCACAGTTCAAGAGGCGACTCACTTGGATAGTTAAAAAGCCTTTTTTGAAAGACCGAGAATGTTGAAAGTAACAGACTGAACGTGCAAAAACAAACATGACTGAAGAAAGTGAACTTTACTGCCAATAAGATCAGAGTATATTTCAAGGTCACGATAAGCAGTCGTAGTAAATTACAGTCTAATGACAATGGTAATTGCAAAGACCATTCTGTTCTATTGAAAGGGAAATGTAGAGTCTGAAGTCACTCATCCCTGTCAAAGAAAATGCATATAAGTGCCTAATGATGTAGGCTACTTCATATATTCCAATGAAGCAGAGGAATACTTTTAATGAAAGAGGTCCGGCTTCATCTGAGAGGAGTTCATGCCAAAGTCTTGAACATCTCCCTTGATCTCTCTAACAAGCGCAACAACAGGGGCTCAGGAAATGTGCTTTGAAGGTCGCAGCTTCACTTGGGATGAAAACTTTGAGATGAGAAGATAATACTGCCACAAGGGCTTTTCAGCCTTTGATTGCAGTGCTGTTTTTATAAGGGTTGGGGGGGCAGAGGGAGCCACAAACAAACAGCAAAAGGAAAGCAGGGAAAATTGTGCATTTTAAAATATGCCATGATGAGATTATGTAATCAAGTATCATACAATGAGTAATTACTAATGTTTCAATGGGGTTTTATACCAAGGAATTCAGGAGACAGTTTATTTGGAAACCATTCCAGTTTGGCAGAAATGCGGGGGATGACATCATGAAGGGAAATTAGAAAACATGTAGGCTACTGCTGTCTTTGTTTGTCATTTCGGTACATTCTTCAAAATTGTTTAGAACGCCCTTTGAGGAAATTATACACTGATCAAGTTAAACTCACCTCTGCTGTCAAACACGTTAGCGCACAGGGCAATGATGCTGCAACAGAATCCGTTTTGGCTGAGTTAAGCTAAATCGACACAGGCCATCTTATTTAACAAAATAACACTTTTGCAGCACTCATGACCTTTGTCAGCGGGGTATATATTCTTACACACCAATGTTTTTTGCAAAACGTTTTTCAATACATTGAGGGTATGATAGGTTGAGAGTTTCTAGACTGAGAATACGAAGAAAACTTCTAAAGCTTAGTAGGGCCTAGACTAAAGGCTAAACTTCACCAAAACAGTCTTGAAATTGTAGCAACGATGTTAATGATAACCTTCTGGTAGAGATGGAAAGGCTTTTCCATAACCAGTCTCAATTACATGTTAACTACGAAGTAGCCTATACCTACCTGGCAGAATGATATGATCATTATTTGCATCAATCCAACAGCAATTAGTTTTGCACACTCTACAATCACGAGCGCTACAGAAACATTGCTAACCAAACTGGTGCCACTTGAATTAAAGGGTAACTGCACTCAAACATTTATTTCTTCCAGGAATTTGGGAAAAAACTAGAGCCCTGAGCTGGATATAATTTGACACATCTTAGATTTCTGTTATAATATACCGCTTCCACTGTATACTGGGGTATCGCCCAAGCCTACCAGTCACAGAATATGCCAGCTAATCAGCTCCCGACCAGCAGCCATCTAGTAAATAATTCTTCCAACACACAAGAGAAACTATGGCCTAACCTTCACAATAATCCTTGCTTTCACAGCCCTTCGACTACTTGCAGTTACGCTACCTTAAACGCAAACAGCACTCTAAAGCTCATCCACTAGCAAGTTTGTAAGGACAAGTTACAGAAGAGCTGTAGGCTAATATGGAAATAGATGAAAGATGGAAACAACTTTAACACGCTCAAGCGCTCAGCTATTTTAACTTCTCAGCCAAGATAGATTCAACAGTTGATCTTATTAAAGCACCTCTGCTTCAACTAGGCAACCCCATCAGCCTTACAAGAAATTCAATATTCATCTTATAACTTCGGAAAATAACTCCCACTGGATTCCCTGCCCAATGAAAAAAATTGACAATTTATTTTCTTTGGCTCCTCCACTACCTCCTTTAGACTGGTTCAATGGCTGTAGACTACTTTTTTCCCCTCTGCTTCCTTCCCCCTCTCTCCATGAAGGTGCGCTCTCCCACAGCAAACCTGCTGTCTTTTGTCAGGGAGTGAAGGTGCCCTTCTGCCCCTCGACCGCTGGCTGTCAGAGTTTCTAGCACCATCCGGCCTCCACCCCTCAAGTCCATCCCAGAGAGATAGGCAATATCCCAGATATCAAACGCAAACTCAAAGTTGACATGTTTCTTTTTTCTTATACATCAGCAGATTAGGTCCCTTAGATTCTGACCAACTTTCATGCCCTAGATTCTTGCTGTTTCTGTTCACCGAGATGCAAGGCCAAAGCGAGGGGGAGGCGAAAGCTGAAGTGTAACATATACAGCCAGGCGTGCACTCACACTACCGAAACTAAGCAATCATTCTGAGAGGATACACACACACACACACCACTGCAGTCAAGACACGCTGTCAATTACACTAAAAAACAGGGCAGCGGTCTACGATGAGGTCACTAAAAGTGCATTGCGGGCGACACTATAGCCTAGGCCACTATTCAACTTTGTGGGATTAATAGGGTGGTAATTTGTGTCTCGCCGAGGGTGGCATATCGGCCAGGACTGGGCCTGATCAGCGTTGATTAGTCTATAAATTAAGAAAAGATTCCGTATCAAATTATACCATGCCAGGCTGGAGAGGATTGGCCCATTGTCCATTTGATACATTAGCACATTATAGGCCTCAGAGCCAGAACCACCTTGTCGACTGCTGTTGAATAATTAATGAAGTCAGACACATCCAACCTTTTTTTAAAGACCGATTTATTAGCAAGCAATGAAAACGTGCATTGTATAAAAGAAAGTCCACAGCCTACAGCGCTCTACACCCCACGCATCTAGGGATGAGCTGCTCAAGCATCAAAAGGACAGTTGGAAAGAGGACATGCAGAATATTTAGACAGACTAAGTTAGCAAAACAATTGCTTATAAATCATTAGTAAACACTCCCACTATGAGGTAAAGTTAAACTACATGAAAATAAAGTTTCTAAAACAATCCTAAAATGAATGTAGGCCTATTTAAAACGTCTTCATCCATAACCGTCAGTTACACGGTTATTCAATTACCGTCACAGCCCTTCCTGTGGGTAGGAAGACTATACAGAGAGAGAGCAGGAGAAAGAACTGACAGAGAACAGCAATTGTGAGCCGTTTAAATGTCAGTTAAAAGTGGTAGCCAGAGTCCAGCAAGTGTGTGTAGTCCGTGGGAGAGGGTGGAAAATAAAAACAAGCCTGGGGATTTCGGCAGAATACTACCCTACATGTTTTGCAAACGATAAGTTTTATCCCATTGCACTAGTTCACCAACATCCCCCCCCTGCATAAACTAACAAGAACAGCCTCACACAGAGACCTCTAAAAGATTAAGGCTTTATCTCCCTCACCCCATGATGCTGGCCTTCTCCAGGCAGAGACTGATATTTAACGCCACTGTGGGCTTAGAGGTAAGCAATTAATCACATTAACAAATACTCCAGCGCACTGTCGTCCTCCATCACGGCGACGTTGCGTGGCATCTGGGTTGTTGACAGAAAGAGGCTCTCGATAGGCAGCCTCCGTAGCACACTTTCAGAATCACACCATTAGGTATGCCTATGTATATTTAATTTGGTAGGAATGGGGGGAACGTCAGCAATTGCCAATTCTGTGCGAGTAACTCAACCACAACCCCCATGTAGGCTGCGCATAGCTTCAGCCATCCTCATGAAATGCAATGAGGGTTGTACGTATAGGAGAAGCTTGCTCTTGGCTGCAGATGGCAACGACTCCACAAAACCTGCTCGAAGACTATTCACATTCATAAAAAAAAAAAATTTAAACAGTAAGAGGCTTATACTCAATGAGACAGAAATTGAGGTAGAGACTGAAATCAACAAATGCATGTGCTTTGTAGTGGGTTGACAGATTCCGCAGTGTATATATGTGAATGGAATAACCCAAAAACAAACAACTGTTTATATACCAGCAGAGCTTTTTATTGTGTTCCCCGGTGGCTCCCCTGGGCTACAAGCTCCTTCCTGCCAGCTTAGCTCCTATGCGTGCTGCAGGTGCCCAGGGAGGGATCTGTCACAACCGCACGTCGGCCATATCGCCTCACCCACCGCCCCTGCCCCCTGGGCATGGGTACGTGGGAAATGGAAGTTAATCATGAGCTTAGCATCAAGGGCCTTGATTTAAGACAATAGGAGAATAAAAGTGGTCGTTCCTTCTGTATTGGGTGTGATATGAATTCGGTTATGCCGGGGACTGGAGTCTAACTGAAGCCAGAACACTGTCTTTGGCATTGAAAATGTGCTTCAAAGAATTGCACAGCGATTAGTCTCATCTCACGGGTCTCAACGCTTGGCTACATGAGCCTTCATCACACAGCTGCCTGTCTTCATCTACAGGAGTGTCGATACAAGCCCAACAAAGGTTCCTTTTTACATGTCAATTAAATTATCATCAGGATGAATCTGTGATTTTTAAATCAATGAGTCACTTCCAAGAGGGTGGGTAGAGTGATCCAATGCGAAGAACACTAAAGAGGTAAAGATTCTTTCAACATGAGCACTCACTATCCAGAGTACATTGTTTAAATGCTGCTTTTGTTTGTTTTAACACACATTTTTAAAAAAAATCTCTCCCCTTGGTTAATTAACCATTTCTGAGGTACATGCAATTCTGGCCTCTGCCTGTATTTGATGATGTAGGCTAAACACAATTGGAACTGAAGAGCCACAGCTCTGGTAAGCCCAATTCATTGCCGGGCATCGAATCAAATCAAGCCTCATGCCCAGTGCTGTGTGCTCCGAACAATGCATTACAGGGACTCTGAACATTTTTGTTTTACAAAGTTTGCCTCTCCACTGCAGGTAATCGGGCACTGCATATTTCATTAGCTGTTGGACAGATTGCGGCGACTGAGATGCTGTAGGGAATAAACGTAGGTTTTGGGATACTCATCAGCCAAGCCGCTGTTAAACATAATCAGAATTGGATCCTTACCACATAATGCTTTAGAGGAACTGTGTTCACAGTGAGTTGCACTCTCCTTGCTTCAAGTAATTTGCTTTTGATACATGTTCAAGTTACAAAACATTGAAGACTAACCCAATAATGAGATAGAATAGCTTGACGAAACAGCAATTCCATTTGGCATATTGCCTGCTGCCAAAGGGGACCTTGAAAACAGGTTCTCTAGACAGCTCAGAGGCCATTAAATGTGCATGATACATTTGTCAAAGAAATCCTTCTGCATTAGGCTATGTCATATAAGAAATACATGAGCATTGGAATGCATCTTTAATTATGATTCTCATTTAAATCCAATAGGGGATAACTAAACACTTTCGAAGGAGTATGTAGCATCGTTGTTGGCCTTTATTGTACATTTCAAAGACAAAAGATAGATACTTCTTACCATTGTATGTGTTAGAAGCGTGAGCTATAGGCTACTCTTTGTAATGCCAATTATCACTGATTACTTCTGCCGCTAGCCTATACACTAACATGAGAGAAGCTAGAGAGTTCAGCATGTATTGCTTCAGTTTAATCCACCTACGAGATCTTCATTCTGGTGGGCAATGAAAGGGTATAGCTGTGGCCTAAGGCCTGTGTGATTCACCCATATAATCTGGGTTTATCGGTCCTAGCAGATGAGGGATTGCCGCCTGTTGTTTTACCGATCAATAGAGGGTTAGCCTAATCAACTTAAGCCTCAGATCGCACAGAGACGGACCTGGTTGCCTGGCAAAGAATCCACCAGGCTTTCTTTCTCTCCCTTCCTCACCTTGAGCAAAGTGCCAGTTTGCAAGATCAAAGGTGATCGAGATACGCAGCGAGCGTCCATCTACGGCTCAGGCTCCAAGCGCCAGCCTTGGCTTTGGCCAGGAGACACACCTATGGTACCCTCGAGGTGGGTTTGTTTGTGTGCGTGTATCACCACAGATGAAACCCAGTGCTTAAACCCTTCCTGAACATCCAGCTCATTATCTCTGTGACAGAGACTCTTTCCCTCCCATCGCTCCTCTGACAGAATAGGCAGGATGGAAACCAGACAGTGCCTTGTGGTTTGAGTTTCAGTAAGCTCAATGCGGTGTTTGCAATCCCCTCAGTCAGTCAATGCAGCAACTTGACGAATGAGATGTGCTGTATTTGTTTAAATGAACCAAGGGATGTTTTGGCAACTCCAATCAATAAAAAAAATTATACATGAGCTTCTACACAAAACATGACACTGATTGCCTGGTGTTTTAAACAGGTAGCCTACGGACCAGATAAGCCAAATAAAATGTACTATATATATATAAAATTACTGTAATAGCCCCAACTGTTCTCCAACAGTACAAGATGTGTGTGTGTGTGTGTGGGGGGGGGGGGTTAAAAATAACTTGTCATGCCACTCACTGTTCCATCACGAACAATGTTTGCATATTTCAATATTAGCTTGGCATACTGCTGATAAAGCCAATCTCGCATTTTCATATTGCCTGCTTGTTCAACATAATGGTTCAACATAATGGTTAGCTTCAGATAACTGGAGAAGAGGCTCAACCAAAATCAAAATCAATAGCAGCATTATAGCATCCAGGCAACCATGATGACCAAATCAGTCCTCAGATCAGCATGAAATGTGTTTATAGCCATCATGTAGCCTATTCTGTTCTCGCTGTCAAGTAAAACACTTGATGATTTATCGATCGCAAGCATTCGGATGTTAAAAAAAACACAGAACAAGGCTCAACACAAACTTGATGTCATTAAATAATTGATTTGAGGAACGTTCGGAATGATCGAACTCTAAGAATAACAAGAGACTTACAAAAATCTGCTGCATCAAATAAGACACGTCCAGAAGAGAGCTTGATAGATGGGTGAATGATCTTCCCACCATCCTCTGGTTACCTAGTAAATCACACAGCTAGCTAACCATTTATCTTACAGAAAGGCTGGGAAACCATGTGACCACCCAAGGCAGCAATTATGTTGCATTGGACCCATCCCAAATGGCACCCTTTTCCCTATATAGTGCACTACTTTTGACCAGGGCCCATAGGGTGTCATTTGGGATTCACTCAATGCAATTCTGCATTGAGGCTCCTTGCAATTTTGCTGAGGAAGTCGTCTGGAGCTCTACTTGAAGGTACTTGATACAGACAACACACAGTCTAGGCAAAGCTTGGTGCTTAGTGTGGGAGAGGAATAATAGTAGCCACGATAACCTCGACTTTGGCTAGGATACCCAACTTTGACGAGTTAGTGAATAAATGAATGAGTGAATGACTACAACAATACAGTTCTATGCCTATTCCTCATGAGGAAATGTCCAGGATGTTCTGACCTCAGGACATTGCTTGCCTAGCTAATTTTAGCTAGCTGACTAACAATCTGTCAGCCTATTCATAACACTGAACAAATTGTTGATTTGTAGGTTGTCCTGTCCTGTGCTAGTTATAACCTAGCTAGTTAACGTTACTCATCATATTTCAAAGACCCTTCGGGAAAGCAGGGAAAGTTCTGCAAACGGGGAAGTTGTGCATGAAAGTTTGCTACGAAAACTGCATTATGAGGTCAAGGAGACAGATCGAGACATTACCATGCAGTCAATGAAGCGAGGCATCAACCCATCTAGAACAGCAGCAAGAATGACTCGCTTCTAATTAGCAATCATCTTGACTGCAACGCAACCAACGTTAGCTTTGGCTAGCTAGCTAATACTGTAGATAGCTAACTACTTACCATGGATCGAACTCGTGGATGATACTCTCGAACCGGATCACTGCAAAAAGTCTAGCACTGAAGCCTGCCAACCAGGCCAAAAAAAGAATAGTAAACGAGAGTAAAGACTGCCACCCCGCTGGCTGTGCCAGTCCGCCAGAGAGGCCTCCTTTGCCCCCACCTCCACCCACGGCGTTTGGTCGGCTGTTACCATGCAGCGAGCCCCCGGCATTCGGGGAAGCTTTATGCTTGCCGTCCGTGGCTGTGTGCTGCTCCGCCATATTCTGCGTGGTTTGCGGCGTCGGTGTGTTTGAAAGAGTAGTGAGCACCCTCCTGCCACGCTCCCCTATCTCCCTCTATTCCCGTACTGCTCCCAAGGTTTTGACGTGCTTTTCTCTCCTTGTCTTTGCTGTAAGTCCACCGGCTTTTTATTCACATTCGTCAGTGACAACCACCATTACATCCCGCACGCTCCTGCAACATTTCATCAGATTGATTGCAGATGGGAGGGAATGGGCGGGACAACAAGAAGCACTGATAGCCTCTCACAGAACGACAGATACAACAGGGCGGAGCCAAAGACTGCTGAGCGGTTGGATATTCAAAACCAATCCCGCGCAAGTACTACATTGACAGACCGATTTATTTACCAATGGAATATCACAACCTACATAAGAACATTGAAACCCCTGGAAATGTATTATAGTGGCTACAATATAATTGTTATATCCCGATAAAAATTAGTAATTATGGTTTATTTAATCATTTACTGTGTGGATTTGACAATGATTAAAATATTGGCCAAGCTGCGCACAGAGTAGTTGCATAATACAGATCCCTGACTCTGAGAATGGAATGGGTTGTCTTGTCTTGTAAACAAGAAAGAGACTGTGATATTGTGAAGATGAATAATGTTTTATGTGAAGTGATATTTATATTTATGTTCTCTGCTGGGGCATGGGTATTAATAAAGATTGATGTGTTCTCATCACTATCTGTCCCACAGCAAAGACAAAAGTACACCATACATCATTGTGTAACCTAGGTATACAGTGCATTCAGAAAGTATCCAGACCTCTTGACTTTTTCCACATTTTGTTACGTTACAGCCTTATTCTAAAATTGATGAAATAGTTTTTTCCCCCTCATCAATCTACACACAATACCCCATAATGACAAAGGAAAAACTGGTTTTTAGACATGTATAGAAGAAATGTATAAAAAATAATGAACTGAAATATCACATTTACATAAGTATTCAGACCCTTTACTCTGTACTTTGTTGAAGCACCTTTGGCAGCAATTACAGCCTCGAGTCTTCTTGGGCATGACGCTACAAGCTTGCCACACCTGTATTTGGGGAGTTTCTCTCATACTGCAGATCCTCTCAAGCTCTGTCAGGTTGGATGGGGAGCGTCGCTGCACATTCAGGTCCTTAGTGCTCTGGAGCAGGTTTTCATCAAGGATCTCTCTGTACTTTGCTCCGTTCATCTTTCCCTCGATCCTGACTAGTCTCCCAGTCCCTACCACTGAAAAACATCCCCACAGCACGATGCTGCCACCACCTTGCTTCACCGTAGGGATGGTGCCAGGTTTCCTCCAGACGTGACCCCTGGCATTCAGGCCAAAGAGTTCAATCTTGGTTTCATTAGACCAGATAATCTTGTTTCTCATGGTCTGAGAGTCCTTTAGGTGCCTTTTGGCAAACTCCAAGAGGCTGTCAGGTGCCTTTTACTGAGGAGTGGCTTCCGTCTGGACACTCTACCATAAAGGCCTGATTGGTGGAGTGCTGCAGAGATGGTTGTCCTTCTGGAAGTATCTCCCATCTCCACAGAAGAACTCTGGAGCTCTGTCAGAGTGACCATCGGGTTCTTGGTCACCTTCCTGACCAAGGCCCTTCTCCCCTGAATGCTCAGTTTGGCAACATTCCCTTTAAGAATGATGGAGGCCACTGTGTTCTTGGGGACCTTCAATGCTGCAGGAATGTTTTGGTTCCCTTCCCCAGATCTGTGCCTCGACACAATCCTTTCTCAGAGCTCTACGGACAATTCCTTCAACCTCCTGGCTTGGTTTTTGCTCTGACATGCACTGTCAACTGTGGGACTTTAGATAGACAGGTGTGTGCCTTTCCAAATAATGTCCAATCAATTGAATTTTCCACAGGTTGACTTGTAGAAACATCTCAAGGAGGATCAATGGAAACAGGATGCACCTGAGCTCAATTTCGAGTCTCATAGCAAACGGTCTGAATACTTATGTAAATAAGGTATTTCTGTTTTTCATTTGCAAAAAATTCTAAAAACCTGTTTTCGCTTTGTCATTATGAGGTATTGATGAGGGGGAAAAAGTATTTAATCCATTTTAGAATAAGCCTGTAACGTAATAAAATGTAGGAAAAGTCAAGTGGTCTGAATACTTTCCGAATGCACTGTAGCTCTCTGGATAATACAGTTTAAAGCTTTTATACTACGCTATTTAGATGTGGAGGAAATGGGTGAGTTTTTTTTATTGAGTGTGATACGATTGATTGAAGATCAATAGATTGAATGATTGGTTGATTTAAAGGCTATAATATTGGATTCTGCCACAAAGGTATTTGTGTGTGCAATATCAAACACATTCATCACGATATGTTCCATGAGACAAGAAAGACTCATGGGTAGTTTACATCTCTGGAGGGAAAACTAATGTGGGTATTATAACAGCACTTCTTACTATAATGCATACCACTTTGTATTGAACTGACATAAAAATAAAAATAAAAGGTATAACTTGACAAGTTGCTGGAATAGAGCATCTGTTGCATACTTGGCTGTTATGTTTATATTAGGTTAATAGTTTCAAGGCAAAATGCACAGTCCTTGCCCTTGGAAAATATCTCTTCACAGCATTTTACCCTGAACAATAGTGAAGTAGGCTTTTCTATAAAATACAGGGCCATTGAATAATTTTTAAAAAACTGTGATCTTGGGAAATATTGAATATGAATAAATATAAAGAATAATATGATATGAACAGAATTAAATAGATAGCCTATCTAACAATCATTTCATTCAACTCACTTCCCTCCAGTGCAACATCTGTGTTGCCTCAGTGAGGGATAAGTTATTGACTGTGAAAGTTGATTGCCTCTTATGTGTTCATTGTGTGGTTGGGTTACACCGTATAACACAACAGGACAATGAACTCATAAGAGGCAATCAACTTTCAGAGTCAATGTACAGAACAAGTGACCATTGGGTCACATAGAAAATGGGAAGAATATTCATCATAGAACATTGGTGGGTAATTGAAGCTTGGGCCAGCTTAATGGTGAGCCTGGATAGAGAGATGATGGAGAGAGAGATAAGAGGGGGATAAAGAGAAGTGGGAAAAACAAGCACAGATTTAAGAGGGGAATTCAAGGAATTAACAAAGCAGCAAGATTGTATAGGCTGAGACAGGATAAAAAAGAATAGACTAAGAGGGAAGAGTAGTAAAGAAAGAGTGATAGTGTGATGTCTTGCAGGTAGACCAGAATCGGATTAGGTCTGTAATACAGAGAAACCACTGCAGAAGTGTGCTATTGCTGCAGCTCAGAGCCAATGGGAGGAATTCAGCTAGAGAAAGTGTCTCTCATTCATCACAAATGGCTATATATTTCACCACAGTAACATTAGCCTCCAGAAAATCCTGAAAGTGTGACCTTTGAATCAGTGAAAAATACAATGCTGTGAAGATAGTTTCAATGGCATCCCATTGTCACATGTAATACAGAGAAACCACTGCAGAAGTGTGCTATTGCTGCAGCTCAGAGCCAATGGGAGGAATTCAGCTAGAGAAAGTGTCTCTCATTCATCACAAATGGCTATATATTTCACCACAGTAACATTAGCCTCCAGAAAATCCTGAAAGTGTGACCTTTGAATCAGTGAAAAATACAATGCTGTGAAGATAGTTTCAATGGCATCCCATTGTCACAGAACAGATTAAAACAAGCTGCTTTGGGTGCAGATGCAGGGCAGGGCAGATTCACTTGCTTCTGTCTCCTGAGAGAGAGCCTTGAGTGTCTGTTTGTTCCTCTCTGTCTTTCATTGTTTCTTATTTACTGGCTTTCATGAGTTCTTTACATTTACATTTTAGTCATTTAGCAGACACTCTTATCCAGAGCGACTTACAGTTAGTGAGTGCATACATCATTTTTTTATTTTTCATACTGGCCCCCCGTGGGAATCAAACCCACAACCCTGGCGTTGCAAACGCCATGCTCTACCAACTGAGCTACATCCCTGCCGGCCATTCCCTCCCCTACCCTGGACGACACTGGGCCAATTGTGCACCGCCCAATGGGTCTCCCGGTCGCGGCCGGCTACGACAGAGCCTGGATTCGAACCAGGATCTCTAGTGGCACAGCTAGCACTGCGATGCAGTGCCTTAGAACACTGCGCCACTCGGGAGGCATGCAGCGAGAGAGACTATTTAAGACAGTCGGCAGGTGCTTACTCAGCCAAGGCCTAGCATACAAAGATTCAAGATGGCGGGAGTTCAGGTGGGCCTTCGCTCTTCAGCTTCCTTTTGGAAGTTTTCTTGGTAAGCCATTTTCATTCAAGATTGCGGGTTGGGGGCTTCAAATCTAGTAAACAATCTGAGGTTCATAACTTATTTGTCATGGCTCACAAGTGTACACAATTAGGTATAAAAAGGGAAAAAGAAGGCCCCCTTTTCCCTTGGCTCTCAAGCAATGTGAGCAACATCAGGTTGAAAATAGTCATAATCCTCTATTTGTCTGTTGGGTCATAAGGGATAAGCAGGGTCTGCTCTGAGGTTGAGAAGGTAAAGAGGCCTGCTGGTGGTACCACAATATCATCCAAATTGAAGGGTCTTTGAAACAGACATAGTCTGTCTAAGAGCTTTGGAGTGGAAGTTCCATTCCATACATCCATCGATCGGCTCAAGCTATTTGTCGGGGTTTCACACAGTAGGCCTCCAATCATCTCAAATCACTCAAAATTGTGCTTCTTCTCGTTATGTAAGCTGGGGCAAGTCACGGATGACCTCCCTCATTGCCACAGTTCTGAGAAACACGTATTCTGCAATGTACTTTTTAATGATGCCTCCAATTTCATGCAGATGGCGTGTGAGTTGTGGTGCAGAGTGTTATCTGGTGGCACAATCTGTTATACAAGTTGGAAATCAAGAGGATTCAGAAAAGCAAACGCATGAAGTTCCAGCATTAACCACTTGCCTTGCCTTGCACAATAAGCTAAAGAAGCTACATAAAAGCAAAGGTAAGCAACTTACCAAATCATAATATAAAACTGATAATAATTTAACTAACATCACTTGCATGTAAAAACACAGAGACAGGATGTTATGTCTTCATTTGTTTATAAAATAGCCAGATGTCTAGTCTATTCTTTAGAATCTTTTTAACAGCTTCTTTCTCTTATTTTACAAGCTCTACAATGTACCAAACAGAGTTAGAAACCATTTAAATGTTTATGTATGAAAGCAGGGACTTTTAACAATATAAAGGGCTAAACAGCATGCGGTACTCCAGAGCCTGCACGCATTGACTCTATTGAGCTCTCCCTATTCTAACAGTGCTACAACCTCAAGAACAGCACAGCATATGCAGCTGTGCATCACAATCCCGAGTGGAAAATAGACATACAATATGCAATTGAAAGAGTATCTCTATTTATTCTGACCAAAGACACCATATTTTATCATGTAAACAAATAAAAGAAACAGAAAACAGACCTGGAAAGCCTATTGTACTCTACAAGGTGCGGGGTGGCAAGTAGCTTAGTGGTTAAGAGCGTTGTGCCAGTAACCGAAAGGTTGCTGGTTCTAATCCCTGAGCTGACTAGGTGAAAAATCTGTCGATGTGCCCTTGAGCAAGGCACTTAACCATAATTGCTCCTGTAAGTCGATCTGGATAAGAGCATCTGCTAAATGACTAAAAGGTAGAAATGCATACAATAGAGACATACACAAAAAAACCATTGTTGGGCCCTTTTCAATATGTTCACATAGAAAACCTACAGTTGGGTTCAAATCATGTATTACAAAGGTAGGAACAGGTTCTAAATAAAATGGCTCTATTAAACCTGCCCAAATTAAATCATGTTTCTATGGCAACATAATACTAATCCAATTTCACCAAAGCTTGTTCATTTCTTTTTAACACAAACAATCTTTGGTTATGCAAAGTGGTGTTAAAGGGGGCAGAAAGCCAAATGAGCTCTGGTGTTAATATATGTGGGTATCAACTGTCTTAACCCTGGTTGGCAGCTTTCGTTCATTCACTCAACTGTAAGGGGTGAAATTTGCTCTGAAAGTGTGTATGTCTGAGAGTGTGTCAAGTTGACTATAGTCTCACTTGGCCAGATTTACAGCACTGTGCATAGTAGTAGGCAGACAATGTGAGACTACGGACTCTGGCTTGCGCGACATGCAAAGATATAATTTACTTGCAATATCATATCTATCATCCAAGAAAAGGGTAATGTTAGTTAGGAGTACTATAAACTCTTAGAAAAAAGGGTTCCAAAAAAACACTTTTAAGGTCTGAAAAGATCTGACAAGCTTTACTTTTGAATTGTAATGTCCTTTAAACAATTTGTTCTGGTCAAGATCAAGCATGTAACTGCATTCCAAATTATAATAATAATAACACGGCTAGACAGGGCAACTGACACAAAGAACACAGCTGACGCTTCAAAGGACAAGGACACCAAGGAGCACAGTTATTAACAAAAGCCTTTCTAAAGTGAAAGGTCTTTAGGACCTAGCTGCTCCCCATGATCCCTCCTGAGGTTGATGGCCTGCCATTCAGGAATGAGAAATGTTACATGTGAAAAACAGTTGCACTTGGCCTGACATCATCCCACAGACAAAAATATGATTCAGATGTTGAAAACAAGTGTGAATCCCAATTTCCAAGCTACCTCGGCTGACGAATAGCCTTGCTCTGACATTCCTGAGCTTCCAACCCTTGCCATTTAATTTGAAAAACAACAGATTTATGGGATGTTACTTGGGTGACACCCCCAAAACTAGACAGCAATATTCTGGCAGCAATATTCTATACAAGAAGAGCAGAAGACTGCTCCACTGAATTACATCAACCATGATGACAAACTTATCCAAACAGGGTACATGTTGGTTTTAAAGGGGCAGTGCAGTTAAAAACGTGATATTTGCTGGTTTTTTTTAATGATATTTCCACACTCTAACCATCCACAGGTTTTATGCGAGTAAAGTTATGCCATATAAAAAAAATCATGACAGCTGTGATGGAAACAGGAAGTTTCGGTACAATTATAAATGCCTACAGATCATTTGTTCGTTCGACATGGTGGGATCTTTTTGTGTCGGTAAAATATTTTACGTGAGAAATGGCGGTGGAAACGCCTTTATGCGCAAATATTGATATAACAACCATCATATCGAAGTAAACTTGGAGTCATGCGATGACATGGTGTGTGGTCCTCCCTCTACGACTCGGGAAACCATGCAGTTTATTAGGCTACAGATGAAATAAGTTATGATGAACTTCAGAGGGTGGTGAAAGTGCACAGTGATCTTGATGCTCCTTTCCAATAAATATCGAGGGTCTTATTCTGGTGACATGATGATTGATGCTTGACTGTTGTTTGACAAATACAAATATTATCGCTCTTATCCATAATAATCTCATCATGTAGACTAGCCTACCTGCACTGTATCTGCGAGCTGTTGGCTGTAGCGCACGTGCCAAGACCAGAGTAGGCACATTTGCTATTTAACGCAACAGTTTTTGTGACAAAACTATCCATAGAGTTGAAAATGCGATGGAAACACATTGAACTTTGGATTTTGCAAAGCTGTCATCAAGGCAAAGGGTGGCTATTTGAAGAATCTCAAATATAAAATATATTTTGATTTGTTTAACACTTTTTTGGTTACTACATAATTCGATATGTTATTTCATAGTTTTGATGTCTTCACTGTTATTCTACAATGTAGAAATAGTAAAAATAAAGAAAAACCATTGAATGAGTAGGTGTTCTTAAACTTTTGACCGGTAGTGTACATCAGTCGGGTTTTAGACCAGGTCATAGCACTACCTCTGCTGCATCCCTAGTTATAAATGATGTGGTTAACTGTATGGATAAAAGGCAACATTGTGAAGCCCTCTTAATTGACCTGTCAAAGTCTTTCGATACTGTTGATCACTCACTGCTAACTCAATTGGCCTAGACCAGGCTACATGTAACTAGTAAAAAAAAAATTTGACAGATAAAACTCAACATGTATCTACTGATGGTGTTAAATCAGGTTTCCTGGATATTACGAAAGGTGTCCCGCAGGGGTCGATTCTCGGTCCTGTACCTTTTACTGTTTACATTAACAATATCGACTTGTCTGTAAAAAATTGTACCATTTGTATGCCGATAATACTGTTGTGTAGCTAATGCCCCCAGGGTTGACCAGGCTCTATCTGAACTACAGTCTGCCTTCATTGTATTACAGAAAAACTTTATTGACCTGAAATTAGTATTGAATGCAAGTAAAACTAAGTATACAGTGGGGAAAAAAAGTATTTAGTCAGCCACCAATTGTGCAAGTTCTCCCACTTAAAAAGATGAGAGAGGCCTGTAATTTTCATCATAGGTACACGTCAACTATGACAGACAAATTGAGGGAAAAAAAATCAGAAAATCACATTGTAGGATTTTTAATGAATTTATTTGCAAATTATGGTGGAAAATAAGTATTTGGTCACCTACAAACAAGCAAGATTTCTGGCTCTCACAGACCTGTAACTTCTTCTTTAAGAGGCTCCTCTGTCCTCCACTCGATACCTGTATTAATGGCACCTGTTTGAACTTGTTATCAGTATAAAAGACACCTGTCCACAACCTCAAACAGTCACACTACAAACTCCACTATGGCCAAGACCAAAGAACTGTCAAAGGACACCAGAAACAAAATTGTAGACCTGCACCAGGCTGGGAAGACTGAATCTGCAATAGGTAAGCAGCTTGGTTTGAAGAAATCAACTGTGGGAGCAATTATTAGGAAATGGAAGACATACAAGACCACTGATAATCTCCCTCGATCTGGGGCTCCACGCAAGATCTCACCCCGTGGGGTCAAAATGATCACAAGAACGGTGAGCAAAAATCCCAGAACCACACGGGGGGACCTAGTGAATGACCTGCAGAGAGCTGGGACCAAAGTAACAAAGCCTACCATCAGTAACACACTACGCCGCCAGGGACTCAAATCATGCAGTGCCAGACGTGTCCCCCTGCTTAAACCAGTACATGTCCAGGCCCGTCTGAAGTTTGCTAGAGTGCATTTGGATGATCCAGAAGAGGATTGGGAGAATATCATATGGTCAGATGAAACCAAAATAGAACTTTTTGGTAAAAACTCAACTCGTCGTGTTTGGAGGACAAAGAATGCTGAGTTGCATCCAAAGAACACCATACCTACTGTGAAGCATGGGGGTGGAAACATCATGCTTTGGGGCTGTTTTTCTGAAAAGGGACCAGGACGACTGATCCGTGTAAAGGAAAGAATGAATGGGGCCATGTATCGTGAGATTTTGAGTGAAAACCTCCTTCCATCAGCAAGGGCATTGAAGATAAAATGTGGCTGGGTCTTTCAGCATGACAATGATCCCAAACACACCGCCCGGGCAACGAAGGAGTGGCTTCGTAAGAAGCATTTCAAGGTCCTGGAGTGGCCTAGCCAGTCTCCAGATCTCAACCCCATAGAAAATCTTTGGAGGGAGTTGAAAGTCCGTGTTGCCCAGCGACAGCCCCAAAACATCACTGCTCTAGAGGAGATCTGCATGGAGGAATGGGCCAAAATACCAGCAACAGTGTGTGAAAACCTTGTGAAGACTTACATAAAACGTTTGACCTGTGTCATTGCCAACAAAGGGTATATAACAAAGTATTGAGAAACTTTTGTTATTGACCAAATACTTGTTTTCCACCATAATTTGCTAATAAATTCATTAAAAATCCTACAATGTGATTTTCTGGGAAAAAAAATCTCATTTTGTCTGTCATAGTTGACGTGTACCTATGATGAAAATGACAGGCCTCTCTCATCTTTTTAAGTGGGAGAACTTGCACAATTGGTGGCTGACTAAATACTTTTTTCCCCCACTGTATGTTGTTCTCTAGAGCACATAAAAATAACTCTGATGATTTAAGCATATACAGTGCATTCGGAAAGTATTCAGACCCCTTCCCTTTTTCCACATTTTGTCACATTACAGCCTTATTCTAAAATGGATTAAATTACCTTTTTCGCTCATCAATCTGCACACAATACACCATAATGACAAAGCGAAAACAAGTTTTTAGAATTTGTTGCAAATGAATAAAAAAAATATATACCTTACCTTATTTACATAAGTATTCAGACCGTTTGCTATGAGACTCGAAATTGAGCTCAGGTGCATCCTGTTTCCATTGATCACCCTTGAGATGTTTCTACAACTTGATTGGAGTCCACCTGGGGTAAATTAAATTGATTGGACATAATTTGGAAAGGCACACACCTGTCTATATAAGGTCCCACAGTTGACAGTGCATGTCAGAGCAAATACCAATCCATGAGGTCGATGGAATTGTCCGTAGAGCTCCGAGACAGGATTGTGTCAAGGCACAGATCTGGGGAATGGTACCAAAACATTTCTTCAGCATTGAAAGTCCCCAAGAACACAGTGGCCTCCATCATTCCTAAATGGAAGAAGTTTGGAACCACCAAGACTCTTCCTAGAGCTGGCCTGAGCCGGGCTCTTGGAGGTGACCAAGAACCCGATGGTCACTCTGACAGAGCTACAGAGTTCTTCTGTGGAGATGGGAGAACCTTCCAGAAGGACAACCATCTCTGTAGCACTCCACCAATCAGGCCTTTATGGTAGAGTGGCCAGACGGAAGCCACTCCTCAGTAAAGGGCACATGACGGCCCGCTTGGAGTTACGCACAACAGGTACCAAAAGGCACCTAAAGGACTCTCAGACCATGAGAAACAAGATTCTCTGGTCTGATGAAACCAAAATTGAACTATTTGGCCTGAATGCCAAGCGTCACATCTGGAGGAAACCTGGCTCCATCCCTACGGTGAAGCATGTTAGTGGCAGCATCATGCTGTGGTGATGTTTTTCAGCGGCAGGGACTGGGAGACTAGTCAGGATCGAGGGAAAGATGAACAGAGCAAAGTACAGAGAGATCCTTGATGAAAACCTGCTCCAGAGCAGGACCTCAGACTGGGGTGAAGGTTCACCTTCCTACAGGACAACGACCCTAAGCACACAGCCAAGACAACGCAGGAGGGGCTTCGGGACAAGTAACTGAATGTACTTCAGTGGCCCAGCCAGAGCTCGGACTTGAACCCGATCAAACATCTCTGGAGAGACCTGAAAATAGCTGTGCAGCGACGCTCCCCATCCAACCTGACAGAGCTTGAGAGGATCTGCAGAGAAGAATAGGAGAAACTCCCCAAATACAGGTGTGCCAAGCTTGTAGCGTCATACCCAAGAAGACTTGAGGGTGACACTCTAGATCCAAACTGTTACAGACCCATATCCATCCTGCCCTGCCTTTCAAAAGTTTTTGAAAGCCAAGTCAACAAACAGATCACCGACCATTTCGAATCCCACCGTACCTTCTCCGCTATGCAATCCGGTTTCCGAGCTGGTCATGGGTGCACTTCAGCCACGCTCAAGGTCCTAAACGATATTATAACCGCGATCGATAATAGACAGTACTGTGCAGCCGTTTTCATTGACCTAGCCAAGGCTTTTGACTCTGTCAACCACCGCATTCTTATTGGCAGACTAAATAGCCTTGGTTTCTCAAATGACTGCCTCGCCTGGTTCACCAACTACTTCTCAGATAGAGTTCAATGTGTCAAATCGGAGGGCCTGTTGTCTGGACCTATGGCAGTCTCTATGGGGGTGCCACAGGGTTCAATTCTTGGGCCGACTCTTTTCTCTGTGTATATCAATGACGTCGCTCTTGCTGCTGGTGACTCTCAGATCCACCTCTACGCAGACGACACCATTTTGTATACATCTGGCCCTTCATTGGACACTGTGTTAACAAACCTCCAAACGAGCTTCAATTCCATACAACACTCCTTCAGTAGCCTCCAACTGCTCTTAAACACTAGTAAAACTAAATGCATGCTCTTCAACCGAACGCTGCTTGCACCCGCCCACCCGACTAGAATCACTACTCTCGACGGGTCTGACCTAGAGTATGTGGACAACTACAAATATCTAGGTGTCTGGTTAGACTGTAAACTCTCCTTCCAGACTCACATTAAGAATCTCCAATCCAAAGTTAAATCTAGAATCGGTTTCCTATTTCGCAACAAAGCCTCCTTCACTCATGCTGCCAAACATGCCCTCGTAAAACTGACTATCCTACCGATCCTTGACTTCGGCGATGTCATTTACAAAATAGCCTCCAACACTCTACTCAGCAAATTGGATGTAGTCTATCACAGTGCCATCCGTTTTGTCTCCAAAGCCCCATATAATACCCACCACTGTGACCTGTACGCTCTTGTTGGCTGGTCCTCACTACATATTCGTCGCCAAACCCACTGGCTCCAGGCCATCTATAAATCACTGCTAGGCAAATCCCCGCCTTATCTTAGCTCATTGGTCACCATAGCAACACCCACCCGTAGTCTGCGCTCCAGCGGGTATATCTCACTGGTCATCCCCAAAGCCAACACCTCCTTTGGCCGCAATTCCTTCCAGTTCTCTGCTGCCAATGACTGGAACAAATTGCAAAAATCTCTGAAGCTGGAGACACTTATCTCCCTCACTAACTTTAAGCATCAGTTGTCAGAGCACCTTACCGATCACTGCACCTGTACACAGCCCATCTGAAATTAGCCCGCCCAACTACCTCATCCCTATATTGTTATTTATTTTGCTAATTTGTACCCCATTATCTCTATTTGCACATCATCTCTTGCACATCTATCATTCCAGTGTTAATACTAATTGTAATTATTTTGCACTATAGCCTATTTTATTGCCTTACCTCCATAACTTGCTAAATTTGCACACACTGTATATTATATGTATTTCTGTTGTATTTTTGACTTTGTTTTGTTTTACCCCATATGTAACTCTGTGTTGTTGTTTTTATCGCACTGCTTTGCTTTATCTTGGCCAGGTCGCAGTTGTAAATGAGAACTTGTTCTCAACTGGTTTACCTGGTTAAATAAAGGTGAAATAAAAAAATAAATAAAATAAAAAAATCGCTGCCAAAGGTGCTTCAAAAAAGTACTGAGTAAAGGGTCTGAATACATAAATGTGATATTTAAGTTGTTTATAATTTTTATAAATTTGCAAACATTTCTGTCATGAGCCCTCTCACTCCACCGGGTTACCACCTTAATGTGTTTCCACTATCTTCCACTCTGCTCATCTCTCTCTCTCTACTCAGCCTAACGAGCTCCACCTGTTCCTGCTCTGCTCGGCTCTAATTACTCTGCCAGCTGCGCTGCATTACCCACTAACCTCTCCCAGTATTTAAAGTCCCGTCTTTCAGCTCTCCTTTGTCAGATCGT
This sequence comes from Coregonus clupeaformis, assembly GCF_020615455.1. Taxonomy (NCBI): domain Eukaryota; kingdom Metazoa; phylum Chordata; class Actinopteri; order Salmoniformes; family Salmonidae; genus Coregonus; species Coregonus clupeaformis. The sequence goes on from NC_059199.1 coordinate 25,893,817, forward strand.
CTGCAAAGCTCACACCCGGAACCTGTGTGCTCGCGCTTCTGGCTCACCCTTGTTTTGTGACCCCCGGACCTGCCTGATTCTTGGATACTCTTCTGCCCCAGGAAAACCAGACCTGCTCTCTGCCATTACGACTCCTGACTACTCTTCGACCCCGGACTTCTGGACCACCAACCACCGGCGTCATCGGACGCATCGCTGCCACTGGGGGGGGGCACAGACCCAGCACATTGGACGGGATAACCCCTGGAGCCTTCACTCACTCCCTACTTCCCTTTTCCCTTAAGTTTTAATAAACTTTCTGGTGTGACGCAATTGTGGTCCTCTTGTCGTCTGTCTGAACCGTGACAATTTCTAAAAACCTGTTTTTGCTTTGTCATTATGGGGTATTGTGTGTAGATTGATGAGGGAAAAAAATTATTGAATCAATTTTAGAATAAGGCTGTAACGTAACAGAATGTGGAAAAAGTAAAGTTGTCTGAATACTTTCCGAATGCACTGTATACTTTGTCCAAATATCTGGGCATTTGGATATATGAGAAAGCTGTCTTTTAAAAAGCATATTAATGGGTTGGTTAAGAAGCTGTGAATAAAAATGGGCTTCTTCCATAAAAATAGGTCCTGCCTCTCGCTAAATAGTAGAAAGTAAATTATTCAGTCGACGTTCCTGTCGGTCCTAGACTATGGCGACATCATCTATATGAGGCTGCCACTTCATTAAAGCCGTTAGATGCAGTTTAACATTGCGCACTGTGCTTTATTACGGGCGAAAATTGTAGTACTCATCACTGCATTCTCTACCAGAAAGTTGGTTGGCCCATAGGTTGTCACATAGGTTAATACATTGCTATGTTTTCATTTATAAAGCCCTTTTACAAAAAGTTCCACTGTACCTAACATCTTTACCAAACTTTAGTTTAGTTTCCTAAACATACGAGTTACCACACCCCATCTCAGGGATGGCTAACTCTGGAAATGTCATTGGTCTCTACTAAGTTAGATAAATCCGCTTTTAGTTTTCTTGCACCTTATTTGTGGGACAATCTTCAAAATGTTCTTAAATGTGTTGTTTTGGTGCCTCTATGGAAATTCAGAAAGCTAATTGAGGACTTTATTACTGATGAACGTGTTTGTTTTTTATGACTGTGTTTTTCTTTCTGCTTGCATTTTCTAGTTATATTTTGATGTTTTTATTTTCTGTAAGTTGTGTAATTCAGGGCTCATATATAAAATATACCTTAGTCTCAGTATGACTCCCTGATCTAATAAAGGTAAAATAAATCAAATAGATACAATATCATAGGCTTAGGTCAGTATTACTCATGACATTTGCTTAATGAGGAGGATAGTATGGAGTCTCACTCATTTTATTGACTGAGTAGCTGAAAGCTGAGTTGATATTCAGTTATACTGTGCTATAATTATTTGTGTACGTTGTCCTCCCCACACTTGATCGAGCTTCACTGCTGTTGTTTGTTACTCTCACCAACATATACAGTACATCAGCTTGCTATGACAGATGATGTACAATGAGTTGCCATGGTAACCTCATGTCCCGATTGATAGCAGATTTGGCCTTAGCTTGTTTGCTGCTGTGCTTGGCATTACACCAACAGAAATGTGAAGAAAGGTGTTTTGGCCGAGTGTTTGTTTCCATGTCCTCGCTTGCCACCCACTCAAAGGGTTAATCAGGTTAGTGAACACTGTGATTGGAGGGCTGGGAGTACAGAGTGATGGGTTTAGTATTTCAGCAACTCTTATGCACAGAGTTATCATGTGTCTATGTGAAATATTGTACTGTGCCCGGTAACAATGTTAAAGGGTAAGTGGAATTGCATGGTGATGTAATACCAGAAAAAAACAGTGTCTCTCTCTGTGTGTGTATGTGTGTGTGTGTCTACATCAGTAAGTGCCAAAGGTTGCCATTCCAATTAGGACACACAAGGACACAGAATGACTCCAGTGTTTGTTTGGTTGGTCAGTGGCTATGACTAAGACATTTAGTAATGGAAACGTCTTTCATTTCTCTCTACCTCAGCCCCTACGTTAACACTATTCATGAGACATACAGTGGGGGAAAAAAGTATTTAGTCAGCCACCAATTGTGCAAGTTCTCCCACTTAAAAAGATGAGAGAGGCCTGTAATTTTCATCATAAGTACACGTCAACTATGACAGACAAAATGAGAAAAAAAAATCCTGAAAATCACATTGTAGGATTTTTAATGAATTTATTTGCAAATTATGGTGGAAAATAAGTATTTGGTCAATAACAAAAGTTTCTCAATACTTTGTTATATACCCTTTGTTGGCAATGACACAGGTCAAACGTTTTCTGTAAGTCTTCACAAGGTTTTCACACACTGTTGCTGGTATTTTGGCCCATTCCTCCATGCAGATCTCCTCTAGAGCAGTGATGTTTTGGGGCTGTCGCTGGGCAACACGGACTTTCAACTCCCTCCAAAGATTTTCTATGGGGTTGAGATCTGGAGACTGGCTAGGCCACTCCAGGACCTTGAAATGCTTCTTACGAAGCCACTCCTTTGTTGCCCGTGCGGTGTGTTTGGGATCATTGTCATGCTGAAAGACCCAGCCACGTTTCATCTTCAATGCCCTTGTTGATGGAAGGAGGTTTTCACTCAAAATCTCACGATACATGGCCCCATTCATTCTTTCCTTTAGACAGATCAGTCGTCCTGGTCCCTTTACAGAAAAACAGCCCCAAAGCATGATGTTTCCACCCCCATGCTTCACAGTAGGTATGGTGTTCTTTGGATGCAACTCAGCATTCTTTGTCCTCCAAACACGACGAGTTGAGTTTTTACCAAAAAGTTATATTTTGGTTTCATCTGACCATATGACATTCTCCCAATCCTCTTCTGGATAATCCAAATGCACTCTAGCAAACTTCAGACGGGCCTGGACATGTACTGGCTTAAGCAGGGGGACACGTCTAGCACTGCAGGATTTGAGTCCTTGGCGGCGTAGTGTGTTACTGATGGTAGGCTTTGTTACTTTGGTCCCAGCTCTCTGCAGGTCATTCACTAGGTCCCCCCGTGTGGTTCTGGGATTTTTGCTCACCGTTCTTGTGATCATTTTGACCCACGGGGTGAGATTTTGCGTGGAGCCCCAGATCGAGGGAGATTATCAGTGGTCTTGTATGTCTTCCATTTCCTAATAATTGCTCCCACAGTTGATTTCTTCAAACCAAGCTGCTTACCTATTGCAGATTCGGTCTTCCCAGCCTGGTGCAGGTCTACAATTTTGTTTCTGGTGTCCTTTGACAGCTCTTTGGTCTTGGCCATAGTGGAGTTTGGAGTGTGACTGTTTGAGGTTGTGGACAGGTGTCTTTTATACTGATAACAAGTTCAAACAGGTGCCATTAATACAGGTAACGAGTGGAGGACAGAGGAGCCTCTTAAAGAAGAAGTTACAGGTCTGTGAGAGCCAGAAATCTTGCTTGTTTGTAGGTGACCAAATAATTATTTTCCACCATAATTTGCAAATAAATTCATAAAAAATCCTACAATGTGATTTTCTGGATTTTTTTTCCTCAATTTGTCTGTCATAGTTGACGTGTACCTATGATGAAAATTACAGGCCTCTTTCATCTTTTTAAGTGGGAGAACTTGCACAATTGGTGGCTGACTAAATACTTTTTCCCCCCACTGTATGCAAGTCATGAAAATGCACACAATGCTGTATACAAACAGGATACCATTATTATAATTTTTTTTGCCAATTAATGAGGCACGTACTACTGTGTTTAAACAACAGCTCTGACATCATCTGCTGATACTTTAGATATCTGGGCATGTCTAATAGGACAACTCTGCCCTCTATTGGGTGAAATACACATTACAAGAAGAATATCCTCAGTCAAATTTCAACATAATGAAATAATTATATTTGCTATTGATTATTGAATAATTATATATAAGCACTTTTACATTTTTCATTATTCTCACTATGAAATTCCTCAGTCAATGAAGGCTTAGAGCTACTTCCACATGTTTCGTGAATGTGATGCAGAAAAATGTGTGATGTTGATTGATGTAACACATAAAGTAATGTTCATATGATAAAGCATAGGGTGCAAAAAGTATTTTAAATATTGCTGGATCATCGCATCCAAATGTTTTCCTTCATTGCTAGGTTGCTATTTTTCACATTGGTTAGGCTTGTTGCAGACACTGGCGCAAATAACTATTTGCGCGTTCGTGGGTCATCCATTTCGTCAACCCATTATTACCCTCACTGATACAGATCGACTAGCTGTATGCCTGTTTATCCTGAAATGACAATTGCTTTTGTCTGCTGGCCAGACTACAGACAGCAAAGTTTGTGAACACAGCTCTCAAAACAAGGTCCCGGGAGCTAAATAAAACTGGTCTGATCTGTCAAACAAAATGCCCTTTCCATGTATCAACAGCTTATCCCGTATTATTTTGGCATGTGTTGCTTTAAAAAAGTATGCAGCTCGGTTACTCATGCATTTTTGAGTCATTCATTTTGGCATATGACGTCACGCTATTGAAAATGTATTTTTTTGTTCATAGAATTAGTAACTAGAATAATTTAATAGGATCTCTATGGTTTTGTTACTCATGCATTATTGTGTCATTCGTTTTAGCCTATGACGTCACACAATTGAAATAGGGCCTGAAATGGGGTTAAGGTCATTCAACTTCAGTTGCAACTTCTACAGTTAATATTACCACCTCAATAGTTATTATAAATCTAATAATCATGACTGATAGTTCACTAGACCCTCAGCTTGTAGACTATTATGCAGCCAACATATGGTCACTAATAAAATGACTCAAAGAGGAAGGTGATGTCCCTCTTCCACCTCTACCCAAGGCTACTTGGGTTAAGGAGGAGGCGGCTGATGATCCCTGCTCTTACTATGGAGACTACTGGCCTTTTGCTATTTTCCCCATATGCGAAGAGGAGTTCGTCCTGCAGGGAAGAGTCCCTGTATCGGGGCCTACCTCTAGCACCATGGGGAGTAGCAAAGACAAGAAGCAGACAGCAACCGTGGCCTCCCCCCAGAGCGAGGGCTGCGAGGCAATTGCTGAGAACAAAGCCAAAGGTCTCAGCCTGGAAGAGGTTTCGCAGCTACCTGAGAAAGTGAGATCTTCCTCACAGCGGACCTCCAGGGTCAAGGCCCGGGAAAACTGCTTGCCTGCCTTACTGGCAGCTGTTCAGACTATTCTGCAAAATAAAATAGATTGACATAGTATATATTTTTTAAATAAAACATATACATTTGTATTACCTCACCTATCTATATCTATCTATTTCGTATGTTAACTAATGTAAAATAAACATATAAGTTATAGGGTTCAACAATAGTTACTTGCAAACAAACCCTTAAAAATAAAGCACTTCAATATTTCACTAAATAAGGGTTATGGTTACGGTTAAGGGGAAGCTTGGACATAAATAGCTTGCACTTAATTTTTGATAAATGAACAAGTGAATTAATGAATTAGTGAATTAACAAATGAATTAATAAATTCATACTTTATTGTCCCATAGGGAAATTTGTCTGGCAACAATACAGGCATTCAAATTTCCCTATGGGACAATGAAGTGTTCAATTATTCATTCGTTTATTCATTCATCCATCCTGAATTAAGTGCAAGCTATTTATGTCCAAGCATCTCCTTAACCGTAACGCTTATTTAGTCTATTAGCCAGTTCCATACTAAAAAGAACACAAAACCCTATAATAAATACAGCATCAAACACCTTTGCTGCAGTAAAGTTAAGACAGTTTCCCATAAAGCATCAATCAACATAGTATCATCGATAAATCCTATTCTCAGGGCAGCATGCCAAGTCTTCTTGTTGAAGGACCAATCAACACACACGGGTGAGAGGATTTACTTCAGAAATAGTCTGCATCCCAAAGAGCTCTAGTCAACAGTAGTGCACTATATATGGAATATGATGCTATTTGGGACTGTCACGCCCTGGCCTCGAGAGGCCGGTTGTCTTTAGTTGGTTTGGTCAGGGCGTGAGGATCTATGTTAGTATTTCTATGTTTAGGATCTAGATGTGTATTTTTAGGTTTGGCCGGGTGTGATTCGTTGTCTCTGATTGGGGATCATACTTTAGTAGCCTGTTTACCTACCTTAGTTGTGGGATCTTGTTCCGTGTAGGCTTGTATGTTATTAGCCTGAGGACTTCACGTTTCTTGCTTTGTTTATGTTTATTGAGTTTAATAAGCATGTTCGCATACCACGCTGCACCTTGGTCTGACCCGTCTCTCAACGATCGTGACAGAAGATCCCACCACAAAAGGACCAAGCAGCGTGCCCAGAAGGAGCAAATGCCTGGTACTCAACAGGAAGCCCGGGTAGGAGAGGATCAACAGCGACATCAACGAAGCCGGCAGAAGAGGAAGCCCAAGAAGCAGCCCCAAGAAAATGTTGAGGGGGGGCTCACGGGGTGGACGACGAGACAGCAGGAGGCCGGGAAAGGGCTGACTAGAGAGGAGGAGGCCGCTATTTTAGAGGTCCTCCAAGACCTGCGGATGGAGAGAGAAGAGCCCCGACCACTGCACCCGGTGGTGTTCCAGTTGGAGTCCCTACGACCATGGGAACAGGAATGGGAACAGTTTTACACTGAGGAGTCGGAGGATGACGACGATGATGAGTTTCTGTTCCCTAACTCGTGGGGGCTCCCGGAGGGAGCGGAGAGAGAAGGACTGGAACAGTCGTACATATCCAACTCCAGTTCCCAGCCCGGTACGCCCCGTGCCTGCTTCTCGCACCAAGCCAGGACAGAAACACGCACCTAAAATGGAGTCAGCAGGTACAGTCGGTCCGTCCGGATCTTGGGAGGAACGTATCCAACGGCAGGCGAGCAGGATCCAGGAGCTCGGCAGCGCAATGGTGCGCGTGGTGAGTACATTGGCGCGATGGGAGAGAGGTGGCGTTTCTACACCTCCTCCAGCCACACAACTCACCCGACCTCCAGCGACGGTCCCCTGAAGGGAGCACTTTAGCGTGTCGATGCCCAGTCTGGGGCCGGCAACCAGCCCAACTACAGGGTTGGAAACCACCTCTGCGTCGGTGCCCAGGGTGGGCACGACGTACAGCCCTGTTTTGGAGCAGGAGCTCCTAAACGTGTCGGTGCCCAGTCTGGGGCCGGCAACCAGTCCTATTACAGGGCTGGAATTTTCCTCTGCATCGGTGCCCAGGCTGGGCACAGCGTTTAGTCCTGCTCCAGAGATGGGGATGGATTAGGGTCCGGAAGTTTGCTCCACTCCGGAGCCAGAGCAATCCGCTCCACCGGTGCCTGATCCAGCTCCGGTCAGCGTCTCCACTCCGGAGCCAGAGCATACCGCTCCACCGGTGCCCAGTTCAGCTCCGGTCAGCGGATCCACTCCGGAGCCAGAGCAGTCCGCTCCACCGGGGTCCTGTCCTGCTCCGGTCAGCGTCTCCACTCCAGAGCCAGAGCCATCCGCTCCACTGGTGCCCAGTCCAGCTCCGGTCAGCGGATCTACTCCGGCACCAGAGCAATCCACTCCACCGGTGCCCAGTCCAGCTCTGGTCAGCGGTTCCACTCCGGAGCCAGAGCAGTCCGCTCCACCGGTGCCTAGTCCAGCTCCGGTCAGCGGCTCCATTCCGGAGTCAGAGCATTCCGCTCCACCGGGGTCCAGTCCAGCTCCGGTCAGCGGATCTACTCCGGAGCCAGAGCAATCCGCTCCACCGGTGCCTGATCCAGCTCCGGTCAGCTGCTCTACTCCGGAGCCAGAGCAGTCCAGTTCGGTACAGCCCCTACCAGCTCCTCACACCAAACCAGTGGTGCGCGTATCCAGTCCAGTAAGCCCCGTAACTGCTCCCCGCACCAAACCTGTGGTGCGTGTATCCAGTCCGGTACGGCCCGTGCCAGCTCCTCGCACCAAAGCAGGGGTACCTGTCGCCAGCCCGGTAAGCCCCGTACCAGGTCCTCGCACCAAACCAGTGGTGCGCGTATCCAGTCCAGTAAGCCCCGTAACTGCTCCCCGCACCAAACCTGTGGTGCGTGTATCCAGTCCGGTACGGCCCGGGCCAGCTCCTCGCACCAAACCAGTGGTGCCTGTTGCCAGCCCGGTACGCCCCGTACCTGCTTCCCGCACCAAACCAGTGGTGCATGTCGCCAGCCCGGTACGCCCCGTACCTGCTTCCCGCACCAGGCCAGTGGTGCGTGTTCCCAGTCCGGCCCGGCCCGTTCCACCGGGGTCCAGTTCAGCTCCGGTCAGCGGCTCCACTCCAGACCCAGAAGTCAGCCCCTCTCCAGGGTTGGGGCCTCCCACACCAGAGTCCAGACAGGGCTTGCCGATCCAGGCCCAGACGTCAGCCCCTCTCCAGGTTCGGGGTCTCCCACACCAGGGTCCAGACAGGGCTTGGTGCATCGTGGGGGGATTGCCGATCCAGGCCCAGACGTCAGCCCCTCTCCAGGGTCGGGGTCTCCCACACCAGGGTCCAGACAGGGCTTGGTGCATCGTGGCGGGATTGCCGATCCAGGCCCAGACGTCAGCACCTCTCCGGGTTCGGGGTCTCCCACACCAGGGTCCAGACAGGGCTTGGTGCATCGTGGGAGGATTGCCGATCCAGGCCTAGATGTCCGCCCCTCTCCAGGTTCGGGGTCTCCCACACCAGGGTCCAGACAGGGCTTGGTGCATCGTGGGAGGAAGGAGAGGGGAAGCATCGCGCCGAGGTCCAGACCAGACCAGGGGCGCAACGGAGAGGCAGAGAGGGAGAGGTCGTCACGCCCGGAGCCAGATCCGCCTCCGAAGCTGAATGCCCACCCGGACCCTCCCCTAATGAGTCAGGTTGGTGCGGCCGGAGTACGCACCTTTGGAGGGGGGGTACTGTCACGCCCTGGCCTTGAGAGGCCGGTTGTCTTTAGTTGGTTTGGTCAGGGCGTGAGGATGTATGTTAGTATTTCTATGTTTAGGATCTAGATGTGTATTTCTAGGTTTGGCCGGGTGTGATTCCCAATCAGAGGCAGCTGTCGCTCGTTGTCTCTGATTGGGGATCATACTTTAGTAGCCTGTTTGCCTACCTTAGTTGTGGGATCTTGTTCCGTGTAGGCTTGTATGTTATTAGCCTGAGGACTTCACGTTTCATTGTTTCTTGTTTATGTTTATTGAGTTTAATAAACATGTTCGCATACCACGCTGCACCTTGGTCTGACCCGTCTCTCAACGATCGTGACAGGGACACACTCTGTCTGAAGGAGATGCATAGCAACTTTCGCAGAACCAGACAGTGAGGGAGTGTACCATACCAGATGTTATGGCTGTTTTTCTCCCCAACATAACAGAATTGTTCTGGGGATCCATGCCAATACTTTGTGGCTCCTGCGGTAAAGGGTAAAAGCTTATTTGGACCTGGCATTAAATCAAAGAGATTCCTTTTTTTCTATTTGGTAACATAAACAAATGTTTTTGTCAGTGGGAAAAACATCCTCTTTAGTCTTTTAGTGGCTTAGACTGTTTTCTTTAAGCTCCAGAGAGGATTGTGTTCACCTGCTTCAATGCCTCTGCAGATTCAGCATAGCATACATTCTTTTGATATTGAAAAATGCATGTAAACTAATGTTTGGTTTCCCTCTGGCCCATTCTTAATGAAAAACAGTTAATCATGTGTCATCTGTGTATAGCCTCAGGCTTAGTCCAGACTCCAATTTGTAATGTCTGTAGTTTCGCCCACACTGTGACACTGCTAGAGGTGCTATATAGCATTCATAGGAACACACCCAATAAACAGAGGATATAGGGATAGAAATGTTCTTCTGAGGCCTTCTTTCTCTGTAGCTTCTTAATCACTTGCGTGACGTTGCCAACTGCATTCCCAATGGGCACAGACGTCAATTCAACGTCTATTCCACATTGGTTCAACGTAATTTCATTGAAATGATGTGGAACAACGTTGATTCAACCAGAGTGTGCCCAGTGAGTTCATTTCACAGCTCTATGCATTTTTCAGTAGGCCTTTTACTCAGCCTCTATGTAAATGTATTTTGGAGGGAGAATTTAGCCTGGCTTCCAGTTATATAGCTTAAACGTAATATGACTGCACTTCAAATCTACGAGTTCTCACTTGCCAATTTCTAATTGATAGCTTGAGAGCAGAGGCTTCTAACTTTGAATTTAGCAAGGCGGAGGCTGCGAACAAACCCTGCCGTCCGCCTCTTCGTTGGTGCTGTAGCAGAGAATTCACGTGTATTGCCCAATTAGAGATGATTTGTAGCGGAGTCCGGGCAGCGAGGTCCTTGTTGGCGGTTCGTGTCTTGGCAGGGGAGCTTGTTTTCCACCGCGTTGCTAGGGGATGCGGGAAACAGTAGACATAGGTTAGGTTAGACCAGAGCAGTTGCTGCAGAGGCCCAGGCAGAGAAAGATCTGCACTGTCTGACGGAGTCTATCGGCTGGGAATGGGATCAAAGGTTTGTCAACGCTAGGCAGGTTTCAGTGCTCTAAACCTGCTGAACCTTTCACCTCCCGTCTAACCTAACAAACACCTCACAAACACTCACCAAGGAGTCATGGATGAGGATAAAGAACTGTCACACTGCCACAGTGTTGTTCTATAGAGATGCAGTGTAAGGCAATGTAGTTTAAATAGGCAGGGGATAAATCATGAATTGGAGATCACCTGTTTTTCATGTTTACTGTCGTTGAAATGTGGTTTGGCAATATTCAAGGACCAGCATACAGCCTCCAAAACATGTCCTGATATGACCTAAAGGTCGAGCCAAACTAAGAGAGCCTTGTGTTATAGTCTGGTAGACCAGTGACAGCATTGGAAACTCTGACGAGAGGAAATAGAACTCCACTTCAAAGTGGCAGTTGGGAAATGAACTAACATTTTACCGTAATGTGGTTTGAATGAATATCCTGTCCGGCAGTAGTCCACACATTGGAGTAGTCCACGCATTGTGAGCATTCAACACTGTGGGTAGAGAGCAAGCTGAAGACACTGTATCCCTTTTGCTAAAAGAGAATGGACATGCGCTACCTGAGGTTATTCAATCAAACCGCAGACCTAAAGTCAGGTCAAGGTGAATAACAGACAGCAAGAAAAAGAGAACATTTAATCCTACGGCAAGAAAATTAAAAGACGCCATCTTTAAAAGAGTAGAATACTGAACATCTTTAATTAAGGCTTTTAATATTATACATAGACAGGGTTTAGAGATCTTTAATTTAGAAAGGATCAAGTTCCCTTCCTTGTCATTACATTTAAATGTCTTCTAGCAGTTACTGCTGGGCTGAAACTCCATGTACTGTACTTCCAGTTCAGTCCTTTTGTTATGATATCTGTATTCCCTTTATCATTCTCCGTTGATTAAATAGACTTTCTTTATAGCTCTGGGTTCCTCTGGGTAAAAATATCTATATTCCCCCTTTTCTCATCCAGGGCTGGCTGAATTCCGTATTTATTTTACAGTTCATAGTCCTTGGGATATCATATCAGTATTCCCCTGGGCTTATTGGCCTGGAATAATTTTCTATTTCATAGCTCGGTCCTTTTATCATACCGTGCTTCCAGAAATGAAACTTTCACCTTGGTTTTTTATATAGCGCTATCCTCCAGTCCCTTTTGTCATCCAATGCCACCTTTAAAAATGTCGAAAACAACCAGTCGAAAACTGGCTCAAATGTTATTAGTGTTACCAGTATTGACTGCTCTCTTATTTTTCCACATACAATGGTACCCCTCTTTCCTATAACTGCACTGTATTGTCATCATGAATATACAGTAACTGAATATACATCATTTGGTATGCATAGATATAAATAAAGTGCAAACAGTATTTAGTTACGAGGGCTGTATATTTTCCCCAGTCCAGTCATGGCTTTGATCTGTCTTTGGAGCAACTGCTGTAAATCTTTAAAAACACAAATCCCTTCCTTTCTGATTGGTTTGTTCAGTTTTGTTACCTTTTACATCCATGACACACCACAGCCAATCTGTTTGCTCCTTGGAGTCACAAAGAAGACAAATACACAGAGCACATACACAGACTCTCCACTTGAATCTATCTCAGCTGCTTGTTGCTTGTAGTTATCAGCCTCCCCAGTAGGGGGCATTGTAGTTTCTGAGGCATACTTCCTACTTCTCAATCTCTTCAATCTCCGTCACAGAGACGTCCTGGGGGATCTTCTCCTCAGAATTGCTGCGTCCAGACAGCTTGTCTGGGTGCTCCATGTCGTTGAAGCGTTCGGCCACACACTGAGCAGTCAGCCTGGCCTCAGGGTCGTGGTCCCAGCACTCGTCTATGGTGCCGCACACCACCTGGATGCCCTGAGGGAGGCGCAGTGGAGCACAGAGACACACTGTCAGCAGTAGTAGACAGATACTGGAGTAGGTAGAGAGAGATGTTAGCCCTAATCACAGATCTAAAATCAGATTATCCTATGAAAAAAATAGCTGAACCTGTATCCGTGATTAGGGGCAACTTCAACCTAATCGTCATTATTGTAAAAAAAAAAAAAATTCAATAATTATTCTGCGCATGTGTGCATTATGCACTTGCAGTGTGTGTGTGCGTGTGTGTGTATATAGTCCTATGTGTGTGTAAGGATACATCAGTGAGTGAGTTCATAATGAAAGCAGGCCTTGTTACTTACTGGGTGGTTGATCCAGCTGTTGGGGATCTCTGGCCTCCCTCTGTCTCTGAGAACGCTGTCCTTCATACTCTCCACACACGGGTGCTCCCTCACCTTACCGAAGGGTGGCTCATAGTCCTTCACCTCTGTATACAAACACACACAGAGCCGTATATTTAAAACAGGAGCCAGTGAGATACAGATGTCGAAATATACATATGTTACAGGTTACTAGAGGTAGGTTCAGAAAGATACACACACAGAGCCATGTATTGTTTTGTGTATATTCCAATGTAGCTCTGCCCTCACTAAATGATTTTCCATGAAAGTAGACAATAAAGTTTGTATACGCAAACAGAAACAGGGAGACACAGAAGTCAAAAGATACATATGTTATAAGTTTATAGGATGAGGGGCCAGGGAAAACCTGCCAGAGAAAAACAGTCAATATTATTGCATTAGGTCTCGGTGAGAATGTGCTTGAAACAACTCACCAACTCAGCGTTGGCTCAGTGTCAGCTATCTTATAACGCGGCATCCAAGATGCTCGTCTAGCCCTATGCTGAAATAAAGTTTACTCAAGGCACAATTTCAAAGAGTTGGCTTGGGACTATGCAGAGAACTATTTATCTTTACATTGATCTGATCTGTCCTTTGGGTAGAGCAACAAATCAAACTCAAGTTCACTATGAAGAGTGGAGCTCTTGTATAAAAACATTAGTTTCAGAAAGTCCAAAGGGGGTAACTAAAGTAGCCTGACGAAAACTGTGTGAGAACTGAGTGCTGAAATGGAACTAAAAGTCATTTTCCAGGAAATTTCCGACGATAAAAGAATGGTATGCGAGTAAGTCAATTATCCTCAATAGCTCCGTATTGCAAAAACATTATTGTAAAATGACATGGAACAGGAATGAGACAGAGCCAACTGAAAACAACAGGGTTATTCAGGGTCAATGGCACTGTGGTATTAAGAAATATTTCCACATTGAATACCTGTACTGTAACTATTGTTTCACGTTTGCATTAGTTTAGTAATGCTACCATGAATAGAATGAAGACATGGAAATATTATATGGATCATAATGAAAACCTTTCCCATCTCTCAACACAATCCCACAATCAATCAAAACAATGATGAGTTGACCTGTTAAGAAACAGCTCCCTCCCTTTCTCTTAAAGGCCCAGTGCACTGAAAAACGTGATTTCCCTGTGTTTTATATATACACTGCTCAAAAAAATAAAGGGAACACTTAAACAACACAATGTAACTCCAAGTCAATCACACTTCTGTGAAATCAAACTGTCAACTTAGGAAGCAACACTGATTGACAATACATTTCACATGCTGTTGTGCAAATGGAATAGACAACAGGTGGAAATTATCGGCAATTAGCAAGACACCCCCAATAAAGGACTGGTTTTGCAGGTGGTGACCACAGACCACTTCTCAGTTCCTATGCTTCCTGACTGATGTTTTGGTCACTTTTGAATGCTGGCGGTGCTTTCACTCTAGTGGTAGCATGAGACGGAGTCTACAACCCACACAAGTGACTCAGGTAGTGCAGCTCATCCAGGATGGCACATCAATGCGAGCTGTGGCAAGAAGGTTTGCTGTGTCTGTCAGCGTAGTGTCCAGAGCATGGAGGCGCTACCAGGAGACAGACCAGTACATCAGGAGACGTGGAGGAGGCCGTAGGAGGGCAACAACCCAGCAGCAGGACTGCTACCTCCGCCTTTGTGCAAGGAGGAGCAGGAAGAGCACTGCCAGAGCCCTGCAAAATGACCTCCAGCAGAACACAAATGTGCATGTGTCTGCTCAAACGGTCAGAAACAGACTCCATGAGGGTGGTATGAGGGCCCGACGTCCACAGGTGGGGGTTGTGCTTACAGCCCAACACCGTGCAGGACGTTTGGCATTTGCCAGAGAACACCAAGATTGGCAAATTCGCCACTGGCGCCCTGTGCTCTTCACAGATGAAAGCAGGTTCACACTGAGCACGTGACAGACGTGACATAGTCTGGAGACGTCGTGGAGAACGTTCTGCTGCCTGCAACATCCTCCAGCATGACCGGTTTGGCGGTGGGTCAGTCATGGTGTGGGGTGGCATTTCTTTGGGGGGCCGCACAGCCCTCCATGTGCTCGCCAGAGGTAGCCTGACTGCCATTAGGTACCAAGATGAGATCCTCAGACCCCTTGTGAGACCATATGCTGGTGCGGTTGACCCTGGGTTCCTCCTAATGCAAGACAATGCTAGACCTCATGTGGCTGGAGTGTGTCAGCAGTTCCTGCAAGAGGAAGGCATTGATGCTATGGACTGGCCCGCCCGTTCCCCAGACCTGAATCCAATTGAGCACATCTGGGACATCATGTCTCGTTCCATCCACCAACGCCATGTTGCACCACAGACTGTCCAGGAGTTGGCGGATGCTTTAGTCCAGGTCTGGGAGGAGATCCCTCAGGAGACCATCCGCCACCTCATCAGGAGCATGCCCAGGTGTTGTTGGGAGGTCATACAGGCACGTGGAGGCCACACACACTACTGAGCCTCATTTTGACTTGTTTTAAGGACATTACATCAAAGTTGGATCAGCCTGTAGTGTGGTTTTCCACTTTAATTTTGAGGGTGACTCCAAATCCAGACCTCCATGGGTTGATACATTTGATTTCCATTGATAATTTTTGTGTGATTTTGTTGTCAGCACATTCAACTATGTAATGAAAAAAGTATTTAATAAGATTATTTCATTCATTCAGATCTAGGATGTGTTATTTTAGTGTTCCCTTTATTTTTTTGAGCAGTGTATTTCTACACTATGAGGTTGGAATAATACTGTGAAATTGTGAAAATGATGATAATGCCCTTTTAGTGCAAGCGCTGCTTGAAAAGACTGCCTGAAATGTCTGCCTGTTTTGGTTGGATAGAGTTTTGGCCAGCTATTTTTGTTTCTTTTTGACCATTTTAATTGAAAACAATCAAAGTAAGGTACTTAATTGTTAACCAGAAATTATTTGATATTGAGATAAAAAAATTGCTGCATTTGCCCTTTAAAGCTGATGCGCTATTTCCCTGTACAATCCTCTAATACTGTTCAATTCTGAGTGAATTCCGTCTGACAGATGAGAAACAGGCGGTCCCTGCCCAGAAGAGAGGCCTCACAGGAAGTCCAGATGCACACAGACAGGAATCGGACACTAGGTCACGGCTTGGGCCAACAGCTGACTCCACAGGCATGAGCTTCCTGTTTTTGACAAGAACATTTCCCTCGTTTCAGTGTTTTAGAAAACTACACCCACCCAGCCACCCGCCCATCTGTCATTATTCAAGCGAGTAAAGGAATAACGTTAGAGGACCTTTCTTTTCTTCCTTTGACAGTTTTGGGGTACTGTAATCGGAGCACAAGTGGGAGCCAATTTCTAAAACAATTGTGCAATTTTGTTTATCGTCTTATTCTAAAACAATAACTCCCAAAATATGCCATATGAATTGCTAAGTCCCCACGCTTTATCTGGGTAGCCGGAGAGTAGAGCATTGCAGTAGTCTAATGCTTTTGTCACTTCTAGATTAGACTACTGCAATGCTGTACTCTCCAGCTACCAAGATAAAGCACTAAATAAACTTCTGTTAGAGCTAAATACGGCTGCTAGAATTGGTACTGCCGTACATACCTACACGTATGCTACGATCACAAGATGCAGGCCTCCTTATTGTCCCTAGTATTTCTAAACAAACAGCTGGAGGCAAGGCTTTCTCCTATAGAGCTACATTTTTATGGAACGGTCTGCCGATCCATGTGAGAGACGCAGACTCGGTCTCGACCTTTAAGTCTTTACTGAAGACTAATCTCTTCAGTAGGTCCTAGTGTAGTCTGGCCCAGGGGTACAAAGGTGAATGGAAAGGCACTGGAGTGACAAACCAGCCTTGCGTTCTCTGCCTGGCCGGCTCCCCTCTCTCCACTGGGATTCTCTGCCTCTGACCCTATTACGGGGGCTGAGTCACTGGCTTACTAGTGCTCTTCCATGCCGTCCCTAGGAGGGATGCGTCACTTCGTGCCAGGTTTTTTTCCGCTATACTCAGCTTGAGTGGGTTGAGTCACTGACATGATCTTCCTGTCCGGTTTTGCGCCCCCTCAGGCTCGTGCGGTGGAGGAGATCTTCATGGGCTATACTCAGCCTTGTCTCATGGTAGTAAGTTGGTAGTCTGGTGATATCCCTCTAGTTGTGTGAGGGCTGTACTTTGGCAAAGTGGGTGGGGTTATATCCTGCCTGGTTGGCCCTGTCCGGGGGTATCGTCGGACAGGGCCCCCCCTGTCTCAGCCTCCAGTATCTATGCTGCAATAGTCTATGTGCCGCGGAGCTAGGGTCAGACTGTTATATCTGGTGAAATTCTCCTGTCTTATCTGGTGTCCTGTGTGAACTTAAGTATGCTCCCTCTAATTCTCCCTATTGACATGAATGTGGTGTCATATTAATGAAGAGGTTGTGCTCTTTAAAAGTAAGTAAACTTGTAATTGTCATTTGTTTTTTGTTTTCGAGCTATGTCTGTTTGTTTGAAATGTGTGAGAAAATGAGCTTTATCTTGAAAATTCTCAGTAATCTACAGCAGCATTCTAGAATTCTATTGGGGTCTAAAGGCTTTAAGCACATATCACTTTCCTATTGACTCATATACCTGTATTAGAACTGTTAATAACACCTTTGATGATAACTGACATATTGTCTTTTTCACTCACTGTGAGTTGTCATAGGACATGAGAAAAGTCTGAAATAGTCTCAACAAGTGAATCAAGAAAATGTCTCATCATTCCCGCTCTGGTGTTTTCCATTGACTTCCTCTTGCTGGTTTGTAATGTTAATACAGTACATTTTTGGCAGCTCAGACATGTTTCCATAGGTTTATACTCATGGCCAGACGGTTAATGTCTTTATTGGATCTCATCACCACACCGCCTCTCTCTCCCTCATGCTCCTGAGTGGCGCAGCAGTCTAAGGCACTGCATCTCAGTGCTAGAGGTGTCACTACAGACCCTGGTTCGATTCCAGGCTGTATTACAATCTGCCCGTGATTGGGAGTCCCATAGGGTGGCGCACAATTGGCCCAGCGTCGTCTGGGTTTGGCCGGGGTAGGCCGTCATTGTAAATAAAATGTTGTTCTTAACTGACTTGCCTAGTTAAATAAAGGTTAAATAAAACATTTAAAGAATTAACCATCAGTTCTCAGTCTGGTTTCCTGGTTCAGAGCCTGACCTGTTTGTCAGGCTCTGAACCAGTCATATGTTTGTTACAATAGCTCATTCTAGAGATTCCTGTTCAAACTGTACCCTGTGGTTGAGCAAGCATGCCACCACCTGAGTATATCTGAACCAGAACAGGTGCCAGTTCACATCAAAGTTGAAATAAGATAAAGAAAAGGGGAAGACAGAATGACCAATGTAAACCCACAGACATACAGTACCCCTCAGGAATATAGGAATGTGGTATTCTCTGTATTCATCATACAGTACTTTGTATTGGTTAATTTCTAGTGCACTATCTACAGTATGGTAGATATTAGGATTTCAGTCATCTGAAATAATTCAAGAAAACAGATCCTCATAGAGCTAACAAAAGTCTGCTTCCGATCTGATGCCAACAAAGCATCTGTTTGAGATGCTGGAGTCTCAATGAGAGTCACAGCTTGACACTCTCTCCCTCTTGGAGAACGATAAACTATTCTATTCTACTCCTCTCCTCTGATGGTTTTGATTAAGCTGAGAGCTTACAGGTTGTTAAACCCCTGGGTGACAGAACAGACAGACAGCAAACCAGCCAGCCAGACAGACAGAAAGACATACCCTTACGGAAAAACCACATGAATTTCACGTGAACATGTGAAGTGTTCCAAAAACACGTTTTCATGTGATCACATGTGCTCTTACATATACAGTGAGGGGAAAAAGTATTTGATCCCCTGCTGATTTTGTACGTTTGCCCACTGACAAAGAAATGTTCAGTCTATAATTTTAATGGTAGGTTTATTTGAACAGTGAGAGACAGAATAACAACAACAAAAATCCAGAAAAACGCATGTCAAAAATGTTATAAATTGATTTGCATTTTAATGAGGGAAATAAGTATTTGACCCCCTCTCAATCAGAAAGATTTCTGGCTCCCAGGTGTCTTTTATACAGGTAACGAACTGAGATTAGGAGCACACTCTTAAAGGGAGTGCTCCTAATCTCAGCTTGTTACCTGTATAAAAGACACCTGTCCACAGAAGCAATCAATCAATCAGATTCCAAACTCTCCACCATGGCCAAGACCAAAGAGCTCTCCAAGGATGTCAGGGACAAGATTGTAGACCTACACAAGGCTGGAATGGGCTACAAGACCATCGCCAAGCAGCTTGGTGAGAAGGTGACAACAGTTGGTGCGATTATTCGCAAATGGAAGAAACACAAAAGGCCTGTCAATCTCCCTCGGCCTGGGGCTCCATGCAAGATCTCACCTCGTGGAGTTGCAATGATCATGAGAATGGTGAGGAATCAGCCCAGAACTACACGGGAGGATCTTGTCAATGATCTCAAGGCAGCTGGGACCATAGTCACCAAGAAAACAATTGGTAACACACTACGCCGTGAAGGACTGAAATCCTGCAGCGCCCACAAGGTCCCCCTGCTCAAGAAAGCACATATACATATGCCCGTCTGAAGTTTGCCAATGAACATGTTACGGATACAGGTATCCTGTGTCCTGTGTTTTTCTCTCCTTCTGCCCTAATCACAGGTGTCCTGTATGTTCCTGATTGGTGGTCGTTGAGGTGTCTGCTGATTGGACCAATCAGTGAACATTCCTGTGCATTTCACCACCTGTTACTCGTTTTTTCAATCACACATCCCATTATATAAAAACCAGTCTTGTGTTTGTTGGGAGAGAGAGAATATTTCTGTATGTGAGTATGGACACTGTGGTGTCCTGTTTTTGGTTACTCACTAAGTTGCTGTTTACTATGATTGGTAATTTTGTTAGACCACTGTTTGGTATGTGAGTAATGGATACTGTGATGTCCTGTGTTTAGAGAGCTCATTAATTTGCTGGTTACTCTGTTTGGTAACTATTGTGTGTTTCTGGGAAAAGGGGAGTTTTGAGCTAGCTGCCCTTGGGCATACATTTCCCGTAGAAAGAACTGTCTATAAACACTAGTTAGACCTGAGCGGACCACCCCCTGTATTTTTGTATGGTAGCAGTAGCCTAGCGGTTCTTGAGGCAGGCAAGATCAGTTTAGGGGTGTTTTACACTATTGTTTCATTTCTTGGGTCCTGCTCAGCCCTTTTTCCCAAACCTTTACCGTGTGTTCAGAAATAAACCATTTGTGTTTGACGGTAGTTCATGGTTGTTGTGTCATATTTGTTCTCACTGTTCCATGCCTCACTTATAATTTACATGAATTATGTTACGGGTCTCATGTCCATCACCCTAGACGTTCAAAGCCACGGGATTCGTAACATAAAGTGGGGGCTCGTCTGGGATATCTATCCCATGCTACTCATGCAAATTAGTAAGTGTCTGGTTCAGTGTTGAGCTTGGCAGCTGTAACTACCTGTTTTTTTTTGTGTGTTCAGTAGTCGACGGCTCGTGTTGCTAGTAGGATGGCTACTTTTGAGTTGGAAGCATTTTTGGAAAACCCTACGTGGGAGGTTTTTGAGAATTGCCGTAGAGTGGATCTACAGGCTTTGGCTGACCACTTTTCTGTACCCATACCGAGGGGTTTAGTGAAAGCAGAAGTTAGGGAAGTAGTGCTAGCGATATTGTTGAGCGAACGAGTGCTTGAGTTACCGCCGCCTGAGTCTGCTGCTCCTGTAGGGGATGTGGTGGCTGTTCCTGTAAGCCCATCAGTGTCTGAGGACGAGGCTAAGGCTCCGGCCACATTGCCCCGTTATGACCCACTCTCCCCACTGACTGACAGTGATGCCAGGATGGATGTCCGCTTGACACGGCTCCAAATGGAGGCGGAAGAGCGGGCACAAATCAGGCTAGACAAACTGGAGACGCGTAGGCTTGATCAAGAACTGGAGACGCGTAGGCTTGATCAAGAACTGGAGACGCGTAAGATGGAACTGGAGACGCGTAAGATGGAACTGGAGATGCGTAAAATGGAACTAGAGGCAGAAACAGCGAGGTTAGTCTCTGCTAATACTATGCCTGCTAGTGAGCCATCCTCACCAGCTGTGTCATCTGCTACGTTTGATATTAGTAGGCAGATCACCTTGGTACCTGTGTTCAGGGAGTCAGAGGTTGATTCCTATTTCAGTGTGTTTGAACGGATAGCGGTAGCATTGAAATGGCCCGAAGAGGTATGGTGCCTATTACTTCAGTGTAAACTAACAGGTAAAGCCCAAGAGGTTCTGGCAGCGCTACCTCTTGAAGACAGTTTGAATTATGAAGTGGTCAAAGCTACTGTTCTTCGTGCCTATGAGCTTGTTCCTGAGGCATATCGACAGAGATTTAGATCTCATAAAAAGTCTCCTACTCAGACTTATGTGGAGTTTGCTAGAGACAAAGGAAATCTGTTTGACAAATGGCACAGTGCTAGTAAGGTAACTGATTTTAACTCT
The DNA here is from genome assembly GCF_020615455.1 of Coregonus clupeaformis. Classification (NCBI taxonomy): domain Eukaryota; kingdom Metazoa; phylum Chordata; class Actinopteri; order Salmoniformes; family Salmonidae; genus Coregonus; species Coregonus clupeaformis. Next base: position 25,915,018 of record NC_059199.1, read on the forward strand.
CTACGGGAGTTAATCTTGTTAGAAGAGTTAAAAAATTGCTTACCGGAACGCATTGTAGTTTATCTGAACGAACAGAAAGTATCCTCACTGTCGGAAGCGTCTGTATTGGCAGACGAGTTTGTGTTGACGCATAAGAGCGTGTTTTCGGCTCGTACGGAGAGCAGGGCTGCGGAGTTGCTAACTTTTAGTCCTAGTCGACCAGCAGTACATCCAGCACGCCCAAAAGATGTGCGTCACTGTTTCTATTGTCATAAGGTGGGACATTTGGTTAGTGATTGCTTTTTGCTTAAACGCAAACCGGGGATGCCTCAGCACGCCAGGCCGCCAACGGGTGTTGGGCTGATTCAATACGGTTGTAAGGCCGGAATCAAGACAGAGGCCTCATAGTGAATGTGGTTTGAAAGTCCCTGTCCCAGATCACAGTTATGAACCGTTCATTTTTGAGGGGTTTGTTTCTATATCAGATGACGAAGCGTCTCAGCGTCCAGTTAGAATCCTCAGAGATACTGGTGCGGCGCAGTCGTTCATACTAGCTGATGTGTTGCCCTTGTCTAATAATACATATTGTGGTTCCAGTGTGTTAGTACAAGGAATTGAAATGGGATTTGTTCCAGTGCCATTGCACTTTGTGAACGATACACTCTGAGTTAGTCAGTGGATTGTTCAGAGTTGGTGTACGTCCTATGTTGCCAGTAAAAGGTGTGACATTTATAATGGGCAACGATATTGCCGGAGGAAAGGTGATACCCGTATTGGAGGTATTGGATAAAAGTGACCAGTCTCTCTCCGAGGAGCTGGCACAGGGTTATCCAGATGTGTTCCCCGCTTGTGCTGTCACACGTGCTCAAGCACGACAAGTGGGTGAAGTGATAGATTTGTCGAACACGATTCTATTCAGAGAGTGTGACCCAGAGGATAGTTCGGGCGCTACCTCTGGTAAGCTGGTGCAGTCTGACCAACAGCCCAGAGAAAGGAAGAAGGATGTGGAACTTGTTGCCGAGGCAATACAGTTACCAGTTACTCGTGAGCAGCTGATCGCTAACCAACAGGTTGACATTAGCCTGGCTAAATGTTTTTCTAGTGTTGTCTCAGAGGAGGAGCTAAAGAAGAAAAACATGGCATACTTCATTGATGGTAATCTCCTCATGCGTAAATGGACATCCCATGTTGACGCTGGCGGAGATTGGAATGCTGTTTACCAAATAGTGATTCCTACAGCCTTTCGACAAAATGTTTTATCCCTCGCTCATGATCACCAGTGGTCCGGACATCTGGGAGTCACCAAGACTTATGATCGAGTTTTGCGACATTTCTTTTGGCCTGGTTTAAAACAAGATGTGGCTCAGTTCTGTCGGACTTGCCACACCTGTCAAGTAGTTGGGAAACCGAACCAGGTTATTTCCCCGCGCCTCTTTTTCCCATACCGGCCATAGGTGAACCCTTCGAACATGTGATGGTTGATTGTGTTGGACCATTACCAAAAACAAAATCTGGTAACCAGTTTATGTTGACAATTATGTGTGTGGCCACCAGGTACCCAGAGGCCATTCCTCTGCGAAGGATTACTGCTCCAGTGGTGAGTAAAGCGTTGATGAAATTCTTCTCAACTTTTGGGTTACCTAAGGTGATACAAACTGATCAGGGTACGAATTTCCTTTCTAAACTTTTCAAACAAGTGTTAAAATCCTTGTCAGTTACACACCGTGTGTCAAGCGCATATCACCCAGAGTCTCAGGGTGCGCTTGAACGTTGGCATCAGACCCTGAAGTCTATGCTCCGTAAATATTGCTTGGAATCTGAGAAAGATTGGGATGAGGGAGTTCCTCTAGTGTTGTTTGCTGTCCGTGAGACAGTACAGGAATCCCTAGGGTTCAGCCCAGCTGAACTGGTGTTTGGACACACCATGAGAGGACCTATGAAAGTCCTTAAGGATCAGTTTTTGTCACAAGAGTTGTGTGTGAAAGAAAATGTGTTGGACTACGTTAGTCGCTTTCGTGAGCGCCTACATGCTGCCTGTGCTCTAGCAAAGGAAGCGCTGTCTTCCTCACAGAAACGGATGAAACGACACTATGACACACAGGCTGTTTCTCGTTCACTGCAGCCAGGTGACCGAGTTCTTGTATTGTTGCCTGTGCCAGGAGCGTCATTGTCAGCACGTTTCTCTGGTCCTTATGTCATTGAAAATAAACTAAGTGAAACTGACTACGTGATACAGACTCCTGATAGAAAACGCCAATCTCGTGTGTGCCACGTTAACATGTTGAAGACATACCACACCAGACCCGTCACTCAGGTAGACAGTCCTGAGAAACTGGCCGAGTCGGCTGTCTCTATTGCTGCTACGGCTGTAGTGGGAGGTCATGTTAATGATGTGGACGGAGATGGTTTGGAGTTGCGCAATACTCAGCAGCAGTGTGCTAGATTGCCCAATTCAGAGATGCTGCTGTCTCTCCCGTCAAGCCTGATTCATTTAACGGACAGACAGTCAGATGATATTGTGAGACTATTACACAGCTTTCCATGTCTTTTTAATGATGTTCCTACATGTACAAATGTGTTAGAACATGACATTAATGTTGGAAACGCTGCACCTATCAAGCAACATCCTTATCGTGTCAACGTCTCTAAGAGAAAGATAATGAGGGGTGAGGTCGGTTATTTGCTGGAGAATAACCTGGCTATGCCAAGTTCAAGTCCTTGGAGTTCTCCGTGCATTCTGGTTCCTAAACCTGATGGGACATCCAGATTATGTACGGACTATCGGAAGGTCAATGCTGTCACAGTGCCCGACTCGTTCCCGTTACCCAGACTGGATGACTGTATTGATACTGTTGGTGCTGCTACTTATGTAACCAAACTAGATCTTCTAAAAGGTTACTGGCAGGTGCCGTTAACCCCACGTGCCTCCGACATCTCTGCCTTTGTGACCCCAGATCACTTCCTACAATATGCTGTCATGGCATTTGGGATGCGGAACGCACCAGCCACTTTCCAACGCCTGGTTAACACAGTATTGGCTGGAGTTCCTAATTGTAGTGCTTACCTTGATCTGGTAATTTATTCAACTGAGTGGTCTGATCATGTTAACACTCTAAGGGTAGTGTGTGAACGTCTAGCAACCGCTTCTCTAACCCTGAACTTAGCAAAGTGCGAGTTTGGGAAGGCCACTGTTACTTATCTTGGTAAACAGGTCGGCCATGGTCAGGTGCGCCCTGTAGATGCCAAGGTCTCGGCTATAAACGCATTTCCCGCACCTACCACCAGAAGAGAGCTACGCCGTTTTTTAGGGGATGGTTGGCTACTACCGTAGTTTCTGTAAAAATTTCTCTGCTGTAGTTGCTCCATTAACGGATTTGCTCAGTCCGGCGAGAAAATGTGTATGGTCTGAAGGGTGTCGTACTGCTTTCAACACTGCTAAAGCACTCTTATGTAGTACTCCTGTTCTTGCTGCGCCAGATTTTGAACGACCGTTTAAACTGGAGGTAGATGCAAGTGCCAGAGGTGCTGGGGCTGTTCTACTGCAGCAAGACCAGAGTGGAGTGGACCATCCTGTCTGTTATTTTTCACGGAAATTTAACAAATGTCAGACAAACTATTCCACCATTGAACAAGAAGCTCTAGCTTTGTTGTTAGCTCTGCAGTACTTTGAAGTTTATGTTGGTTCCAGTGCATTACCAGTGATAGTTTATACTGACCATAACCCCTTAGTTTTTCTCCACCGGATGTACAACCAGAACCAACGCCTTATGCGTTGGGCACTTGTCGTGCAAAATTATAATTTGGAGATCCGCCACAAAAAGGGGTTGGATAATGTGTTGGCAGATGCTTTGTCTCGTGTGTAATGATCTAGGTTTTTTTTTGTTATCCCGGCAGGATGATTATTGAATTTTGGGTGTTGTGATGGTACGTGTGTCGCAAACCATTGTGGTTTGCTCTTTTAAGGGTGGGAGTGTTACGGATACAGGTATCCTGTGTCCTGTGTTTTTCTCTCCTTCTGCCCTAATCACAGGTGTCCTGTATGTTCCTGATTGGTGGTTGTTGAGGTGTCTGCTGATTGGACCAATCAGTGAACATTCCTGTGCATTTCACCACCTGTTACTCGTTTTTTCAATCACACATCCCATTATATAAAAACCAGTCTTGTGTTTGTTGGGAGAGAGAGAATATTTCTGTATGTGAGTATGGACACTGTGGTGTCCTGTTTTTGGTTACTCACTAAGTTGCTGTTTACTATGATTGGTAATTTTGTTAGACCACTGTTTGGTATGTGAGTAATGGATACTGTGATGTCCTGTGTTTAGAGAGCTCATTAATTTGCTGGTTACTCTGTTTGGTAACTATTGTGTGTTTCTGGGAAAAGGGGAGTTTTGAGCTAGCTGCCCTTGGGCATACATTTCCCGTAGAAAGAACTGTCTATAAACACTAGTTAGACCTGAGCGGACCACCCCCTGTATTTTTGTATGGTAGCAGTAGCCTAGCGGTTCTTGAGGCAGGCAAGATCAGTTTAGGGGTGTTTTACACTATTGTTTCATTTCTTGGGTCCTGCTCAGCCCTTTTTCCCAAACCTTTACCGTGTGTTCAGAAATAAACCATTTGTGTTTGACGGTAGTTCATGGTTGTTGTGTCATATTTGTTCTCACTGTTCCATGCCTCACTTATAATTTACATGAATTATGTTACGGGTCTCATGTCCATCACCCTAGACGTTCAAAGCCACGGGGTTCGTAACAGAACATCTGAATGATTCAGAGGAGAACTGGGTGAAAGTGTTGTGGTCAGATGAGACCAAAATCGAGCTTTTTGGCATCAACTCAACTCGCCGTGTTTGGAGGAGGAGGAACGCTGCCAATGACCCCAAGAACACCATCACCCACCGTCAAACATGGAGGTGGAAACATTATGCTTTGGGGGTGTTTTTCTGCTAAGGGGACAGGACAACTTCACTGCATCAAAGGGACGATGGATGGGGCCGTGTACCGTCAAATCTTGGGTAAGAACCTCCTTCCCTCAGCCAGGGCTTTGAAAATGGGTCGTGGATGGGTATTCCAGCATGATAATGACCCAAAACACACGGCCAAGGCAACAAAGGAGTGGCTCAAGAAGAAGCACATTAAGGTCCTGGAGTGGCCTAGCCAGTCTCCAGACCTTAATCCCATAGAAAATCTGTGGAGGGAGCTGAAGGTTCGAGTTGCCAAAAGTCAGCCTTAATGACTTGGAGAAGATCTGCAAAGAGGAGTGGAACAAAATCCCTCCTGAGATGTGTGCAAACCTGGTGGCCAACTACTAGAAACGTCTGACCTCTGTGATTGCCAACAAGGGATTTGCCACCAAGTACTAAGTCATGTTTTGCAGAGGGGTCAAATACTTATTTCCCTCATTAAAATGCAAATCAATTTATAACATTTATGACATGCGTTTTTCTGGATTTTTTTGTTGTTATTCTGTCTCTCACTGTTCAAATAAACCTACCATTAAAATTATAGACTGATCATGTCTTTGTCAGTGGGCAAACGTACAGAATCAAATACGTTTTTCCCTCACTGTATGTGAAGTTAACGTGATAACATGTGACAACATGTAAATTAACATGTGATAACATCAAACTACACATGTGAAAAGTGTTACAAAAACACGTTTTCACGTGAAATTTCATGTGAAATCATGTGGTTTGTCTGTAAGGGTAAGGACAGACCGAAAAGACAGACAGACAGCTTGTCAGCCAGCTAGCTAGACAGACAGACAGACAGCATGGGGCCCATTCAGGCTTGAAGTGAGGCCATGACATTTGGATAGCAGCCGCCCTCCTCTCCTCTACTCTAACCCTCTTCTCCCTCAGGGGAGTGAAGGCATTTCTCCTACAGTAGGATGGTCAACACCACGTTCTCCCATTTCTCCCTAACCCCGCCTGGGAACACCCTTCCGTCTTTCCCGCTCCTAATTCCAGCCCTGCAAATTATATGGGAGAGACATTTCGGGAAAAGAGACGGCCTCGGGACGCTGTCTTTATTACTTTCTTTCAGAGTTTTTCTTGCTACTTGTCCTTACTTTTACTAAGAGGATAAAGAGTGCATTGTGATGGCTACTGCTGCCTTCCCCGAGGTCGCAACTGGCCCTGTTGACAGACGGGTGCGTTCGTACCGCGTGACAGATCCCAGATTATACAAAAGGCCCCAAAATTGTGACAAAGTGACTGACTGACTGCCTGTGTTATGTGGCAGTCTGCCAAGCAAGGCAGTGAGACGACGGGAACTGTTCTGACATCTGTCTGCTGAGGCACTGAGGCAGGTGGCGTCTGAGGCAGACAGACAGGGAAGCCATCGCGGCTTCACCTACCCACTCATTATAATGATGCACTGAGATGTGTCAGTCTGACTGTGTGTGGGGAAGAGGGAAGTGTGTGTGTTTTCTCAGTTGAGAGGAGTTTCATGCCGTCAGGTGTGTGTGTTCTCAGGTGAGCCGAGTTTTATGCCATCAAGATTGACTCACCGAGCTGGGATGATAGCATGGGAAGTTTTTATTGAAAGGATGACAAGTGGTAAAAAATGCATGTACTGTAGCTATGTGAGTGCCACTTTCGCTGACATAGATAGTAGATTTGTTGAGCTTGTCATTCTAACTCTGCAAACATTTTACCCCCAAGGGAATATCCAAACAAACTGTCAGTACAGCACAGTAATGCTATTACACAAAATAAGGCAGCTTGCTGTATCAAAGTGGGAGACTAGCTAAATTCCAATAGCAATTTAACCTTTCAACATGGGAAAGTCTTCTTGGGCTTTCCTAACGCACTACACATTTCACCCCTCCACTTTTATTGGAACAGATGCCAAGTCTATGGGGAGACTGCCTGGGAGAGACCAGACTAAACCAAAACACATGGATTATCCCAGCTGCTTCTCTCCCCACTGGTCCTATTCCCATCCAGGGGTGGGAAGGCGCCCAGCTTCTCCTCTCCCGTAAATCCATGCTATCCTGGCCTACAGTGCCAGCAGGAATAGTGGTGGATGGTGGATGTATGTTACATAATGATGTGTGTGTGGGGGGGGTAATTTATTACTGTAGAGTATAGGCCTCAGCACAAGAGACTGCTGAGAGAGAGAGAAAGCGAGAGCGAGAGAGACTCTGTGCCCTAGATAATGGAGGCCTGAGGACATAGTCTCTGTCCTGGGTCTGTAAAGAATGTCTACTGCCTTGAAGCTGAAACTATGAATAATCCAATTACTAGTTAGAGAGAAGTTATTGGAAACAATAATCACTGAATATCTGAATGTTTGGAGAGATACATTAATGAATGAATGAGTTAATGAATGAACGAGTGCGTGAGTGAACGAATGAATGAAGGAATGAACATAAAAATATAACCATTCATGTGGTTTCTGAGTTGTCCTACTCAGTGGAATGCTTTGCTCTGTAGGACCAAAGTAACCATAAGCCACTACACACCACAAATATGCTTTCTACTCCAGTAAAACACCGGCAAGGCTACAGCACATCCTCATGTAAAGGAGACCAATATTGCCCCTCCATAGAACTGAATATGGTACTTTCAATATGTGTGTGTGTGTGCATTGCTCCTTCCATGCAAAACAGGAAATTGACTAATTTCATTTCAGAGGTGTACCCACAGGGCACACATATTCTTCACCCCCTGCCGATGGAGGAAAAAGTGAGAGGGTCTAACAGGCCTGATCATGCCGCCATGTTTTCCTTCAGAGGGCTCTGGGGCAGCGCTACTGCTCTGACGGTGTTAAAGGGGCCACTAGGGACCAAAGGGAAAACAGGAAATGGCCACGCTGGAAGCAGGCGAGCACCAGCACTAACATTCGATCAATCAACGTTCTGACACAATGGTCAAACAGGATCACCCGCAAGACAAAATAGACCTCAGTGACACAGAGGGGAGTGAAAAACATATTCCTCCATGTCACATGAAATATGGCCCTGTGGCTTGCCGTAGGATACCAATTGGATAGTCACCCATTTATATTATTTGCCCATATCCTGGCCGTGTTGTTCAGAGAGATGACAAACAGGAAGAAGGGTCATTAGAGAAGGGAAGGCTGTTGTTCATTGAGAACTAACAGAGGATGAATTGTGTTTTTGACACATTTTGGTTTCTCTGAAATGGTTCCCACACCACATTTGTTTTATTTTACCCTTATTTTAACATGTAGGTTGACTGAGAATATTCTCATTGACTGAGAACATTCTCATTTACAGCAATGACCTGGGGAATAGTTACAGGGGAGAGGGAGGATGAATGAGCCAGTTGGAAGCTGGGGATGATTAGGTGGCCATGATGGAATGAGGGCCAGATTGGGAATTTAGCCAGGACACCGGGGTTAACACCCCTACTCTTACGATAAATGCCATGGGATCTTTAGTGACCACAGAGAGTCAGGACACCCGTTTAATGTCCCATCCGAAAGACGGCACCCTACACAGGGCAATGTTCCCAATAACTGCCCTGGGTAATTGGGATATTTGTTTTCTACGTACTCCCTGTCCGTTTCGGTAAAAAGCTGAGGGATGGAACTGGAGAAATGTAACCACTCCTAAATTTGTAGAAAAAGCTATGGGTGCAAGGACTGACCATCCATGATATCAAAATGATAGCTTTAACAATATTTTGGGCTATATAGTATTTGTTTACATTTACTTTGTTTACAAACATTGTAGTAAAACAAGCTTATATTTTGGGTTCTGATAGGGTATGACAGTTGAACTACGCTCATGAGACATTTATAAGTTATATTCTTCAAGAATCAATGGGTAAAAATGGATGTAGCGACTGCTGATTGCCCTTTAAGCAGTCATGAGGAGGGCTGTGGACATCATTACATTTTGTCTGCCGGTGATTGTCAAGCAAATAACTGCCGGTCTCACAGTAATTTACTGTTAATTAACATAAACACATTTAGCATCTCCTGGCTTCCATACATAGCCTACAAGCCACTGATGCAGACCTTTAGAACATCTACATTTAAAAAGGTCTTAATAAATCCATGTAATATAGCCTACACCTTCACAATAAATCCTTTATCTATTTTAGACAGGTCTAAAGAAATATGATATGAAGAAAATTTAGTCTATTTCAGAAGAACAGAATAGCATACTCTGAGTTGTCCTTATGTTAGGCCCTGATCTGCCTATGCCATATGGCTGTGGGCTTCACAAGTTCATTTAGCAGACAAGATTTGCTTAGAATTCCATGGCATTGGCCTCCCGAGTGGCGCAGCGGTCTTTAGGCGTCACTACAGACCAGGGTTCGATCCCAGGCTGTGTCACAACCGGCCGTGACCGGGAGTCCCATAGGGCGGCGCACAATTGGCACAGCGTCGTCCGGGTTAGGGGAGGGTTTGGCCGGGGGGACTTTACTTGGCTCATCGCGCTCTAGCAGGCTGACTTCGGTCGTCAGTTGAACGGTGTTTCCTCCGACACATTGGTACGGCTGGCTTCCGGGTTAATTGGCCGGGTGTTAAGGAGCGTGGTTTGGCGGGTCATGTTTCGGAGGACGCATTACTCGACCTTCGCCTCTCCCGAGCCCGTTGGGGAGTTGCAGCGATGAGACAAGATTGAAATTGAAAAAGGGGGGTAAAAAATAATAATACAATAAAAAAAAGAAAATCTGTGACATTATTTTATAGTATGAAGAATACCATTGAACATAGCTGAATAAAATAGAAAGGATATTTTCTCCAAACGATTTGAGGGAGTGCGCACATGCGGCTATTCTTTGTTGAGCGGTTAACAAAGGAACAGGTAGTCCTATATGCTTAATTTAGAGTTGATGCGACTGGCATGATCTTTTTTGTGCAGGCTGTACACACTTCATCAAGCACTTGATAATGCCTCGAATTTCCCTGCGCCATCCCCTTTGTGTGGCCATAATGCCCCCTAAAAAAATCCATGCCTTTTGCAGCCAATGGCCGTTGTGCCCTTGGGCTGAATATAATAATTATAATTCTCTTCTCCCAGCTGCGCTGTCACGCCCTGGCTCTGGGGACTCTTTAATGTTGAGCCAGGGTGTTAGTTTCTATGTTTTGTGTTTCTATGTTGGCCGGGGTGGTTCTCAATCAGAGGCAACGTGAATCAGCTGTTGCTTGTTGTCTCTGATTGGGAACCATACTTAGGTAGTCGTTTGGCATTTGTGTGGTGTGGTATCTTGTTCCGTGTTGGTTTGTTTGTTAAACCGAGGACTTCACGTTTCGTTTTGTCATTTTTGTTCGTTGTGTAAGTTCTCTAATAAAATATGTACGCATTCCACGCTGCGCCTTGGCCCGTTTCATCTAATGACGAACGTGACATGCGAGCTCCGAAGCACCATTCACTCACATGACTCTCGGGGACGCAACTGTGCGCGTCCGTATCCAATTCCGAGGCGCATATTAAAGATATTGGAAGAACTGTCCACATTTACTTTTCGTCAGCCAACAAGATGAGTAGGCCTAATGAACAGCAAAAGCACTAGCCCATGTCAATCTACTATCCCCAATCGTACAAAAGTTGACCTATTCTATTCTGTGCGAGAAATAAATATTCCAAACATAGTCTGGGACAGTTGTGGGATGCGATAGATCCCAAATGAATACAACCACTAGCATCAAAAAAACGTTTTTAAGTAATGATGTTGATGCAACAGATCAGAACATTTAGTTTAAAATGATAATAAACTATTAGGCTATTTCTTCACATTATAAGCGCAGCAGTGCGCACACGGCAGTAGGCTATAAGCGCAAATGTTCCATTAGCAGGAAAACACCATTCTAAAAAGTGACTGCAAATGCAATTATGCATGTAATGCTTTTATTATAAAGGTGCATTTTTATGGTGAAAATTATTTTCCCCAAACTTGAAACTCTGTATGTATGCCAGTTAGGCTCTAAACCCGTTGTAAAGCGGATTAATGTGCTTAATTTTAAGAAGTTATTTTGTCACTTTAGTTGTAATACAAACCTTATCAAAACATATAGGCCTCGGCATTACTCTGGACACTGATCTCTCTTTTGACAAACATATCAAGAATATTTCAAGGACAGCTTTTTTCCATCTTCGTAACATTGCAAAAATCTGCAACTTTTTGTGCAAAGATTATGCAGAAAAGCTAATCCATGCTTTTGTCACTTCTAGATTAGACTACGGCAATGCTCAACTCTCTGGCTACCCGGATAAAGCACTAAATAAACTTCAGTTAGTGCTAAATACGGCTGCTAGAATCTTGACTAGACCCGGTCTCGACCTTTAAGTCTTTACTGAAGACTCATCTCTTCAGTAGGTCCTAGTGTAGTCTGGCCCAGGGGTACGAAGGTGAACGGAAAGGCACTGGATTGACAAACCACCCTTGCGTTCTCTGCCTGGCCGGCTCCCCTCTCTCCACTTGGATTCTCTGCCTCTGACCCTTTTACGGGGGCTGAGTCACCGGCTTACTAGTGCTCTTCCATGCCGTCGCTAGGAGGGGTGCGTCACTCGAGTGGGATCTTCCTGGACGGTTTTGCATCCCCTCGGGCTCGTGCAGTGGGGGAGATCTTCGTGGGCTATACTCAGCCTTGTCTCAGAGTAGTAAGTTGGTGGTCTGTTGATATCCTTGTAGTGGTGTGGGGACTGTGCTTTGGCAAAGTGGGTGGGGTTATATCCTGCCTGGTTGGCCCTGTCTGGGGGTATCGTCGGACAGGGCCCCCCCTGTCTCAGCCTCCAGTATCTATGCTGCAATAGTCTATGTGCCAGGGAGCTAGGGTCAGACTGTTATATCTGGTGTAATTATCCTGTCTTATCTGGTGTCCTGTGTGAATTTAAGTATGCTCCCTCTAATTCTCCCTCTCTCCCTCCCCTCCCGGATGACCTGAGCCCTAGGATCATGGCTCAGGACTACCTGGCCTGATGACTCTTGGCTGTCCCGAGTACACCTGGTCGTGCTGCTGCTCCAGTTTCAACTGTTCTACCTGCGGCTACGGGACAGCCAGGAGTCACTGACCTGTTCACCGGACGTGCTACCTTGTCCCGGACCTGTTGTTTTCGACTCTCTCTCTCTACTGCACCTGCTGTCTCGACCTCTGAATGCTCGGCTATGAAAAGCCAGCTGACGTTTACTCCTGAGGTGCTGACCTGTTGCAACCTCTACAACCACTGTGATTATTATTTGATGCTGCTGGTCATCTATGAACGTTTGAACATCTTGAAGAACAATCTGGCCTTAATGGCCGTGTACTCTTATAATCTCCACCCGGCACAGCCAGAAGAGGACTGGTCACCCCTCAGAGCCTGGTTCCTCTCTAGGTTTCTTCCTATGTTCCTGCCTTTCAAGGGAGTTTTTCCTAGCCACTGTGCTTCTACATCGGCATTGCTTGCTGTTTGGGGTTTTAGGCTGGGTTTCTGTATGTGACATCTGCTGATTTTGATTTGAAAAAGTGGCAAACAAAAGGCATGGCTGTTTCTTGCCTTAAGCTGAGCATCATTCACAAGTGATAATATATAATTCACAAGTAATAGGCTAATATTGTGACCCATCAGACTATTCTTGATTTAATCTTGTCTTTACATATACTAAATAATATATTAGAATGGACCATTATCATGCACCTGTCTTGAAACATGGGCAGGGGAAAAAAATACATATTTAAATATCGAATGGAGGACGCTATTCCCGTGGTTTATTTTCATGCCAGCCAGGTAGGCTACACTCCTGTTGTAAAGAGAAGCAATGTGATTAATATTAGGAAAGTTGAGAAATAAATATAGTAGGCCTAGCCTATAGAAAGCTGATGGGATCCTCCTCTTTTTAGTAGAGGCCATCACTCTGTTTTCTCACGCAATTGCATAGCCTATAGAAATGTTGCGCAACATGAGCTCATGGGCTCTCATGAATTGATTGATTAGATTTTTGATTACATTTGCATTGATGTCAGAGAGATTAGAGGGACAATAGAGTGCTGTGTACCAGGCAGTTAGCTAGTTTGGTAGGCTACTAATGACCATCAGCAGCATCAGAGCTTGGAGAAGCCTAATTACCATGACTAAACGGTCATGTGGAATTTGACTGCCGTCCTGACTCGTGACCGCCGGTGTGGCGGTAATATGGTCACCGTAACAGCCCTAGTCATTAATAACTTTAGATAAACAAACCTGTGATGATTTAACAGTGAACACCTGTATTTTTTACAAACATTTTCTCAAGGTCCTAAAGGAATTTCAGGAATCTGTTTACCCATTGACTACAACTGCGGCAGAGCCCCAAGCCTAAGGCACCTTTACGGAGAAGTACACCTACTCCTCTATATCACTTACTCAAGGTCACTAATTAAAATCAAAAATATTGCTCTCCTGCCTGTCAATTGGCTACTGTCTAATGCAGCTCAGTTACGTGATTGGTCAGACGTCATGAGGTGTTACTTTACCTCCAATGGCGTTACACCTGGAGGTGATCTCCCACAGTACCAGGGCCATGGAGTAGACGTCTGTCTGCTTGAACGACTCAATGTTCTCCAGGTTAATTCTGGACTCCAGCACCTCAGGAGCCATGTACCTGGCAGTGCCCACCTGTAGGGTGAGACCAACAGGGACAAGATGTTAGCCTACTCAGTGGATCATTATCAAAACTGTTCTGTTCTATTCTATTCTACTCTGTTTTGTTCTGTTCTGTTCTATTGTATTGTATTCTGTTCTGTTCTATTCTACTGTATTCTAATGCTTTTTACAGTAGAATATGCATGATTGCTTCCAGAGGTAGTACTGTACAGTACCATGTACCACTACAATTCAATTGCAGTTTTAACTGACAGCCTGGGCTGATACATTTCTTCCCTGTTTCTCCCCCCACTGTATTATAAAACATTAAAGAAGAGACAATGGGTGCATTAGACACCAAAAGGGCACCCTCTAAAGAAGCTCATCACAATGACTAAGTTTCATAACAAAGTCACAGTGACCCTGTCCTATTACTGTACAACAGTCTAATGGCTCGATTAGAACTCATCAGGCCTGTTTGTCTAGTTACTGTAACAAAACAGAAGGCCTAGCAGCACTTGCTCTATGGATATTATTAATATGTTGTCTAGAGAAGGAGAACGTAAGAGAAAGTGAGACAGTCTGAAATGGCACCCATTTTGGATGCACCATAAGTAAAGGAGAGACAGGAGAGAAGAATCTGTACCTGTCCACTGTTGGCCAGCTCGTCCACAGACAGCGAGTTGTCCAGACGCAGACCCAGTCCGAAGTCACACAGGACGCAGGTGAGGTCCCCCTTCACCAGGATGTTGGAGCTCTTGATGTCCCGGTGGACGATGGGCACCTTGTAGCGTCCGCACAACGTGTGGTCACTGTGCAGGTGGGCCACGCCCCTTGCCAGCGACCCGCCCAGCACCCACAGGTCGTCCCAACTGATGACGTTGCGCGTCAGGTACTCCTGGAGGTTGCCCCGGGGGTGGTAGGCCGTGATCAACCAATACTGTTTCTCCACCTTGTGGTCCTCTGCAGTCAGGAAGTGCAGGACATTCTCGTGGCGCAGGTCGGCATCCGAGAAGATGTCCTTCTCGTTCTTCCACGAGGCATATTCCTCGTGGGCGAAAATCTTGACGGCAACGGTCTCGAAGTGCTCGCCGGCCCCCGTGGCGCCCTGCTTCAGCTTGGCCTTGTAGACCTCAGCGAAGCGGCCCTTGCCCACCTGGGCGTCCAGCTCGATGGGAAGGAGCTCCATGTTGTGGTTGAGGTTGTTGGCGTGCGTGGAGCTGCTGTCCGAGCCGTCGTCGTCCATCATGATGGCACGGGCATCACTGAAGTCGAGAGGCGTCTTCTTGCGCTTGGCGCCGGCGCGGCGCTGGTGGTAGATGCGGTACCAATAGAAGGATGTGATGACCAGCACAGCCAGAACCAGTAGAGGAACCAGGCTGACCAGGATCACCGACACCACTTGGGAGTCCAGGGAGTCTGGGGTGGAGAGGAAAGACAAGCGAGAAAAAGAGACAACAAGGTAGATGTTATAGATGAGTTATACAACACATAGCATATTCAGTAGAAATATTGTAGAATTGACCTATTCTGTAACATACAGTAGGCCCGCTCCCCAGTTAGGTATATTCTACAATATTTATACAATTATACACCTTTACAATATTAGAACTCCTCAGCCATCATGCTCTACTCTAAAACGTTAGCATTTTTTTTCACAATGGCCTTTTCACTCACTATGACTAGCTGGACTGGCCACAAAGGTGATGATCGAAGAATAGTCTGTTTGTTCATTGGCCTTAAGAACCAAATGCATAGAAAACAATGACCACAAAGGACTATGTGGGATACATGACATGTGCAGTAGCCTATACTTTGACGTTTGACATTTCAGTTGAACTTGCAGTACATTACACTCCTTCAGCACTAGGAAATCAATAGGAAGTAGCCAAGTAGCTACAGTATATCGTCTCAGAGCATCCTGCTCCTTTTCAGCAAAGCAGAGGAACCTAACATTTCCATGAGGAATGTCAGAAAGCATCTCGAAGCGACGACGCTGAAGTTAGCTTGTTGGTCTGTTAAACACACAAATAGGCTGAACCATGCTCAAGTCAACCACATATTGTGTTCCCTTTATAGACCTAGTCTATGTCTGATTCTTATACTTTTAAGGAGTGATGTCGGCGTCTGCTAGACCGAGTAATCTGGTGAAAGTTTATGTATATGCTATGTTTATAATCCTATTTCTGGGGAAGGCAGAAGTCTCGTAAAAACATAATAAAACACAACAAAAGTCTCGTATGAAAAAATAAAAATAAATGTATGCACTCACTAACTGTAAGTCGCTCTGGATAAGAGTGTCTGCTAAATGACTAAAATGTAAAATGTAAACATGTCACGCGAAATCCCAGATCCCAGATCAGTTAGGATTTAAGGGTCGTAAATGAGTCATTAACACGTCCTCTGAACAGTCAGACTGTGACAAGTGCTGCTGGGGTTCTATAAATAGGATTGTGTTTGTGTGTGTGTGCGTGAATTTGTGTGTGTGTGTGTGTGTGTTTGTATGTCTATAAATGTGTATGTGCATACAGAACAGCAAGTACCCGTCAAGCCCTCACTCACTCTCTCGCTCCTTTTTTTCAGACAGGAAAACACATGTCTGAAATCTTCAACGTGGCCTCAGTGGAGTTTGTTTTCTTTTTCGCAGAGCGAGAGAGAGGCAACCTGTCCCTGTGCCTGTGCCATCTCTCAGTAGATACGGCCCACAGAGGAAAGGTTCCTAGTTCCTACCCCCGCTTGGGGCCAGGTTCGAGAATTTCGATTGTATTAATACATGCATATGCTGTTTTTTTTACCATTAATTTATGTTAGTTACGTACACTGCTTCAAGTTATCAGTATTGTCATATGTTATGTGGTGAATATGAAGTTAGACGGTGTGCAGCAGAGCTATCCATCCTCCATGGTGAGGGGAAATGGTTTTCCATGACGTCGTTGTTCGCGATGTGCAGATACTTTCAACTTTGGGCCCTGGAAAGTCAGGTCTCGGAAATGTATCTCTGTCTTATTACTGCTTGGATGCTGTAGTCAAAATACATTTGATTCCAGAACCAAGATTATAACGAAAGACTACAGCCAAAATGCCTCCACGATGCAAAACCTGTTTGCAATCTTGTATTTGGAGGGTGTACAACAGTACACACATGTTAGCATTCATGTGTGACACCTTACATGAATTGCATAAGCGTTGTTGTGTGAGTTACATCAAAAGTGGTAAACTACATGATCAATTGTAATACCTAGCCTACATAACACATGGCATAACAGGTGACATAGCACCACATAGGGACTCACAGAAGGTGAAGAAGACACGGTCGTTGCACTCGTATGACCAATCATAATGCCTACAAAAGGCTATCTTGAGCATGACCTAACAGGTGACATCGCACTACACAGCAGGTGACATAGCACTACATAGGGACTCACAGGGGGTGAAGAAGAGGTGGTTGTTGCACTCGTCCTCGGAGCAGGAGCAGATGAAGAACTGGGAGCCCATGCCATTCCTCTCCCTCATCTCACACTTGCTGTTGTTATAGTCCTCCAGCACCAGACCATGCAGCTTTTGGGCTGGGTTGTGGCATATCGTGTCTATGGTGACATTGTCATCTTTCTTCCTCCTGGAAACATGACAACAGGAGCCATTAGTTCCACTCCAATTAATTTGTATGAAACTGAGCTATTTAAGCTAGTGATAAATACAGTAATAAAAGGAAAAATAACTTTTAAGAATTAACAAACCGCAGCATAAGCATTAAAGTAATGATTTGATACAGAGGTCAAGTTACGTTGTACAGAATGTATCCCCCAGTTACAAAATACCACCATACACGTGCAGTGAATAATCCTGAAGGTGCACAAATGGACCTACAAATGGGCTACTCAGGTCTCCTGCTGGGTGGTGTGGAGCTTATGTAGTGAAACCCATTTTAAGAGGTGTTGCTGTGAACATGGCATTAGGAGTTCTGCTGACTTCAGCTCCTAATGCTGTAAATGTAATGCGAAACAGTGGCATTGCCTTCAGCTTCGAACAGGAGGCCAAATCTAGTTCTCCACTTTTTTAACATTCACAAGGCAAATTTCGCAACTATATTTGGTGGGGTTAGTGGGTGGGCACTTTTGGGTTTAGCTACTTAGCTAAACCTTGTTCACGGCAAATGTCGTTTTTAAATGACAAATCACCAAGCAAGATTATTAATTTCTGCTCTGTCACTCACTAACATGGTCATAGTGTGTCACTGTACCCACTACCCAGCATGCTCTCCTAAGGTCAAGTTTAAAGGTCATTCCAACTCCCAATGAGAGATGATGAGGGGTGCTGTAGTCACTCACCAAATGCTGACACACACGTCCTCTAGATGGGGGCAGATGGATGTGATGCTACAGTCGGTCATACAGCTCCCTGTGCCCGTACAGCTGGTAGACTCAACGTCACAGAACTTACACAGACGCTTCAGCTTCAGCATGCTCAGTGACGAGGCCCCTGAGGTGGAGACACAAGGAGATAGCGGGAAAGACATTAGATTGATAGTTTACAAAGGGATATGGTTACTTAGTTAGTTCATTTAGGTTACTCACGTGTCGTCAAATATGTTCACTCTTCACTGCAACACTTTACTTCACTATTACAAATGAGTACAGTTCACTTTGAGGGTCTAAAACATAGGATAAGAACTTTGACCGGGATTCAATTTGATCGCGCTCGAATGCAGCTTTTAAAGGCAATGTTACTGTGTTCACAGAGATCGCATTCGAGGTAAACGCTGCAGATGTTGGCTCAAATGGAAATTACCTTTAAATGTTTTGGATTGAACCCTGTCCATTGTTTGCTTTCACATATAGGCCTAAACTGTATTGACCCAACGAAGATGATAACTTTGCTCGACTTAGGTAACTGACATTTCCCTCCAATTACACAGACAAACAAAAGGCTACAAACATCAGAAAGGCGATCTTTCTCATCTAAGATATTACATATTAATATGAACATTTCCTACACTGGAAGAGTATGGCCTGTTGAACATCAGTGAGTATAGTGAAACCTTAACCTCATATCTCAGTCCAGACTACGTGAAGGAATTTATCATTAGTGAGAGACTTGACAATTTCACTTTGAAAATTGAAAATTGAAACAGATGAAAGGAATGTTCTCTTCGGTACTATGTATCTAAGTCTAATTATTCCAAAATACATTTTTCAAAGCAAGTAATACATTTGTGTTTATGTGTTCTTCTCCAATTCATTCTCCAATTCATTCATTACACTGTAACATGTACATTCATTTTTAATCCATATGTAAACTATTTCCCTAGAGTGTAAATTCTACTGTGAACAATCAGCACATTCTGCAGTGCCATCTATCTACTATGGTCGTGTTCAGACTTGACTTCACACTCAGACTCAGTGGTGTGATGAGCGCCTGTGTGAGTTTGATAGTCATCTCTACTGAGACAACCGCTAGACAGACAAAAAAACAATCAACGGGAAATTTGAACATCAGTATATCTTTCAGTCGAGTAGTCTCTAATTTGCCAATTTGATTAGTTGCTGTCTTGCCAATTCACTTTGTGAATATCAAAAAGCAGGAGATAAAGTTGGAGCGTGTGTTTGTGTGTGTGTGAGAGAGAGAGAGAGAAACAGCGAAAGAGAGAAATAATAGAGTGAATAAATGTGTGGGTGCGCCCATGTGTGTGTTTGCGTGTGTGCGTGTGTGCTCATGTTTTACACCCAAATAAATGATACTGGTTATCTGCCTGTCCTTGCACTGCATGTGCTGCTCCTGATAACCATTAGACTGCATGCTACTGTTTGGCTGATGTAAGCGGATACAAATCTCAGACACATGGCAACAACTGGAGTCTAACTCCTACAATCCCAATGAGTATGAATGCTGTTTTCACCACAATCACCATAGTGAAGTATGTGGGAACAGGGATCTTTTGGCTGCGAGATGGGGAGAGGACATCTCTATCTCTCTTGACTTTATCTATGTATGCAAACATTATTCAGCCCCAACCCCATAGGGGTCGCGTTATCATATGAAGACTTGGTCCAACTTTACACACTGGTTACGTCTGAAATGGCATCCTATTCACTATATAGTACACTACTTTTGACCAGGGCCCACAGGGTTCTGGTCAAAAGTAGTGCACTATAAAGGGTATACAGGGTGCCATTTTGGATGCACAGGGTGCCATTTTGGATGCAGCTACTGTCTCTTTAGTGAATAGCCGTACTGTATCGTTGGTGAGCGTAACATAGTCCCTACCAGCAAAAATGTGTAATTTACTTTTGCTGGGTTATGTTTGTCCACCTGTTACAAAAGCTAATCATAATTCAGAGAGTTATGCTTTGGAGGGTGCCAGTGAGCGGTTGATTACCTTACATAAATGTTTTTCTGTAGTTACTTAATTGCCGCAATAACATGTAGACAGCACATTTCGAACACAAAATCAACTATAGCCCCAAAACAGTCCACTTTGGTTAGCCTGTAAGGCTAAGGTAGGATGGATCCAACAATCTTCAGGACTTTCTCACTGAGGGGTTGGAAAGTGAGAGCAAGAGAGAAAGAAAATGCAAGAGAGAGAGAAAGTTAAAGATTTTGCACCCAACTGCCAGATCACTCCCTTCTTTTCCATTTGCTCTCCTTCCAGACCTTTATGGAGAGTCTTTAGCATTAATAAAAACTGAAACTGACCGAAATCAGATGTTCCTAATTGCTAAAACAGAGATGATGTGAAATGAAGTAAAAAGAGATGGTGGGAGAGATCTACCACATAACCACAAGTTTAAGTGTGACAGACTGCACACATAGGAAGAGAGTTCAACCTTTTACTTGCATCATCAGCGTCCTCGTGACACAACCGATAGTGAAAGTGGGTTATTGGCCGTTAACTGGGCCTGTCTGCATGTACAGCTCGAGGATTTCCTCTTGAAGAATTTCAGTCGCAGAGAGCTAAGTTCAGCCAAGCGAAATGGGGAAGGATTGGGGCAGCGTCCCAAATGGCAGCCTATTCCCTATATAGTGCACTACGTTTGATCAGGGCCCATAGGCTCTGGTCAAAAGTAGTTTACTATATAGAGAATAGAGCACCATTCGGGACGCAGCCTGGGTCTCCGCTGTATTTGACCGGCTGGCAGGGGGCGAACCTGATAGAGCTAATTTGTCAGGTCACGTGACCAACCATAAATAATCACCCCTCTTTCTCTAAAGTCGGTAGAGGAGAGAGAGCAAATAAGGTTCTCTTCCCTCCAACTCTCTCACAGCGCAGTAGTCTACTGTATTGCTCTATGCCAGAGAATATCAAGGTAACTGACTTGAGAGAATGTTGTACTCCTGTACCAGGACAAAACGCCTAGTGTAGCTGTTCCCAATCTGCAGGGTGGAGTAGAGCTGCGGCTTAAAGCAACAAAAATACAACCTGCAAGTCTGAAAACCAGAGAAACTGGAGCAGATCTAGAGAAGCCACATCCACTGCAGCTGGCAGCATTCATAAGGCAGTATAGACAGTGAAGTAAACATGGTGTCAGGATATTGCAGATGGATATTAGGCTATATTCTGTTATTCCTATTTATAGGGTGTAGTGTACATGTCTGACTTGCTAAATCTTAAGCAAACAAATAAAGACATTACATTTAAGTTCTGCAGAGGAGTACAATTTTGAATTTGGCCAGAGGTGAAGTTTGTAGTCTGTTATAGGGTTATAACAGAACAGCTAAGAATGATATTGGGCTGAGAGCTGGTAGTAGAGAGAGAGGTGGTAGAGTTAGGAGTAATTATATCATTAGAAAAACTCCTCTCAAAGTGTATGTCATTTAAGCCCAAGGAGGCGGGCAATGGTGTGGATGAATGCTGGTAATTGTCACCCAGGGCAAAATATGATTGCAGGGAGAGAGGATTATAAGAAGTCAAAGCTGTTTGGTGCCATTGGGATTGGGTTGGAGTTGGAGACAGGGGCAAATAGATTACAATTTCTGATGTGTCTACCTTGCAAATGATAGACCAAATATAATTCCCACTTCCAGTGTCAACAATGCACATCAGAATGAAAAGTCCCATTGGTAGGACCACCATGCATGTTTTCTATCACAACTGGTGGTGTAGATAAACCTCCTCCCACTGTGTTAAGCAACCACTTCAATACACAACATATACTGTACCTACTTCCTCTTTACAGAAACATCATGGCGCTCACTCAAATGCTTTTCTGAGGTGATTTCCTCTTGGAAAATACTAGTGCTCATTGAATTATTGAACATAGACATTATGCTCATACATTCCACCCCCAGTTTAGTAAAAAATGAGGATGAGGGTATAACGTACCACAGTTCCTGAATTCCTGATATTGAACAACACTGACTGCGTAATTTGCATACATTAAATACTACTATGCATAGAAATTCGCTGTAACACCAGCCAATATATTTGCGAGTTTTAACTCAAATGAGCTGAACATTTTGCCTTCCACCAAAATGTATAGTTTTATGGCTGGATTTTGTTTGACCACCTGCTACAAAAATCTGAATGCCAATTTAGAAGGTATTACATGGGGAACAAGAAACGTGTAAATGTTCGTTACAATAACCTCATAAATGTTTCAATAATTACTTTATTACCTCGATAACACTAACCAACCACCAACATTCATAGGTTACTTTAAATAAAGTTATAACTCACCCTTCTGTTCTAGCAGAATACTACCAAACAGTATCGTTCCACACCAGAAAGCAGAAAAACGAAGTAGCTCCATTTAAAAACGGACTATAAACTCCTCTTCTTTTCATTTACTAAAACCTTGATAATAGTAAATATCCAGACTTTAATTCGAGACGTTCTTCGGATTTTCTTCGGTCTGCCTGTTGCTATCATGCGCCTCTCAGGCGGCCTCCGGTTACACAAGTAAATAGTGCAGGCAGAACTTGCCGTATATGAGTCAGACAGTATGTATGCACTTTTCATGAAACAGGAAATCTTCAGAAAGGGCAGGACTGTTTTTTTCTTCTTCTCTAGGCTACTTCTGAACTTCTGGGCTTGTGGCTCACTGGTCTTGAAACATGTTATTATGAGCACAAAACTTATAGCAAGGCAAAACTTGAAATGACACGCTCCAAAATAGATGGCAATGATTTCAAAATAAGTGAGGATAAGTATACATCCAAACAAAACATATAAACTTAACACCTCTCTACTTACAATTATGCAACATTCTTGACATTTTTACACACTTCACTGTACCATTTACCATAACACACAAATTATTGATCAAAGTTGTGTCTGATGTCAGCAAATGTATGACACAATTACATAACTTCTTTACTTGCTTTACTAGCACTTTTTCACATGGACCTCTGATACATTGTCCCCCTCCTGCATATCTCTCTTCCTGAGGAAAGCTATTATTCAGGAAAGACAGTGGAGGTGGTGAGTGGCCTGGGTGAGCGCTCCTTGATGTTCCTCTGTGTTGGTTTGATGGGTGGCACTCAGGGGTTAAATCTACTGTAACACCCATAAATGACTGGTTTATTGCTGGGCTTCGCCAGCATATGTTTTCGCTTGGCATACTAAAGCCATGATGTCAGGCTTCAGACCTGACCTTTTGAACTCTCTACAGATGTCGTCTCTACCTCTCTACACAATAAGGTATGGCTGCCTTTCATTGCAGTGCAATAAAACTCACGTAATACACTCATAATAGTTATTTTTCTGTATTTATCCCATTGAGGAGATTTTCTGTATAAAATATGATTTGTTTATAGTGTGCAAACCTTTACGTTTTGTGGTGAGTGTGTGTTTTTGTCTGTGTGTATACTGTGTTAAAAATATGACAAACACACACACATACATACAGTATGCACGCACGCACACACACACAGACACACACACACAGCTTTACACACACACTTATACTGTACATACAGTACATATGCGCGCAGCACTCGCTTGCACAGGGCCGGCTCTAGCCTTTTGGGGGCCCTAAGCAAGATTTGCTAAACATTTTAGTGGCCACCTCTTGACGGTGGTGAGAACATTTTTAGTTTTAATGTTAATTTCCTGCAATTCTACACATTTTGCCATGGCGCGTAGAGAAAATGTTGCAGTTTTAAAGCAAGTTTTCTGCATTTCTACACATTTTGCCATGGACGGAGAGAAAACCTTGCAATTTAATAACACATTTCCTGCAATTTTGCGGGCATAGAGAAGAAATGTACAGTTTTACAGCAAATGTCCTGCAATTCTACCCATTTTGCCATTGGGTGGAGAGAAATGTTTGCAGTTTTAAAGCAAATTTCCTGCAATTCTATACATTTTGTAATGACTTAGGCAATGTTAGTATGATATCTGAGTGAGAATGATTAACAAAATCAAAGGGGGCCCCTGGAGGTTTGCCCCTTAGACAAACTACACTGTTAAAATGAAGTGCTTTGAAACACGAAAACTAGTGGCAACAGAGCTGCCACCACCTTAAAGGAGACAGAACCTTAAATTTGCTGGAATATTGAAACACATGGGTGTGAGGGTATTGGGACAGATTTTTAGGGACATTTCCAAATTTTCACCACATTCATCATCTCCAGTACCACCCCAACATCAACATATGTGAAAATGGCGTGTTTCTATGTTTTGGAGTAAAAAGGATAGAGGAAGATAAGTGTTTCCAATGACATCATCAACCAATTAGTAGACAATTAGGAGGCAATTAGTAGGCAATGCCTACTCATATTTGGTTAAAATCACACGATGCACACCGATGATGTCTTGGAAACACTTATCTTCCTCTATCTTTTTTACTACAAAACAGAGACACACAATTTTCACATACAGTGGGGAAAAAAAGTATTTAGTCAGCCACCAATTGTGCAAGTTCTCCCACTTAAAAAGATGAGAGAGGCCTGTAATTTTCATCATAGGTACACGTCAACTATGACAGACAAAATGAGATTTTTTTTCTCCAGAAAATCACATTGTAGGATTTTTAATGAATTTATTTGCAAATTATGGTGGAAAATAAGTATTTGGTCAATAACAAAAGTTTCTCAATACTTTGTTATATACCCTTTGTTGGCAATGACACAGGTCAAACATTTTCTGTAAGTCTTCACAAGGTTTTCACACACTGTTGCTGGTATTTTGGCCCATTCCTCCATGCATATCTCCTCTAGAGCAGTGATGTTTTGGGGCTGTCGCTGGGCAACACGGACTTTCAACTCCTTCCAAAGATTTTCTATGGGGTTGAGATCTGGAGACTGGCTAGGCCACTCCAGGACCTTGAAATGCTTCTTACGAAGCCACTCCTTCGTTGCCCGGGCGGTGTGTTTGGGATCATTGTCATGCTGAAAGACCCAGCCACGTTTCATCTTCAATGCCCTTGCTGATGGAAGGAGGTTTTCACTCAAAATCTCACGATACATGGCCCCATTCATTCTTTCCTTTACACGGATCAGTCGTCCTGGTCCCTTTACAGAAAAACAGCCCCAAAGTCAGTGGTGCGCTTCGTCAGCCCGGCTCGGCCCGCTCCTGCTCCCCGCACCAAGTCAGTGGTGCGTTTCGTCAGCCCAGCTCTGCCCGCTCCTGCTCCCCGCACCAAGTCAGTGGTGCGCCCGTCAGCCCGGCTCGGCCCGTTCCTGCTCCCCGCACCAAGTCAGTGGTGCGCTCCGTCAACCGGTCCGGCCCGTTCCTGCTCCCCCACACCAAGCCAGTGGTGTGCGTCGTCAGTCCGGCACAGCCCGTGCCTGTTCCACCGGTGCCTGGTTCAGCACGGGTCAGCTGCTTCACGCCGGAGCTAGAGCAATCCGCTCCACCAGTGTGCAGTCCAGCTCCGGTCAGCAGGGCCAGACCGGACCAGGGGTACTTTGGGGGGTTAGAGAGGGAGTGGGGATCATGCCCGGAGCCGGATCCACCGCCAATGCGGAGTGCCCACCCGGTCCCTCCCCTGTGGTATTTGGTTGGCGCGGTCGGAGTCCGCGCCTTTAGGGGGGGGTACTGTCACGCCCTGGCTCTGGGGACTCTAGTATGTTGAGCCAGGGTGTGAGTTTTCTTTTGTGTTTGTTCTAGTTGTTGTATTTCTATGTTGGCCAGGGTGGCTCCCAATCAGAGACGGCTGTAGCTCGTTGTCTCTGATTGGGAGCCATACTTAAGTAGCCGTTAGGCATTCATTTGGTGTGGTTTCTTGTTCCGTGTTGGTTTGTGTATGTAACCAGGGACGTCACGTTTTCGTGTGATACTTTATAAAAATAAATATGTTCGCATTCCACGCTGCGCCTTGGTCCTCCTCTGTTCCCGACGATCGTGACAGCCTCCCTAACAGTCATGTAGTGTATATATAAATAATTGGGAGGCACCCTCAAACTTGCCTGTTTTTATGCTTGACCATAGCATTTCCAGGTGTGCACCTGCCACAAATGCCCTCTCTCCACCTCCATACCTCAGAAGTCCTGGTCCCTTTACAGAAAAACAGCCCCAAAGCATGATGTTTCCACCCCCATGCTTCACAGTAGGTATGGTGTTCTTTGGATGCAACTCAGCATTCTTTGTCCTCCAAACACGACGAGTTGAGTTTTTACCAAAAAGTTATATTTTGGTTTCATCTGACCATATGACATTCTCCCAATCCTCTTCTGGATCATCCAAATGCACTCTAGCAAACTTCAGACGGGCCTGGACATGTACTGGCTTAAGCAGGGGGACACGTCTCGTACTGCAGGATTTGAGTCCCTGGCGGAGTAGTGTGTTACTGATGGTAGGCTTTGTTACTTTGGTCCCAGCTCTCTGCACGTCATTCACTAGGTCCCCCCGTGTGGTTCTGGGATTTTTGCTCACCGTTCTTGTGATCATTTTGACCCCACGGGGTGAGATCTTGCGTGGAGCCCCAGATCGAGGGAGATTATCAGTGGTCTTGTATGTCTTCCATTTCCTAATAATTGCTCCAACAGTTGATTTATTCAAACCAAGCTGCTTACCTATTGCAGATTCAGTCTTCCCAGCCTGGTGCAGGTCTACAATTTTGTTTCTGGTGTCCTTTGACAGCTCTTTGGTCTTGGCCATAGTGGAGTTTGGAGTGTGACTGTTTGAGGTTGTGGACAGGTGTCTTTTATACTGATACCAAGTTCAAACAGGTGCCATTAATACAGGTAACGAGTGGAGTACAGAGGAGCCTCTTAAAGAAGAAGTTACAGGTCTGTGAGAGCCAGAAATCATGCTTGTTTGTAGGTGACCAAATACTTATTTTCCACCATAATTTGCAAATAAATTCATAAAAAATCCTACAATGTGATTTTCTGGATTTTTTTTCCTCAATTTGTCTGTCATAGTTGACGTGTACCTATGATGAAAATTACAGGCCTCTCTCATCTTTTTAAGTGGGAGAACTTGCACAATTGGTGGCTGACTAAATACTTTTTTCCCCCACTGTATGTTGATGTTTGGGTGGTGCTGGAGATTATGAATATGACGTTGACATTTTTAAAAATGTCCCTTTAAGGTGTACTGAAACATTCATCCTGAGGTGTTCTGAAACATGACATGGTAGGTTGAAACGCCACTTAATCAAGAGTTGTGCAACACCTTGCCAGAGATTTGGAGCACTAACCCAGAAAAGGTTGAAAACACTATTATGGTGTTTTGAGTCCTGTGTAGTGCAGAATTAGATCCCTTCTCTTTTGGTGTTGTTTACGCTCTCTAAAGCTCCTAAACACTATGATGGTGTTACAAGTCCTGTCTAGTGCAGAATTAGAACCCTTCTTCTGGAGTTTCCAAATACTGTAAATACTGATTAACTCCTCATCAGTAATTCCAAAAGGTCCAATGTACAGTATTATGCTCAAACAAAGAACACGAGAAAATATAGTTTTGTGAAAATACTAATTAATAAGTTTGTCCAGGATAATAATTATTGTGTACAAAATTACTTTTTCAAGACATGATTTGAAGCTTGAAATGCTTTCTCTTTTCTTTGCAACTGATCAAATGACAACAAAACATTAACAGGTCTTTCACATTTTCTGTATTTATAAAGTAAGCCAGTTCAAAGAACTGTAAGGTATTTATCATATTCATATTCTTCCAAATCAACGGAAATATGGCATTATATTTTACATTCATGGCAAAACAATACAGGCAATGACTGCTAACGATAGCAGTAGCACATACAAAAATTGTACAAAACTTCAGCCCACGGCTCAACGCAATCCACCAGTCATCCATCATGCGAATGCATCTGACCTGAGTCTTTATATTCAGATGATGGTACATGGCATGGAAAGTTGTTTGGATGGAATCACAGTACAGTTGATTTGATTGACAGTTCAGTTGACATTAGTCTGTGATTCTTATCTTGATTGGCTTTGTAGTGGGGACAGTAAAATTAGTTATCTCTAAAAATGATACTTTAAGGACAATGTTTTAAAATATTTTTTCATTTATCTCACAAATATATTTAAAAGTATGAATTAAGGTGTCTGTAGACATTAATAAATGCATTTCTATAGCTTCCAAAATATGTTTTACAATGGTGAGGGTGTACCAAGATGGAGGCGTGGTGCCTTCAACACAGCGCCTCTGTCACGCCCTGGCTCTGGGGACTCTAGTATGTTGAGCCAGGGTGTGAGTTTTCTTTTGTGTTTGTTCTAGTTGTTGTATTTCTATGTTGGCCAGGGTGGCTCCCAATCAGAGACGGCTGTAGCTCGTTGTCTCTGATTGGGAGCCATACTTAAGTAGCCGTTAGGCATTCATTTGGTGTGGTTTCTTGTTCCGTGTTGGTTTGTGTATGTAACCAGGGACGTCACGTTTTCGTGTGATACTTTATAAAAATAAATATGTTCGCATTCCACGCTGCGCCTTGGTCCTCCTCTGTTCCCGACGATCGTGACAGAAGAAACCACCAAGACTGGACCAAGCAGCGTGTCCAGGAGCCATCGCCAGGGAGATCTCTAGCAGATCTCCTTCTCCTCCTCGACTGTGTCAAGCCGGGTGAGGAAGAGAAGGGCCGGACTTGGAAGCAGAAGGGCGAAAGTCTGGCGAGGGACATGGAGACCTGGTCCACGGGTAGGAGAGACGCCCAGAAATTTTTTAGGGGGGGGCTCACGCCGTGGACGACGGGGCAGCAGGGGGCCGCGATGGAGCGGTTAGTAGAGGAGGCCGCCAGGTTACGGGGGCCACTGGTCACTAAAGGGGGAGGAGACTGTAGAGGCACGGCGAGAGGTACTGGGGTGTGTTACCAGTCCGGTCCGGCCCGTTCCTGATCCCGCGTAGGGCCAGTGGTGTGTGTCCCCAGTACGGTCCGGCCTGTTCCTGTCCCTCGCACCGAGCCTGTGGTGTGCGTCGCCAGCCCGGTTCGGCCCGTCCCTGCTCCCGCACCAATCCAATGGTGCGCGTCGTCAGCCCGGTCCGGCCTGTTCTGCTGCCCGCACCAAGCCAATGGTGCGGCGTCGCCAGCCCTGCCCGGCCTGTTCCTGCTCCCGCGCCAAGCCAATGGTGCGTTTACGTCAGCCCAGCTCGGCCCGCTCCTGCTCCCCGCACCAAGTCAGTGGTGCGCTTCGTCAGCCCGGCTCGGCCCGCTCCTGCTCCCGCACCAAGTCAGTGGTGCGTTTCGTCAGCCCAGCTCTGCCCGCTCCTGCTCCCCGCACCAAGTCGGTGGTGCGCTTCGTCAGCCCGGCTCGGCCCGTTCCTGCTCCCGCACCAAGTCAGTGGTGCGCCCGTCAGCCCGGTCCGGCCCGTTCCTGCTCCCCACACCAAGCCAGTGGTGTGCGTCGTCAGTCCGGCACAGCCCGTGCCTGTTCCACGGTGCCTGGTTCAGCACGGGTCAGCTGCTTCACGCCGGAGCTAGAGCAATCCGCTCCACCAGTGTGCAGTCCAGCTCCGGTCAGCAGGGCCAGACCGGACCAGGGTACTTTGGGGGGTTAGAGAGGGAGTGGGGATCATGCCCGAGCCGGATCCACCGCCAATGCGGAGTGCCCACCCGGTCCCTCCCTGTGGTATTTGGTTGGCGCGGTCGGAGTCCGCGCCTTTAGGGGGGGGTACTGTCACGCCCTGGCTCTGGGGACTCTAGTATGTTGAGCCAGGGTGTGAGTTTTCTTTTGTGTTTGTTCTAGTTGTTGTATTTCTATGTTGGCCAGGGTGGCTCCCAATCAGAGACGGCTGTAGCTCGTTGTCTCTGATTGGGAGCCATACTTAAGTAGCCGTTAGGCATTCATTTGGTGTGGTTTCTTGTTCCGTGTTGGTTTGTGTATGTAACCAGGGACGTCACGTTTTCGTGTGATACTTTATAAAAATAAATATGTTCGCATTCCACGCTGCGCCTTGGTCCTCCTCTGTTCCCGACGATCGTGACAGAAGAAACCACCAAGACTGGACCAAGCAGCGTGTCCAGGAGCCATCGCCAGGGAGATCTCTAGCAGATCTCCTTCTCCTCCTCGACTGTGTCAAGCCGGGTGAGGAAGAGAAGGGCCGGACTTGGAAGCAGAAGGGCGAAAGTCTGGCGAGGGACATGGAGACCTGGTCCACGGGTAGGAGAGACGCCCAGAAATTTTTTAGGGGGGGGCTCACGCCGTGGACGACGGGGCAGCAGGGGGCCGCGATGGAGCGGTTAGTAGAGGAGGCCGCCAGGTTACGGGGGCCACTGGTCACTAAAGGGGAGGAGACTGTAGAGGCACGGCGAGAGGTACTGGGGTGTGTTACCAGTCCGGTCCGGCCCGTTCCTGATCCCCGCGTAGGGCCAGTGGTGTGTGTCCCCAGTACGGTCCGGCCTGTTCCTGTCCCTCGCACCGAGCCTGTGGTGTGCGTCGCCAGCCCGGTTCGGCCCGTCCCTGCTCCCCGCACCAATCCAATGGTGCGCGTCGTCAGCCCGGTCCGGCCTGTTCCTGCTGCCCGCACCAAGCCAATGGTGCGCGTCGCCAGCCCTGCCCGGCCTGTTCCTGCTCCCCGCACCAAGCCAATGGTGCGTTTCGTCAGCCCAGCTCGGCCCGCTCCTGCTCCCCGCACCAAGTCAGTGGTGCGCCCGTCCACCGGCTCGGCCCGCTCCTGCTCCCCGCACCAAGTCAGTGGTGCGTTTCCGTCAGCCCAGCTCTGCCCGCTCCTGCTCCCCGCACCAAGTCAGTGGTGCGCCCGTCAGCCCGGCTCGGCCCGTTCCTGCTCCCCGCACCAAGTCAGTGGTGCGCTCGTCAGCCGGTCCGGCCCGTTCCTGCTCCCCACACCAAGCCAGTGGTGTGCGTCGTCAGTCCGGCACAGCCCGTGCCTGTTCCACCGGTGCCTGGTTCAGCACGGGTCAGCTGCTTCACGCCGGAGCTAGAGCAATCCGCTCCACCAGTGTGCAGTCCAGCTCCGGTCAGCAGGGCCAGACCGGACCAGGGGTACTTTGGGGGGTTAGAGAGGGAGTGGGGATCATGCCCGGAGCCGGATCCACCGCCAATGCGGAGTGCCCACCCGGTCCCTCCCCTGTGGTATTTGGTTGGCGCGGTCGGAGTCCGCGCCTTTAGGGGGGGGTACTGTCACGCCCTGGCTCTGGGGACTCTAGTATGTTGAGCCAGGGTGTGAGTTTTCTTTTGTGTTTGTTCTAGTTGTTGTATTTCTATGTTGGCCAGGGTGGCTCCCAATCAGAGACGGCTGTAGCTCGTTGTCTCTGATTGGGAGCCATACTTAAGTAGCCGTTAGGCATTCATTTGGTGTGGTTTCTTGTTCCGTGTTGGTTTGTGTATGTAACCAGGGACGTCACGTTTTCGTGTGATACTTTATAAAAATAAATATGTTCGCATTCCACGCTGCGCCTTGGTCCTCCTCTGTTCCCGACGATCGTGACAGCCTCCCTAACAGTCATGTAGTGTATATATAAATAATTGGGAGGCACCCTCAAACTTGCCTGTTTTTATGCTTGACCATAGCATTTCCAGGTGTGCACCTGCCACAAATGCCCTCTCTCCACCTCCATACCTCAGAAGTTCAAATTTTTCCAGTAATCAATTTTTTTTATCTTCTGATATGTAGGCCCAAATTCTTCACATGGTATGTGCATTGTTGTTAAGTGGGTAAAATTTGCCACCTTACTGTCTGACCCAGCATTCTGGGGTTCAATTTCCGCCTGTCCAACTTTAATTCCTTCTATGTCTCCTCCTGTTTCTAATCTGTATAAACAAAGCACATTAAAAGTAAATATTCCCCCTAGGCCCTATTCAGACTTGAGATAAGTTTATTTAACACGGACTTAAGTCCATGTTTTATTGAGTCCACGTTAAAGTCTACTTTCCTACAGTCTGAATCGGGCCCAATGTGCTCAGTGTAAAATGGGTGGTTCAGCACATCAGTTCAGTCCTGAATGCTGGTCGAGTGGACTAAGGCTGTGTTTTGACAAGCAGGAGACCTGGTTTCACATCCACCTTCCCACATGGATACCAGCGATGAAGGCCCACTTTATACATGATACGTCTGCTATAACTTAAATAGCCATAAACATTTTGATTGTAACATTATTTATAATCTCACAATGGGCCTGGCAACTGTATCCTATAATTAGTGTCATTATCTACCCTAGGAAAACCCTTTTTGGTGTTGAGTAAAGCTTAACCATGTATTAGATCGTAGGTTGGTAGTTAGTTGTAGTTAGGTATTGTATTTATTATAGGTTAGTATTGTTGTTATTGTAGGTTTCCGTAGGTAATTGTAGGTTAGTATCGAAGCACGAGGCTAGCTAGCTAGCAGGTAGCTACTGGTAACGATTAGCAACGATTAGCAACGGTGGAGAGCTTCTCATATGGTGTTGAGTAAAGCTTAACCATGTATTAGATCGTAGGTTGGTAGTTAGTTGTAGTTAGGTATTGTATTTATCATAGGTTAGTATTGTTGTTATTGTAGGTTTCCGTAGGTAATTGTAGGTTAGTATCGAAGCACGAGGCTAGCTAGCTAGCGGGTAGCTACTGGTAACGATTAGCAACGATTAGCAACGGTGGAGAGCTTCTCATATGGTGTTGAGTAAAGCTTAACCATATATTAGATCGTAGGTTGGTAGTTAGTTGTAGTTAGGTATTGTATTTATTATAGGTTAGTATTGTTGTTATTGTAGGTTTCCGTAGGTAATTGTAGGTTAGTATCGAAGCACGAGGCTAGCTAGCTAGCGGGTAGCTACTGGTAACGATTAGCTGTTTCAATGTTAAATGTGCTGCTAGCCAACGTTTAATTTTTGCTGCGTTATGCGTTATGAAAGGAACTAGACACGGACATGAATTATCTGTTTAGTGTGCTAACACACTCTTGGCAGTTTGTTGTAACCAAGTATTGGTGCTAAATTGTGTGTTAATGGATGCTAGCTTGCTAGTTAGCTACGGCGTCATAGCTAGGTATCGTGGGTAGTTACTGTGTCTTGGCAGTGTCTTCCGCCGTGCCGGCTGTAGCACGAGCGAGCTAACTAGCCGTTTTTTCGAACAGAGTCAGAGTCAACACAGTAGCCATTGTGTGCCGGGTGTAGCAAAGCTAGCTAGCTAGCCGTTCTTCAAACAAAGTCAACACAGTGGCCATTGCTAGCTACCCAACACGACCAGCGAACTGTACGGTAGTAGCTAATTACAATATACTTGTCCTAGCTAGCCAACGTTGAATCATTGCTGCGTCATGAAAGGAACTTGACACAGACACGAATGATCTGTTTAGTGTGTTATCACACTATTGGTGGTTTGCTGTGACCAAGTGTTTGTGCTAAACTGTGTGTTACTGGATGCTAGCATGCTAGTTAGCTAGTTAACACACTATTGGTGGTTTGTTGTGACCAAGTATTGGTGCTTAACTGTGTGTTAAACTGTGTGTTATTGGATGCTAGCATGCTAGTCAGCTATGGTGTCATAGTTAGCTAGCTGAATAAAGTGGGTTGAGTCTATTCCTTTAAACATTGAACAACTGTGGTTCACAACAATTCTGATTTCTAAAGGTGGAAGTTGGGAGAGTTTTTGTTCGGGTGGTTCAGTGAAACAATTTTAGTTTCTGAGGTAGAAGTTTTTGGTGAGGGAGGCCCCCCTCTCTCCTCTCCCAGATGCTTAGCTCATTTCATTCCGATCTCCTCTGCATTTTTGTAGCCATTTGCTACAGCCTGTCAACTATGCCTCTGCCTATCCCTGTTCTCTCCTCTCTGCACAGGCTACACAAACAACGCACCACACCGCGCGGCTGCTGCCTCTCTAACCTGGTGGTCCCTGCACGCACCCCTCACCTGGAGTTCCAGGTCGCAGGCAGCCTCTGGAACTGCCGTTCTGCTGCCAACAAAGCTGACTTCATCCCAGCCTATGCCAACCTCCAGTCCCTCGACTTCCTGGCGCTGACGGAAACATTGATCACCACTGAAAACACGGCTACTCCTACTGCTCTCTCCTCGTCTGACCATGTGTTCTCGCATACCCCGAGAGCATCTGGTCAGAGGGGTGGTGGTACAGAATCCTCATCTCTCCCAAGTGGACATTCTCAATTTTTCCCCCTAACCCATCTGTCTATCTCCTCATTTGAATTCCATGCTGTCACAGTCACTAGCCCATTTAAGCTTAATATCCTTGTCATCTATCGCCCTCCAGGTTCCCTTGGAGAGTTCATCAACGAGCTTGACGCCTTGATAAGTTCCTTTCCTGAGGATGGCTCACCCCTCACAGTTTTGGGGATTTCAACCTCCCTATGTCCACGTTTGACTCATTTCTCTCTGCCTCCTTCTTTCCACTCCTCTCCTCTTTTGACCTCACCCTCTCACCGTCCCCCCTACTCACAAGGCAGGCAATACGCTTGACCTCATCTTCACTAGATGCTGCTCCTCTACTAATCTCACTGCAACTCCCCTCCAAGTCTCCGACCACTACTTTGTTTCCTTTTCTCTCTCGCTCTCCTCCCACACTACTCACTCTGCCCCTACACAGATGGTAATGCGCCGCCGCAACCTTCGCTCTCTCTCTCCCACTACTCTCTCCTCTTCCATCCTATCATCTCTTCCCTCTGCTCAATCCTTCTCCCTCCAATCTCCTGATTCTGCCTCCTCAACCCTCCTCTCCTCCCTTTCTGCATCCTTTGACTCTCTGTGTCCCCTATCCTCCCGACCGGCTCGGTCCTCCCCTCCAGCTCCGTGGCTTGATGACTCACTGCGAGCTCACAGAACAGAGCTCCGGGCAGCGGAGCGGAAATGGAAGAAAACTAAACTCCCCTACCGACCTGGCATCTTTTCACTCCCTCCTCTCTACATTTTCTTCATCTGTTTCTGCTGCTAAGGCCACCTTCTACCACTCTAAATTCCAAGCATCTGCCTCTAACCCTAGGAAGCTCTTTGCCACATTTTCCTCCCTCCTGAATCCCCCCCCTCCTCTCTCTGTGGATGACTTCGGTCAACCACTTTGAAAAAGAAGGTTGACGACATCCGATCCTCGTTTGTTAAGTCTAATGACACTGCTGGTCCTGCTCACACTGCCCTACCCTATGCTTTGACTTCTTTCTCCCTCTCTCTCCAGATAAAATCCTGCGACTTGTGACTGCAGGCCGCCCAACAACCTGCCCGCTTGACCCCATCCCCTCCCTCCCTTCTCCAGACCATCTCCGGTGACCTTCTCCCCTACCTCACCTCGCTGATCAACTCATCCCTTGACCGCCGGCCATGTCCCTTCCGTCTTCAAGAGAGCGAGAGTTGCTCCCCTTCTCAAAAAACCAACACTCGACCCCACTGATGTCAACAACTACAGACCAGTATCCCTTCTCTCTTTTCTTTCCAAAACTATTGAGCGTGCCGTCTTTAGCCAACTCTCTTGCTATCTCTCTCAGAATGACCTTCTTGATCCAAACCAATCAGGTTTCAGGACTGGTCATTCAACTGAGACTGCTCTCCTCTGTGTCACGGAGACTCTCCGCACTGCTAAAGCTAACTCTCTCTCCTCTGCTCTTGTCCTTCTAGACCTGTCTGCTGCCTTTGATACTGTGAACCATCAGATCCTCCTCTCCACCCTCTCCGAGCTGGGCATCTCCAGCGCGGCTCACTCCTGGATTGCGTCCTACCTGACCGGTCGCTCCTACCAAGTGGCGTGGCGAGAAGCTGTCTCCGCACCACGTGCTCTCACCACTGGTGTCCCCCAAGGCTCAGTTCTAGGCCCTCTCCTTTTCTCCCTATACACCAAGTCACTTGGCTCTGTCATATCCTCACATGGTCTCTCCTATCATTGCTACGCTGACGATACACAACTAATCTTCTCCTTTCCCCTTCTGATAACCAGGTGGCGAATCGCATCTCTGCATGTCTGGCAGACATATCAGTATGGATGACGGATCACCACCTCAAGCTGAACCCTGGCAAGACGGAGCTGCTCTTCCTCCCGGGGAAGGACTGCCCGTTCCATGATCTCGCCATCACGGTTGACAACTCCGCTGTGTCCTCCTCCCAGAGTGCGAAGAGCCTAGGCGTGACCCTGGACAACACCCTGTCGTTCTCCGCCAACATCAAGGCGGTGACCCGCTCCTGCAGGTTCATGCTCTACAACATTCGGAGAGTACGACCCTGCCTTACACAGGAAGCGGCACAGGTCCTAATCCAGGCACTTGTCATCTCCCGTCTGGACTACTGCAACTCGCTGTTGGCTGGCCTCCCTGCCTGTGCCATTAAACCCCTACAACTCATCCAGAATGCCGCAGCCCGTCTGGTGTTCAACCTTCCCAAGTTCTCTCACGTCACCCCCCTCCTCCGCACACTCCACTGGCTTCCAGTTGAAGCTCGCATCCGCTACAAGACCATGGTGCTTGCCTATGGAGCAGTGAGGGGACGGCACCTCTGTACCTTCAGGCTCTGATCAGTCCCTACACCCAAACGAGGGCATTGCGCTCATCCACCTCTGGCCTGCTGGCTCCCCTTCCTCTGCGGAAGCATAGTTCCCGCTCAGCCCAGTCAAAACTGTTCGCTGCTCTGGCACCCCAATGGTGGAACAAGCTCCCTCACGACGCCAGGACAGCGGAGTCACTCACCACCTTCCGGAGACATTTGAAACCCCACCTCTTTAAGGAATACCTGGGATAGGATAAAGGAATCCTTCTAACCCCCAATTGTAAAGTGGTTATCCCACTGGCTATAGGGTGAACGCACCAATTTGTGAGTCGCTCTGGCTAAGAGCGTCTGCTAAATGACGTTAATGTGCCCTTGAGCAAGGCACTTAACCCTAATTGCTCCTGTAAGTCGCTCTGGATAAGAGCGTCTGCTAAATGACTAAAATGTAAATGTAAAAATGAAAAGTATTACATTCCTGGTGTCTTCTTTAAAATGTTAATAATAATATTGACTGAAAATCATCAGCAATCAATATTTAAGCTATAAACCATTGGCAATTTAAAACAATTTGATTGTATGAGGGACACAGTCTGCCAAAACATTATTTTTGCGTTTTGATACTGCCTTTTACATGCACTAAAACACCAAAAAGTGTTTTCACAACACTCTCTTAAAAACACAAATATTCAGATTGAAGGAGCAATTTGGGTGTTTTGGAGTACTTCCATTCCATTTTTAAATACATTATTTGTACATTCAAACACCCTCCAAACACTATATCTCAGCTGAGGTGCACTACTTTTCATGGTTTTACTACACAATCATGGTGTTTTGAGTATTTCTATTTTAACAGTGTACCAATGTAAAAATTGTTAGCTGATATGGCTAATTGAGTGACTGTGGCTGACTTAACAAGATAAAAATTGCTGATGCAAAACCAAATTTCGAAATTGCTCCTGGTATATTCTACTATTCTTACTCTAAATAGTAAGTTGAGACCTGACTGAGTTCCAGCCCTGCGCGCGCATGCATGTGTACTGTATGTGTGTATGTGTGTGTGTGTCATATTTTCAGCACAGTAAGATGGCCAAGCCACAAGGTGGAGGCCATAGAGGCCGTGATGTAAGTCATAAGCACAGCTATTGCTGACGTACGCACATGTGGAACACCAAACGGCCAACACAGCCTCCTCACTCACCACAAGGTGTAAACACAAACCCTGTACTAACTTTATTTGAGTAACTTCATCTGCTTCACTTAAATCCAAAAATACACCCATGTGCCCAAAGAAATCATACACATTTGTATTAGTAATATGCCCTCATATGAGCTTTACAGAGAGAGACCGGCTTCTTCAGTCTCAGTCTCAGCTTACATTTGCAATGTTTGTCAGATTAACAAGAAGCAGGCAAACATCCTGAGTGGAATTTTGTTCTATAGAAGGTGCTTGACATACATGTAAACCTCTCAGGCCAAGTCTGCAAACAGAGAAACCGATTACAAATCTCTATATGCCTGCCTCACTAAAACACTGATGACAAACAACCACAACGTTTAAAAGCATACTAAAATGTCAGCTTCTTTAACACCTCTCAGGCGTCCTTCCTAACTCAGTTGCCGGAGAGGAAGGAAATCGCTCATGAGGCCAATGGTGACTTTAAAACAGTTACAGAGTTTAACGGCTGTGATAGGAGAAAACAGAAGATGGATCAACAACATTGTAGTTACTCCACAATAATAACCTAATTGACCGAGAGAAAAGAAGGAAGACTGTACAGACTGCAAATATTCGAAAATATGCATTGTTTACAACAAGGCATTAAAGTGATACTGCAAAAGAAATTGGCAAAGCAATTAACTTTTTGTCCTGAATACAAAGTGTTATGTTTGGGGCAAATCCAGTACAACACATTACTGAGTACCACTCTCCATATTTTCAAGCATAGTTGTGGCTGCATCATGTTATGGGTATGCTTGTAATCATTAAGGACGGGGGAGTTTTTCAGGATAAAAAGAAACGGAATGGAGCTAAGCACAGGCAAAATCCTAGAGGAAAACCTGGTTCAGTCTGCTTTCCACCAGAAACTGGGAGATTAATTCACCTTTCTGTTAGGCCTACTGCTGCTAGGTAGCTCTCTCTCTGCTCTCCCCCTCCCCTCTGTCTGTCCTTGATTGCAGGAGTGAAGTCTGGTGTGCGGGAGTCAGGGTTCCAGCTGCAGCTCATTCACCATAATCACCTCAGCCTTTAAGACCCGGTCAAACTTTCCACTCATCGTCAGATCATAGTCAAGACAACCATGTTAGTCTCGCTGCCGACTCAACCTGTCTGTTTTCGCTCTTGTGTTTTTTGGACTGTTTATTTACTTTTTCTCCTGTGCCACAGATATTTGGAACCTGACTCCTGCCTCCGCTTCACTCCTGCCACCACCATCCTGCTCTCCACTATCGGGCCTCTCCTTTGGACTCACCACGGACACTAGGACATTACGGTACCACACCTGCCCTGACCTGGATCTGTACCCTCCCTGTAACCTGGACTTGCTCTTCCCCATTTATTGGAAACCTGGACTATTGAACATTATAATAAACCTGTTAAAACTTCTCTGGCTTGGTGTACTTGTCTGCATTTGGGTTCTATCCAGTTAAATCATAACAGTATGATCTGACCAACATGAACCCAGCAGACAGTAGCTCGGATACCACCCCAGAGTGCACTCAAATTTGGACTGCCATAGCCAATCAGGGCATTCTACTTGGCCAACATGATACCCTGTTTAAGACGATTGCTGAGGACAGTCAGGTGCTGCTTAATCAGGTTCAATTACTCACCAATCAAGTGTCTGCCCTTACTACCCCTTCAGCCCAGATCAGAGAGCCTTTTGTTCCTGCTCCAGAGCGCTATGACGGGAACATGGGAACCTGTGGCGATTTTTTTGACTCAATGCTCGTTAGTGTTTGAACAACAGCCCCTCACCTACGCCTCAGAAAGAGCCCGTATTGCCTACCTTATCAACTCTACTAGCGGTTCCGCTCGTGCCTGGGGATCCGCGGTCTGGGAGAGTCAGTCGGACATTTGCAACGCTTACGTTGCCTTCACCACTGAGATGAGGAAGGTTTTTGACCACCCCGTACGAGGCAAGGAGGCTGCGAAACGGTTGTTTTCTCTTCGGCAGGGGCTCGCAGTGTGGCGGAGATGGCAGTGGAGTTTCGGACTTTAGCAGCAGTGAGTGGTTGGAATGACGAGGCATTACAAGGGGTGTTCATCAATGCTTTGTCTGAGACTTTAAAAGATGAATTGGTGTCATATGATGAATCGCCTACGCTGGATAATCTTATTTCACTCACTATCAGGTTGGATAATCGGATTCGGGAGCGCCGCCGGGAGAGGAGTGTTAGTTCCAAGCAACCTGTCTGTCATCAACAAACTCCTCCCTGCATCGTCCCTACGGAGAGAGCCATGTCTTCCCGAGTCGATACGAGGAGCACTGAACCCGAAGCCATGGAGGTGGGTCGTGCACGGTTGTCCTCAGAGGAGCGTGCACGTCGTATTCAGGCTCGGGTCTGCCTGTATTGTGGAGAAGCTGGTCATTTCGTTCCTTCCTGCCCAGTTCGTCCGGGGAAAAGGGCCGGCTCATCATTTATGGGAGAAGTTTTGGTGAGCCGAGCAGCGGATTCTTCCTCTTCTCCCCGCATTCTGCTTCAGGCATCCCTCCAGTGGCTGTCCCAGAATTTCTCTGTTAGTGCGCTGATTGACTCTGGTGCCGGCGAAAGCTTTTTGGATAGAGAGTGGGCTCAACAAATGGATTTGGAGACTGTTCCTATGGACTGTCCGCTGCAGGCTAAGGGTCTAAATGGACAATTGTTGACCCGCATTACCCATCAGACTGTTCCTGTTTGTCTTAGAGTGTCGGGAAATCATCAGGAGAACATTCAATTCCATATTATCGACTGCCCACAGACTCCCCTGGTCCTTGGTATCCCCTGGCTCATAAAACACAATCCACACATTGATTGGGTGACAGGTAGCATTGTTTCATGGAGCACATTTTGTCATGTGAATTGTTTGTGTTCTGCTCAGACTCCTGCCAGTACTGTGCCTCAACCTCCACTGGAGTCCATGGATCTTTCTGCTGTTCCTGACGTGTATCATGACCTGGCATCCGTTTTCTGCAAACACAGAGCTACTTCTCTTCCTCCTCACCGGCCTTACGACTGCGCCATTGACCTCCAGCCAGGAGCCCCGCTCCCCAGCAGTCGCCTGTACAATCTCTCCCGGCCGGAGACGGAGGCTATGGAGAACTACATTCGGGACTCCTTGGCGGCAGGTATTATGCGTCCCTTCCTCGTCACCTGTAGGAGCGGGATTCTTTTTTGTTGCTAAGAAGGATAAGACCCTCAGACCCTGTATTGATTACCGTGGACTTAACAACATCACCATTAAGAACAAGTATTCTCTGCCTTTGATTAATTCTGCTTTTCCCCTCCTTCATGGTGCTACCATCTTTACGAAACTGGATCTACGAAATGCGTATCACCTGGTGCGCATTCGTAAGGGTGATGAATGGAAGACTGCCTTCAACACACCCTTGGGACATTTTGAGTATCGGGTTATGCCTTTTGGGTTGTCTAATGCCCCTGCTGTTTTTCAGGCACTAGTCAATGATGTCCTTCGGGACATGTTGAATCGGTTTGTTTTTGTCTATCTGGATGATATCTTGATTTTCTCTGAGTCCTCCCAGGAACATGAACTGCATGTGCGCCAGGTGTTGCAAAGGTTGTTGGAGAACAAACTGTTTGTGAAGATGGAGAAATGTGAATTTCATGTGTCTGAGACCTCTTTTTTGGGTTACATCATAGCTCAGGGGGAGCTGCGGATGGACCCAGCTAAGATCTCTGCTGTCACGGACTGGCCAGCTCCCTCTACCCGCAAACAACTTCAACGATTCCTGGGGTTTGCGAACTTCTATAGGAGGTTCATCAAGGACTACAGCCGCATTGCGGCGCCACTCACCGCTCTCACCTCCATCTCACGACCGTTCGCTTGGAATGAAGGGGCCGAATCAGCGTTCGAAGAACTGAAACATCGCTTCGCCTCGGCTCCCATTCTGATGCAGCCGGACCCCGACCGCCAGTTTGTCGTGGAGGTGGATGCATCCGACACTGGGGTAGGTGCAGTGTTGTCACAACGTTCTCCTGAAGATAACAAACTGCATCCCTGTGCTTTTCTCTCAAGGAAACTTTCTCAGGCAGAGAGGAATTATGATGTTGGAAATCGTGAACTGCTCGCCGTTAAGCTGGCTCTCGAGGAGTGGCGACATTGGTTGGAGGGGGCGGAACAACCCTTCATCGTTTGGACGGATCATAAGAATCTGGCTTACCTCCAGTCAGCGAAGCAGCTCAACCCCCGTCAAGCCAGGTGGGCACTATTTTTTGGGAGATTCAATTTTTCTCTGTCTTACCGTCCTGGGTCACGCAACGTCAAGCCTGACGCCCTGTCTCGTGTTCATTCGGCTGTTGATACTGGTAGTAACCCTGAACCCATTTTGCCTCCTACCTGCAGTATTGCAGTCATCACATGTGACATCGAGGGGATTGTTAGACAGGCTCAACATCATCAAGCTGACCCTGGGAGGGGTCCTCCTAACCGGATGTTTGTCCCTGAGTCTGCTCGCTCCCAGGTACTTCAGTGGGCTCACTCGTCTCCCCTTACCTGTCACCCTGGAGTTTCGCGGACCCTTGACTTTGTGCGACGGAAGTTCTGGTGGGCCACGATGGAGGCGGACACTCGAGCCTTCATTGCTGCTTGTACGGTATGTGCACGAAGTAAAAACTCCACCCAGGCCAGCGCTGGTCATCTACGACCTCTACCTATACCCAGCCGGCCCTGGTCGCATATCGCTATGGATTTTGTCACTGGACTTCCCCCTCATCTGGTAAGACTGTCATTCTTACGGTGATTGATCGTTTTTCTAAGTTCGCTCATTTTTTGGCCCTACCTAAACTGCCCACTGCCAGAGAGACGGCTGATATTTTGGTTGAACATGTGTTCCGCTCTCATGGTCTACCCACGGATATTGTCTCTGACAGGGTCCCCAGTTTGTCTCCCAGGTGTGGAAAGCTTTCTGTAAAGCTTTGGGCATTACATCCAGCCTGTCCTCTGGATATCACCCCCAGACCAACGGGCAAGCCGAGAGAGCGAACCAGGAGATGGAGACCGCACTTCGCTGTGTCACTGGGTCTAACCCTGGGTCATGGAGCTCCATGCTCCCCTGGGTGGAATATGCTCATAACACCTTGACTAACGCTTCCTCTGGTTTGTCTCCTTTTCTGTGTGCTCTGGGTTATCAACCTCCCCTGTTCCCTTCCCAAGAGAGGGAACTTGCGGTACCCTCGGTGCAGTCCCACATGCGCCGCTGCTGCAAGGTCTGGAGGAAGGCCAGGGTAGCTCTGTCCCGAGCTTCGGCGTACATGCAGAGGCAAGCCAACCGTCACCGGTCCCAGGCTCCCGGTTACTCTCCTGGTCAAGAGGTATGGCTGAAGTCACGGGACCTTCCATTGAAGGTGGAGTCGAAGAAGATGGCGCCTCGTTTTATAGGACCGTTCAAGATACTGTCTATTGTTAACCCCTGCGCGGTTAAGCTACAGCTTCCTGCCTCCCTACGGGTTCATTCCACCTTTCATGTTTCCCAGATTAAGCCTGTGTCGGTTAGCCCTTTGTGCCCGCCCTCTCGTCCCCCTCCTCCGCCCAAGATCGTGGGTGGGGGTCCGGTCTACTCTGTCCGGCGACTTCTGGATGTTCGCCGCCGGGGGTCGTGGTTTCCAGTACCTGGTGGATTGGGAGGGTTATGGTCCTGAGGAACGTTCCTGGGTGCCCAGGAGCTTCATTGTGGATCCTGCTCTGGTTCGTGAGTTTCATAGGTTACATCCTGATAAACCCTGTCGGCCGCCAGGTGGCGTCCGTAGAGGGGGGTACTGTTAGGCCTACTGCTGCTAGGTAGCTCTCTCTCTGCTCTCCCCCTTCCCCTCTGTCTGTCCTTGATTGCAGGAGTGAAGTCTGGTGTGCGGGAGTCAGGGTTCCAGCTGCAGCTCATTCACCATAATCACCTCAGCCTTTAAGACCCGGTCAAACTTTCCACTCATCGTCAGATCATAGTCAAGACAACCATGTTAGTCTCGCTGCCGACTCAACCTGTCTGTTTTCGCTCTTGTGTTTTTTGGACTGTTTATTTACTTTTTCTCCTGTGCCACAGATATTTGGAACCTGACTCCTGCCTCCGCTTCACTCCTGCCACCACCATCCTGCTCTCCACTATCGGGCCTCTCCTTTGGACTCACCACGGACACTAGGACATTACGGTACCACACCTGCCCTGACCTGGATCTGTACCCTCCCTGTAACCTGGACTTGCTCTTCCCCATTTATTGGAAACCTGGACTATTGAACATTATAATAAACCTGTTAAAACTTCTCTGGCTTGGTGTACTTGTCTGCATTTGGGTTCTATCCAGTTAAATCATAACACTTTCAGCAGGACAATAACCTAAAATACAAGGACAAATCTACACTGGAGTTGCTTACCAAGAAGACAGTGAATGTTCCTGAGTGGCCGAGTTACAGTTTTGACTTAAATCTACTTGAAAATCTATGGCAAGACCTGAAAATCTTTGTCTAGCAATGATCAACAACCAATTAGACAGCACTTCAATAATTTTGAAAATAATAATGTGCAAATGTTGCACAATCCAGGTGTGGAAAGCTCTTACCTGCTGACCACACCGGCCGTGTTGAGTGCGCGAGCGTTGCAAAATGTACATATACATGTTACTCAATCAATTCATCCAAACTGCTCGCGCGCATCAAGAAGTTGGTTCTATTTTAGACACTTGACTCGCTGCAAGTTCTGCCTCTCCCATCTCCTCATTGATTTTTAGGAGCATATACCCACGTGGGTGATTGAAAGATGAATGAGGTCCACACTCCAGTCCAGTTGGTTGCAGTAATGCACCTTAAAGTTGGTTGCCAACCACCATATACAATCCACAGAAGAAGAAGACTGAACTAGGAGAGATTACTAGAAACTAACTAGGTTTCCCATTTTATCTATGGATTAACTGT
Organism: Coregonus clupeaformis; assembly: GCF_020615455.1. Lineage (NCBI taxonomy): Eukaryota > Metazoa > Chordata > Actinopteri > Salmoniformes > Salmonidae > Coregonus > Coregonus clupeaformis. The sequence goes on from NC_059199.1 coordinate 25,959,379, forward strand.
TGGAGTAGAGAATACACGATTTTGTGTGACTGAAAATGGGTTGATATTCTACAAAGATCCAGCAAAAAATAACAACCCAATGTTTATATCCCAGGACAAATTAGCTAACAAGCTAGCTAGCTAAATGTCCATGAATGTTTCATATGTGTTTTGACCTGTCCCCAAATTAATATAGTTGGTTCAGTTCATTTTGATATTTCAGCCTGCTTGTCCTGATCGCGTCTGGTGGGGATAGACAAACTCAACATGCGCACGATGGCGCACACGCAGAGCCGGTTTAGTCATCATGTTTGTCACGATTCTCTAAAGCAGAACCCAGAAGCAGACCAGGACAAGGTGAGTTGAATGAAGGTGAGTATTTATTTAAAGACTTAAATGTGGAAGCAGGAGAATCCAGGTGACAGAGCTGGCAGTGGAGGTTAGTTGGTGGGAGTGAATGGGCAGATCCAATGATGTCTCTGAAGCCACAGACGACCAGGCAGTGGTGGAGTGAATGTTCCGGGAGAGTAACTGTAGACAGAGTAATCGAAGGTGAGTTCACAGCAAGCAAAAAGTACAGAACAGCAAAACTAACTCTTAGTAATCTGAGGCTGATACGCAGGCACAACATACTGATCATGGCTAACGATCCGGCAGGGAATGGATGTCAGGTCAGGTCAGAGCTTATGAAGTGGAGAGGTGATGATCAGAACCAGGTGTGCAGATAGCTGATGAAATGCAGGTGCGGGTAATGGAGAGATATCCCGCCTTGCTTCGTCGCCCGACAACCAGACAGGGTGCGTTCAGGAAACTCAGGAAAAAACTACTCCAGGACAAAAACAGGTAACTCAGACAGAAACCGACTCAGGAAGCGGGATTCATGACAGTACCCCCCCTCCGACGAACGCCACCGGGCGGACTACCCGGAGCACCAGGATGGAGGTGGTAGAAGTCACGAAGGAGATCAGCATCAAGGATCTGACGCCGAGGAATCCAAGTCCTCTCCTCAGGACCATAACCCTCCCAGTCCACGAGATACTGGAAACCCCGACCCCGCCGTCTGGAATCCATGATGCGGCGCACCGTGTAGACAGGACCATCTCCGATCATCCGAGGAGGAGGAGGACGAGGAGGAGGGGGCAACAGAGGACTGAGGAGAACAGGCTTGATGCAGGAGACATGAAAGGTGGGATGGACTCTGAGCGTTCTAGGCAATTTGAGTCGAACCACAACAGGATTAATGACCCTCTCCACCACAAATGGACCAATGAACTTCGGTGACAGTTTCCTCGACTCTGTCCGCAGAGGAAGATCCTGTGTAGCCAACCAGTCCTTATCTCCGACGGCATAAGCAGGGGCTGGAATACGGAGACGATTAGCTTGGAGCTGATACCAGTCAGAAACTCTAAGGAGGGCCTTTCTGGCCCGATGCCAGGTCCGGTGGCAACGGCGAATGTGGGCTTGGACAGAGGGAACCGAGAGATCCTTCTCCTGAGAAGGGAACTAGGGAGGTTGGTAGCCGTAAAGGCACTGGAAGGGAGACATCCCAGTGGCAGATGTAGGGAGAGTATTATGGGCATACTCGACCCATGGCAACTGAGAGACCCAAGAGGTGGGGTTGGAGGAGACAAGGCAGCGAAGCGTGGACTCCGTCTTCTGGTTGGCTCTCTCCGCCTGACCATTAGATTGGGGGTGACAGCAGAACGGACAGACTCTGGCACAAACAACCGACCGGTGGACCGTTACCGGGACCAGGCTGCGTCCGAAGGGCCGCCATAACCTCCTCCTCAATCTTCCAAGTAACTGCTCCAACAACGAAGTTCTGGGGAAGAATCGTCTCAGTCTTGGCCCCACTTTCCTCCGTCTTGGAGAACATCCGGGACAAGGCGTCCGCCTTGCCGTTCTTAGAACCAGGTCGGAACGTCAGGGAAAAATTAAAACGTACAAAAAACAAAGCCCACCTGGCCTGACGGGAGTTGAGACCTCTAGCCGATTGCACGTAAGCAAGATTCTTGTGGTCAGTCCAGACAATAAACGGTTGCTCCGCCCCCTCCAACCAGTGGCGCCACTCCTCCAAGGCGAGTTTTACAGCGAGAAGCTCCTGGTTACCCACATCGTAATTTCTCTCCGCAGGCGAAAGACGACGAGAGTAGAAGGCGCAGGGATGGAGTTTACTGTCAGTGGAGCTTCGCTGGGACAAGATGGCGCCAACCCCCACATCAGACGCGTCCACTTCCACGACAAACTGACGGGAAGTGTCAGGTTGAGAGAGAATAGGGGCGTTGATGAATCGGCTCTTCAAGTCCAGGAATGCTCGGTCTGCCTCAGGATTACAACAGAAGGTTCTGGTGCTAGAAGTCAGGGCAGTTAATGGAGCGGCCACACGGCTGTAATCATGGATAAATCTTCGATAGAAATTCCGATAGAACCGCCCTAACCTTCTCTTGGTCCATCTTAATCTCTCCCTTGGAGAGTGAAAATCACACTTCTCTGCCTTCACAAACAGGCCGTTCTCCAATAATGGCTGCAGGACCTGCTTGACATGCTGGATGTGGCTGGAAAGCTCCTTAGAGAAAATGAGAATGTCATACAGGTAAACGAACACAAAAAGACCGATCATATGTCTCAGAACGTCATTCACCATACTCTGGAACACTGCTGGAGCATTGGTCAGTCCAAACGGCATCACTTGATACTCGAAATGTCCCATAGGTGTATTGAACCCAGTCAACCACTCGTCCCCCTCTCTGATCCGGACCAGATGATACGCATTGCGTAAATCAAGCTTAGTGAACACAGTAGCACCCTGTAAGGAGTCGAAAGCAGAGCTCATCAAGGGCAGGGGATACTTGTTCTTGACAGTAATATCATTCAAACCCCGATAATCAATGCAAGGTCGAAGAGAGCCATCCTTCTTACTCACGAAAAATAATCCTGCTCCCAGGGGTGATGACGAGGGACGAATGAGACCAGCAGCTAGAGACTCCTTTATGTAGGTCTCCAAGGCTTCACGTTCAGGTCGAGAGATCCTGTATAAACGTCCCTTGGGATAGGCAGCTCCAGGGATCAGATTTATAGCACAGTCATATGGTCGGTGGGGAGGAAGTGACAGAGCCTTCTGCTTACTGAACACTTCACCCAAATCGTGATATGTTTTAGGAACTATGGACAAATCTGGGGGGGCAGAATCAATGACCTGACTGGGAACAGAATGGGAACAGGCAGTCTTAAGGCAGTTAGCATGACATTCAATGCTCCAACTAGTTACCTTGCCAGTCACCCAATCGAACATGAGATTGTGTTCTCTCAGCCAGGGGTATCCAAGAACCAGGGGGGCACGTGGAGATGGCAGAATGAAGAAGGAGATAAACTCTGAATGATTACCTGACAGCAGCATTTTAACAGGTTCAGTCTTCATAGTGATACAGTGGGGAAAAAAAGTATTTAGTCAGCCACCAATTGTGCAAGTTCTCCCACTTAAAAAGATGAGAGAGGCCTGTAATTTTCATCATTGGTACACGTCAACTATGACAGACAAATTGAGGGAAAAAAATCCAGAAAATCACATTGTAGGATTTTTAATGAATTTATTTGCAAATTATGGTGGAAAATAAGTATTTGGTCACCTACAAACAAGCAAGATTTCTGGCTCTCACAGACCTGTAACTTCTTCTTTAAGAGGCTCCTCTGTCCTCCACTCGTTACCTGTATTAATGGCACCTGTTTGAACTTGTTATCAGTATAAAAGACACCTGTCCACAACCTCAAACAGTCACACTCCAAACTCCACTATGGCCAAGACCAAAGAGCTGTCAAAGGACACCAGAAACAAAATTGTAGACCTGCACCAGGCTGGGAAGACTGAATCTGCAATAGGTAAGCAGCTTGGTTTGAAGAAATCAACTGTGGGAGCAATTATTAGGAAATGGAAGACATACAAGACCACTGATAATCTCCCTCGATCTGGGGCTCCACGCAAGATCTCACCCCGTGGGGTCAAAATGATCACAAGAACGGTGAGCAAAAATCCCAGAACCACACGGGGGGACCTAGTGAATGACCTGCAGAGAGCTGGGACCAAAGTAACAAAGCCTACCATCAGTAACACACTACGCCGCCAGGGACTCAAATCCTGCAGTGCTAGACGTGTCCCCCTGCTTAAGCCAGTACATGTCCAGGCCCGTCTGAAGTTTGCTAGAGTGCATCCAGAAGAGGATTGGGAGAATGTCAAATGGTCAGATGAAACCAAAATATAACTTTTTGGTAAAAACTCAACTCGTCGTGTTTGGAGGACAAAGAATGCTGAGTTGCATCCAAAGAACACCATACCTACTGTGAAGCATGGGAGTGAAAACATCATACTTTGGGGCTGTTTTTCTGCAAAGGGACCAGGACGACTGATCCGTGTAAAGGAAAGAATGAATGGGGACATGTATCGTGAGATTTTGAGTGAAAACCTCCTTCCATCAGCAAGGGCATTGAAGATGAAACGTGGCTGGGTCTTTCAGCATGACAATGATCCCAAACACACCGCCCGGGCAACGAAGGAGTGGCTTCGTAAGAAGCATTTCAAGGTCCTGGAGTCTCCAGATCTCAACCCCATAGAAAATCTTTGGAGGGAGTTGAAAGTCCGTGTTGCCCAGCGACAGCCCCAAAACATCACTGCTCTAGAGGAGATCTGCATGGAGGAATGGGCCAAAATACCAGCAACAGTGTGTGAAAACCTTGTGAAGACTTACAGAAAACGTTTGACCTGTGTCATTGCCAACAAAGGGTATATAACAAAGTATTGAGAAACTTTTGTTATTGACCAAATACTTATTTTCCACCATAATTTGCAAATAAATTCATAAAAAATCCTACAATGTGATTTTCTGGATTTTTTTTCCTCATTTTGTCTGTCATAGTTGACGTGTACCTATGATGAAAATTACAGGCCTCTCTCATCTTTTTAAGTGGGAGAACTTGCACAATTGGTGGCTGACTAAATACTTTTTCCCCCCACTGTACGTGCCAGAAGACTGCCGTTCAGAGTGGTAGCTTCAATGGCTTCCGGTAATTGCTCCTTGGAAAGCCCCAGCTGTTCCACCAAGTCGGCATCCATAAAGATGCCATAGGCACCTAAATCGATAAAAGCGTTAATCTCCAAAATCTGATTCTTGTTCATGAGGGTTGCAGGAAAATGGGGTCTGACAGGGTTATTGAGAGGCTGAAACTGGCTCGCTAAAAGTCCTCCCAAACTTAGCGAGCCGGGCAGTTTAACGGGCGCTGGGGACAAGCGGAGATGTAATGTCCCGGGTTACCACAGTAGAGGCAGCTGTTGGTCTCACGTCTACGTTGGCGCTCCTCCTTGTTTAACCCGTGCCGCCCCACTTGCATGGGTTCAGGATCTGGAGGCAGGAACTCTCCTCTAATCTCGTGTGGTGAATAATGATCCGCTCGTTCTGGTCTATTTCCTGACTTGAATGGTAACCGAGTAGATGAGTGATTGGAAGACCCCCATCGCTTCTCCCTCCTTCTCTCTCGGATTCTGTTATCCACCCGAATAGATAACGCTACCAAATTGTCCAGATCACTAGGCTCAGGATAAGAGATCAGTTCATCCTTGAGTTGCTCCGACAACCCCTGATAAAAAGCTGCTTGTAGTGACTCCTCATTCCACCCACTCTCCACAGCCAATGTCCTGAATTCAATAACAAAGTCTGCTACACTGCGAGCTCCTTGGCGAAGAGAGAACAGACGATTAGCTGCGTCCTTAGCTCGGACTGGATGGTCAAAAAGCTTCCTCATCTCTGCCGTGAACTCCTGGTATGACGCCATGCAGGTGTCCTGTCGTTCCCATAAGGCTGAAGCCCACTCCAGAGCTCTTCCACGCAGCAGTTCAATTACAAAAGCTATCCTGTCCTTGCCTGTGGCGTAAGAGTTGGGCTGCAGGTCAAAAACTAATCCATACTGCATGAGAAATTAACAGCATCTTCCCAAATCCCCTTCGTACTTATCTGGTGTCGGAACCTTGGGCTCACGGAAGGAAACAGCTCCAGAAGCGGCAGGCGAGAGGGGTGAAACAGGTGGTGGATTCTGGATACTCGTCAGACTGGCAGAAAAGTTCCGAACCGAAAACGCTATCTCCTGTAGCGGCGTGCTGTGTTGTCCCAACATCTTCTCTTGATGGGTAATGGCATGGCGAACGGAGTCCAGGTCCGCTGGGTTCATCCTTGGCCGGATCGTTCTGTCACGATTCTCTAAAGCAGAACCCAGAAGCAGACCAGGACAAGGTGAGTTGAATGAAGGTGAGTATTTATTTAAAGACTTAAATGTGGAAGCAGGAGAATCCAGGTGACGGAGCTGGCAGTGGAGGTGAGTTGGTGGGAGTGAATGGGCAGATCCAATGATCTCTGAAGCCACAGATGACCAGGCAGCGGTGGAGTGAATGTTCCGGGAGAGTAACTGTAGACAGAGTAAACGAAGGTGAGTTCACAGCAAGCAAAAAGTACAGAACAGCAAAACTAACTCTTAGTAATCTGAGGCTGATACGCAGGCACAACATACTGATCATGGCTAACGATCCGGCAGGGAATGGATGTCAGGTCAGAGCTTATGAAGTGGAGAAGTGATGATCAGAACCAGGTGTGCAGATAGCTGATGAGATGCAGGTGCGGGTAATGGAGAGATATCCCGCCTTGCTTCGTCGCCCGGCAACCAGACAGGGTGCGTTCAGGAAACTCAGGAAAAAACTACTCCAGGACAAAAACAGGCAACTCAGACAGAAACCGACTCAGGAAGCGGGATTCATGACAATGTTAGAGACTTACCCAGAAAGACTTACAGCTCTAATTACTGCCAAAAGGTGCTTCTACAAAGTATTGACTCAGAGGTGTGAACACTTATGTAAATTAGATATTTATGTATTTCATTTTCAATAAATTTGCAACATTTTCTAAAAACATGTTTTCACTTTGTCATTATGGGGAATTGTGTGTAGATGGGTGAGAGAAAACATATATTTAATCCATTTTGAATTCAGGTTGTAACACAACAAAATGTGGAATAAGTCAAGGGGTATGAATACTTTCTGAAGGCACTGTATGTTGCCTCCCCCGCATGGCATTCACTGGAATTATGCCATATACACTACCAGTCAAAAGTTTGGACACACCTACTCATCCTTTATTTTTACTATTTTTTACATTGTAGAATAATAGTGAAGACATCAAAACTATGAAATAACACATATGGAATCATGTAGTAAACAAAAAAGTGTTAAACAAATCAAAGTATATTTTTTATTTGAGAATGTTCAAATAGCCACCCTTTGCCTCGATGACAGCTTTGCACACTCTTGGCATTCTCTCAACAAGCTTCACCTGGAATGCTTTTCCAGCAGTCTTGAAGGAGTTCCCACATATGCTAAGCATTTGTTGGCTGCTTTTCCTTCACTCTGCGGTCCGACTCATCCCAAACCATCTCAATTGGGTTGAGATCGGGGGATTGTGGAGGCCAGGTCATCTGATGCAGCATTCCATCACTCTCCTTCTTGGTAAAAAAGCCCTTACACAGCCTGGAGGTGTGTTGGGTCATTGTCCTGTTGAAAAACAAATGATAGTCCCACTAAACCCAAACCAGATGGGTTGGCATATCGCTGTAGAATGCTGTTGTAGCCATGCTGGTTAAGTGTGCCTTGAATTCAAAATATATCACAGACAATGTCACCAGCAAAGCACCCCCACACCATAACACCTCCTCCTCCATGTTTTAAGGTGGGAAATACACATGTGGAGATCATCCGTTCACCCACACCGCGTCTCACAAAGACACAGCGGTTGGAACCAAAAATCTCATATTTGGACTCCAGACCAAAGGACAAATGTCCACCGGTCTAATGTCCATTGCGCGTGTTTCTTGGCCCAAGCAGGTATCTTCTTCTTATTGGTGTCCTTTAGTAGTGATTTCTTTGCAGCAATTCGACCATGAAGGCCTGATTCACACAGTCCCTCTGAACAGTTGATGTTGAGATGTGTCTGTTACTTGAACTCTTTGAAGCATTTATTTGGGCTGCAATTTCTGAGGCTGGTAACTCTAATGAACATATTCTCTGCAGCAGTTAACGCTGGGTCTTCCATTCCTGTCGCGGTCCTCATGAGAGCCAGTTTCATCATAGCGCTTGATGGTTTTTGCGACTGCACTTAAAGAAACTTTCAAAGTTCTTGAATTTATCATGATAGACCAACCTTAATGATGGACTTAAGGCTGGAGATCACTCTGTCATGCTGATTGAGTTAGAATAACAGACTGGAAGCTTTAAAAGGAGGGTGGTGCTTGAAATCATTGTTCTTCCTCTGTTAACCATGGTTACCTGCAAGGAAACACATGCCATCATCATTGCTTTGCACAAAAAGGGCTTCACAGGCAAAGATATTGCTGCTAGTACGATTGCACCTAAATCAACCCTTTATCGGATCATCAAGAACTTCAAGGAGAGAGGTTCAATTGTTGTGAAGAAGGCTTCAGGGCGCCCAAGAAAGTCCAGCCAGTGCATGACCGTCTCCTAAAGTTGATTCAGATGTGGGATCAGGGCACCACCAGTGCAGAGCTTGCTCAGGAATGGCAGCAGGCAGGTGTGAGTGCATCTGCACGCACAGTGAGGCGAAGATTTTTGGAGGATGGCCTGGTGTCAAGAAGGGCAGCGAGGAAGCCACTTCTCTCCAGGAAAAACATATTCTGCAAAAGGTACAGGGATTGGACTGCTGAGGACTGGGGTAAAGTCATTTTCTCTGATGAATCCCCTTTCCGATTGTTTGGGGCATCCGGAAAAAAGCTTGTCCGGAGAGACAAGGTGAGCGCTACCATCAGTCCTGTGTCATGCCAACAGTAAAGCATCCTGAGACCATTCATGTGTGGGGTTGCTTCTCAGCCAAGGGAGTGGGCTCACTCACAATTTTGCCTAAGAACACAGCCATGAATAAAGAATGGTGCCAACACTTCCTCCGAGAGCAACTTCTCCTAACCATCCAAGAACAGTATGGTGACGAACAATGCCTTTTCCAGCATGATGGAGCACCTTGCCATAAGGCAAAAGAGATAACTAAGTGGCTCGGGGAACAAAACATCAACATTTTGGGTCCATGGCCAGGAAACTCCCCAGACCTTAATCCCATTGAGAACTTGTGATCAATCCTCAAGAGGCGGGTGGACAAACAAAAACCCACAAATTCTGACAAACTCCAAGCATTGATTATGCAAGAATGGGCTGCCATCAGTCAGGATGTGGCCCAGAAGTTAATTGACAGCATGCCAGGGCAGATTGAAAGGTCTTGAAAAAGAAGGGTCAACACTGCAAATATTGACTCTTTGCATAAACTTAATGTAATTGTCAATAAAAGCCTTTGACACTTATGGAATGCTTATAATTATACTTCAGTATACCATAGTAACATCTGACAAAAATATCTCATAACACTGAAGCAGCAAACTTTGTGAAGACCAAATCTTGTGTCATTCTCAAAACTTTTGACCACGACTGTACTTTACATGTGTCATGCCAATGAACACTGCTTGCAGTGACAGAGAACTCTGCAGAGTACAACCAGTCAAACAGTTGACTGAAATGAGATAGGGCATTGGTTCATGATACAGTCCCCTATTGCTGTACAGTATGTTCAAGTTTGTTACGTGGTGAAGGAGGTGTGTATGAACAATTGCTGTCTATGATCACATCTGGTCCAAGATGCTGACCAGACCTTTAATTAGCAAACCATAATGCAAGTGTGATCTAGACAGAAACCAGCCTTTCTCTCTTTACTGCCCCCACTGGATATGAAGTAGCAACCGCAGCAAGACTTGACCATACCAAGCTCAGTTTACCTATCAACATATCACACACACAATGTACAATATCCTACCTACGTTATATATCACTGAGAACCGTTTTTGTGCCATACTGACACTGAATCATAAAATGTATTGTAACTTACACCATCCCACAAATTGCCCCATGGGTTTGCGGTTAATGGGAAGGATGGAGGAAGTGAAGTCCCATAGAGGGCATGCTAACAACACACTCACTATCTTCTGTTACCGTCCTGAAATGCTTTGTCTCAACATTGTCACACAGAAGGAAGGACCCGTTTATCAGAGCCACCCCAAAACGCTGCCACCATATCACAACATTCTTTAGGCCATTGTTCTCCAGGGGGAAATTGAGAGATGTCCAAAAAAGCCCTAGCTTTTGACTGGAAATGTATTAGTGGAGAGAAAACAAACAACACTGAGCCTGTCGCTGATAGCGGGTTGAGTTTGGCAACATCCTGTTGCTGGAAATATGCCTCAGTTTTTATGGTTAGTGATCCAAACACCATGAATGCGGTCAAGGGTGATGTAAAATCGCCAAGAGCAACCCAGGTCTATGTCTGAAAACTGATGAAAACTGTGGCTACATCACAATGTCATGTTGCCATTGATAAGTGCAATAATAACAAACAACAACAGAACACAAAAATGAAAGAATTTGAACTATGTATATTCTCTTCTTCTCAGGAGAGCATTTATATGAATATTTTGTTTCTAGTGCCAAAATTTCAACAACAATTTCATAATTTCATAAGAACCCACATCATTATTCATCTTCCAATATCCCAGAAACCCACAAAAACCCATAACCACCTCTTCTTATATCCCCAGGCAAAACGACAATCAGTGGGGTGGTTTACAGGAAATGTGGATTAAAGAAGAAATCTGGTAGGGCCTAATTATTTCAAGAGGATTATCTCTGTGTACATGTAAAGTTTGGTTGGACCCGGTCCTGTTATTTCTCCCCAGCCTGTCATTATTTGATGTCTGTGGGGAGAGGAGAGTGGAGGGTGGTCATGCCACTCTCCAAACCCAGATTATAGGGGACTATCACAGCCAGAGGGGTGGAGAGAGCCCTCTCCTTTTCTCTGGATGAAAACAATTCAATATGTATCACTGACACAAGTAAGGGAAAGAAAAGACGTACGCAGGGAAAGTGCATAACACTACCCACATGAAAAAATACTATAGTATTCACTTTAGTGTTTTTGCTGACAATACGGTAGTATTTACTGTAGTATACAGTAGTATTTACAGTTAACTATAGTATATATACTGTAGTAAAAGAAAACTAGCATATACTATAATAATTAATGTAGTGTTTTTGTAGTATCTTATATTATTTACTGTAGTGTTTTTGCAGACTCTAGTGCACTGTAGTATTTACTGTGGTGTTTTTGCGGACTGTAATTTACTGTAGTATTTTTACGGACATTACTATAGTATTTACTGTTTTTTGTTTTATTATCTTTGACATAGAAGTGGATGCTTTTTCCTTGAGGAAACCTACTGGATAATTACTAAAAGAGAACATTTGCCATAACCTGTAGGTCTCACGACTTCCGCCGAGGCTGCCTCCCCTCCTTGTTCGGGCAGGCTTCGGCATTCGTCGTCACCGGCTTACTAGCCATTGCCGCTCCATTATTCATCATTCCATTTGTCTTGTCTTGTCAATCACACACACCTGGTTCTTATCCCCTCATTAGTCTGTGTATAAGTGTTCCCTCTGCCCCCCTTGTCCTTATGGGTGATTGATGTTTCGTGAGAGTTGTGTAGCTCGGTGGAGCTACTCGTACATTGTTATTGCCGGAGTAGATATTTCCCCTGCGCCTGTTATTGTTGGAGCTACCGTTACCTTGCCAGGGTAGATTTTCCAATGTGCCTGTTTCGTTTGTCGATCACCGAACTCTGCATTCAGTGATTCCCCTCCTGCGCCTGACTCCAACCGGATCCAGCCACCTACACCCCAGCACCTGGAGGGATCCAGATATCCCGACCACGGGCGTTCGACCGGACGGTGGCGCTCTGCCAAGGATTCCTCCTCCAACTGGAGCTTTACTTCTCCAGCATCAGGCCGGCGCCATCGGAGCGGGAGAAGGTGTCCGTCCTCGTTTCCTGCCTCTCGGGGAAAGCCCTGGAGTGGGCTAACGCGGTTTGGAACGAAGGAGGAGCCGCGTTGGAGGACTAAGGGGAGTTCACTCGCCTCTTTCGGGCAGTCTTCGATCACCCGCCCGAGGGTCGAGAAGCGGGCGAGAGGCTGGTCCACCTGAGGCAGGGAACGAGGACCGCGCAGGACTTCGCGTTGGAGTTTCCTACTCTGGCAGCAGGGTCCGGGTGGAACGAGCGGGCCCTGATCGACCATTTCTGGTGCCATCTGCGGGAGGATGTCCGACGGGAGCTAGCCTGCCGGGACACCATGTTGTCTTTCACGAAACTGGTGGACATGGCCATCCGTTTGGACAACCTGCTGGCAGCCAGAGGACGTCCTGGTAGGGGTCTGCCCATTTCCACCCCGGACGACTTGGATCCCGAGCTGATGGAGCTGGGTGGAGCCGCCGTCCGAGAGAGCGGAGGACGACAGCAACAGTGCCACTCTGGTGGCACGAAGGGACAGTACACCACACGTCGTAATCAACGCTCTTATGGGCCTGGAGGCGGCAGGCAGGGCACTCTCGGCATCACCCCAGGTATCGAACACCCACACTCGTTCAGATCCCTATGCTGCGCACTGTACCCTACCTATCCACTTTCCCGATCACATGGTAGTTCCCCAGTGTAAGGCGCTAGTCGATTCAGGCACAGCTGGGAACTTTATGGACAGGGCATTCGCACGCCGTCAAGGCATTTCATTGGTTCCCCTATCCATTCCACTCCGCATCAGAGCACTTGATAGTCGACCATTATGGTCCGGGTTTGTAAAGGAAGTCACGGTACCAGTCACCATGATCACCCAGGAGACTCGTTGTGAGCAGGTTACTTTTTTGATTATTGAATCTCCTGCTTTCCCTGTAGTATTAGGTATCCCTTGGCTAGCACTCCACAACCCCACCTTCTCATGGCCGCAGAGGGTTCTCATGGGGTGGTCGCGAGAGTGTCAGGGTAGGTGTCTAGGTGTTTCCGTTGGTGCAACCACAGTGGAAAGTCCAGACGGTACCTCCACCCTGTGCATTCCCCCCGATACCATGATCTGACGCACGCATTTTCTAAGACACAGGCGAATAAATTACCACCTCATCGGGAGGGGATTGCGCGATAAACCTTCGGGTAGACGCTGTACCTCCCAGGAGTCAAGTCTAACCCCTATCGCAGGCTGAAACAGAGGCTATGGAAACATACGTCACCGAGTCCCTGGGCCAGGGGAATATACGTCCCTCCACTTCACCCGCCTCCTTGAGTTTCTTCTTTGTGAAGAAGAAAGACGGCGGTCTGCGCCCGTGCATTGATTATCAATCACTGAACAAGGAGACTATAAGATTTAGTTATCCTCTCCCCCTCATTCCTTCAGTGATTGAGTGAATGCATGGGGCGCGCTTCTTCACTAAACTAGATCTCAGGAGTGCATACAACCTGGTGCGTGTTCGGGAGGGGGATGAGTGGAAGACAGCATTCAGCACATCCACGGGGCATTATGAATACCTGGTGATGCCCTACGGTTTGATGAATGCTCCATCCGTCTTCCAGTCCTTTGTGAACGAGGTGTTTCGGGACATGCTTGGTCGCGGTGTGGTGGTCTACATCGATGATATCCTGGTGTATTCCGCTACGCGCACGAGCATGTGTCGTGCCGGGGGAGTGGTCGGTGTTCTTGCCATGGGCAGAATATGCCCAGAACTCTCTCCGCCACTCTTCTACTAACCTAATGCCATTCCAATGTGTTTTAGGTTACCAACCGGTTCTGGCACCGTGGCACCAGAGCCAGACCGAGGCTCCTGCGGTGGATGACTGGTTTCGGCGCGCAGAGGAGATGTGGGACACTGCCCACGTTTACCTCCAGCGCACCGTGCGTCGTCAGAAGGCCAACGCTGACCGTCAATGCAGTGAGGCCCCGGTCTTCGTACCAGGGGATCGGGTCTGGCTCTCGACCCGGAATCTGCCCCTCCGCCTGCCCTGCCGGAAGCTGAGCCCTCGGTTTGTGGGGCCGTTCAATGTCCTGAGGAGAATCAACGAGGTCAGTTATAGGTTATTACTTCCCCCTGATTACCGTATTAACCCCTCGTTTCATTTGTCTCTCCTCTGGCCGGTGGTGGTTGGTCCGCTCCAGGAGTCTGAGGTGCGGGAGGTTTCTCCACCTCCTCTGGACATCGAGGGGGCCCCGGCTTACTCTGTCCGTTCCATCCTGGATTCGAGGCGTCGGGTGGGGGGCCTTCAGTACCTCGTGGAGTGGGAGGGGTACGATCCGGAGGAACGGTGCTGGGTCCCGGTGAGGGATATCCTCGATCCCTCCCTGTTGCGGGATTTCCACCGTCGCCATCCGGCTCGCCCTGCTCCGTGTCCTCCTGGCCGTCCCCGAGGCCGGGGTCGGGGCACTGCTGGAGCTGCGCGTCAAGGGGGGGTACTGTCACGACTTCCGCCGAGGCTGCCTCCCCTCCTTGTTCGGGCAGGCTTCGGCGTTCGTCGTCACTGGCTTACTAGCCACTTCCACTCCATTATTCATAATTCCATTTGTCTTGTCAATCACACACACCTGGTTCTTATCCCCTCATTAGTCCGTGTATAAGTGTTCCCTCTGCCCCCCTTGTCCTTGTGGGTGATTGTTGTTTTGTGAGAGTAGTGTAGCTCGGTGGAGCTACTCGTACATTGTTATTGCCGGGGTAGATATTTCCCCTGTGCCTGTTATTGTTGGAGCTACCGTTACCTTGTATTGCCAGGGTAGATTTTCCCCTGTGTCTGTTTCGTTTGTCGCTATCCAGCGCTATTTGTGTACGACGGAATAAACTCTGTATTCGGTGATTCCCCTCCTGCGCCTGACTCCTATCACACTCATCACAGTAGGACTGGGGTCTGAACGTATAGTTCAGTTTTTCTGCCCTTTTCGCTGACCTGTATGGAACACATTATGGTCTATACTTGGCATGCAGGTTTCTCACTTATGGGTGGTACAAATTGGGATATTGTCACGCCCTGGCTCTGGGGACGCTTGTATGTTGAGCCAGGGTGTGAGTGTTCTTTGTGTTGTTCTAGTTTTGTGTTTCTAGGGTGTAGTTCTAGTTATTGTGTTTCTATGTTGGCCAGAGTGGTTCTCAATCAGAGGCAACGAGTGTCAGCTGTTGCTGGTTGTCTCTGATTGGGAACCATATTTAAACAGTCTGTTTTTCCACAGTGTTTGTGGGATCTTGTTCCTGTGTAGGTTTGTGGTTTTCACTAAGGACGTCACGTATCGATTTGTTATTTTGTTTGTGTGATTACTCTAATAAATATAAGTATGTTCACTTTCCACGCTGCGCCTTGGTCCTCTGTATCCGACGATCGTGACAGAAGATCCCACCAAAACTGGACCAAGCAGCGTGTCCAGGAGCCATCGCCAGGGGAATCTCTAGCGGATCTCCGTTGCCTCCTCGACTGGGTCAAGCCGTGTGAGGAGGAGAGAGGCTGGACTTGGAAGCAGAAGGGCGAAAGTCTGGCGAGAGACATGGAGACCTGGCCCACGGGAAGGAGAGACGGCCAGAAATTTTTTAGGGGGGGGCTCACGCCATGGACGACGGGGCAGCAGGAGGCAGCCAGGTTACGGGAGTCACTGGTCACCAGGGGGAAGGAGGATGTAGAGGCACGGCGCGAGGTACTGGGGTGTGTTGCCAGTCCGGTCCGGCCTGTTCCTGATCCCCGCGTAGGGCCAGTGGTGTGTGTTCCCAGTACGGTCCGGCTTATTCCTGCTCCCCGCACCAAGTCAGTGGTGCGCTTCGTCAGCCCAGCTCGGCCCGTTCCTGCTCCCCGCACCAAGTCAGTGGTGCGCTTCGTCAGCCCGGTCCGGCCCGTTCCTGCTCCCCACACCAAGCCAGTGGTTTGTAAAGGAAGTCACGGTACCAGTCACCATGATCACCCAGGAGACTCATTGTGAGCAGGTTACTTTTTCGATTATTGAATCTCCTGCTTTCCCTGTAGTATTAGGTATCCCTTGGCTAGCACTCCACAACCCCACCTTCTCATGGCCGCAGAGGGTTCTCATGGGGTGGTTGCGAGAGTGTCAGGGTAGGTCTCTAGGTGTTTCCGTTGGTGCAACCACAAGTGGAAAGTCCAGACGGTACCTCCACCCTGTGCATTCCCCCCGATACCATGATCTGACGCACGCATTTTCTAAGACACAGGCGAATAAATTACCACCTCATCGGGAGGGGATTGCGCGATAAACCTTCGGGTAGACGCTGTACCTCCCAGGAGTCAAGTGTAACCCCTATCGCAGGCTGAAACGGAGGCTATGGAAACATACGTCACCGAGTCCATGGGCCAGGGGAATATACGTCCCTCCACTTCACCCGCCTCCTTGAGTTTCTTCTTTGTGAAGAAGAAAGACGGCGGTCTGCGCCCGTGCATTGATTATCAATCACTGAACAAGGAGACTATAAGATTTAGTTATCCTCTCCCCCTCATTCCTTCAGTGATTGAGTGAATGCATGGGGCGCGCTTCTTCACTAAACTAGATCTCAGGAGTGCATACAACCTGGTGCGTGTTCGGGAGGGGGATGAGTGGAAGACAGCATTCAGCACAACCACGGGGCATTATGAATACCTGGTGATGCCCTACGGTTTGATGAATGCTCCATCCGTCTTCCAGTCCTTTGTGAACGAGGTGTTTCGGGACATGCTTGGTCGCGGTGTGGTGGTCTACATCGATGACATCCTGGTGTATCCGACGATCGTGACAGAAGATCCCACCAAAACTGGACCAAGCAGCGTGTCCAGGAGCCATCGCCAGGGGAATCTCTAGCGGATCTCCGTTGCCTCCTCGACTGGGTCAAGCCGTGTGAGGAGGAGAGAGGCTGGACTTGGAAGCAGAAGGGCGAAAGTCTGGCGAGAGACATGGAGACCTGGCCCACGGGAAGGAGAGACGCCCAGAAAATGTTTAGGGGGGGGCTCACGCCGTGGACGACGGGGCAGCAGGAGGCAGCCAGGTTACGGGAGTCACTGGTCACCAGGGGGAAGGAGGATGTAGAGGCACGGCGCGAGGTACTGGGGTGTGTTGCCAGTCCGGTCCGGCCTGTTCCTGATCCCCGCGTAGGGCCAGTGGTGTGTGTTCCCAGTACGGTCCGGCTTATTCCTGCTCCCCGCACCAAGTCAGTGGTGCGCTTCGTCAGCCCGGCTCGGCCCGTTCCTGCTCCCCGCACCAAGTCAGTGGTGCGCTTCGTCAGCCCGGTCCGGCCCGTTCCTGCTCCCCACACCAAGCCAGTGGTGTGCGTCGTCAGCCCGGTCCGGCCCGTTCCTGCTCCCCGCACCAAGTCGGTTGTGCGCTTCGTCAGCCCGGTCCGGCCCGCTCCTGCTCCCCGCACCAAGTCAGTGGTGCGCTTCGTCAGCCCGGCTCGGCCCGTTCCTGCTCCCCGCACCAAGTCAGTGGTGCGCTTCGTCAGCCCGGTCCGGCCCGTTCCTGCTCCCCACACCAAGCCAGTGGTGTGCATCGTCAGCCCGGTCCGGCCCGTTCCTGCTCCCCACGCCAAGCCAGTGGTGTGCGTCATCAGTCCGGCACAGCCCGTGCCTGTTCCACCGGTGCCTGGTCCGGCACCGGTCAGCTGCTCCACGCCGGAGCTAGAGCAATCCGCTCCACCAGTGTTCAGTCCAGCTCCGGCCAGCAGGGCCAGACCGGACCAGGGGTACTTTGGGGGGTTAGAGAGAGAGTGGGGATCATGCCCGGAGCCGGATCCGCCGCCAAGGCAGAGTGCCCACCCGGTCCCTCCCCTGTGGTGTTTGGTTGGCGCGGTCGGAGTCCGCGCCTTTGGGGGGTGGGGTACTGTCACACCCTGGCTCTGGGGACGCTTGTATGTTGAGCCAGGGTGTGAGTGTTCTTTGTGTTGTTCTAGTTTTGTGTTTCTAGGGTGTAGTTCTAGTTATTGTGTTTCTATGTTGGCCAGAGTGGTTCTCAATCAGAGGCAACGAGTGTCAGCTGTTGCTGGTTGTCTCTGATTGGGAACCATATTTAAACAGTCTGTTTTTCCACAGTGTTTGTGGGATCTTGTTCCTGTGTAGGTTTGTGTTTTGCACTAAGGACGTCACGTATCGATTTGTTATTTTGTTCGTGTGATTACTCTAATAAATATAAGTATGTTCACTTTCCACGCTGCGCCTTGGTCCTCTGTATCCGACGATCGTGACAGATATAGGGAAGGGGAATTAAATACTGTAATATTTACTATAGTTAAAAAAGTGTAGTGTTTTTACGGATTGTAGTGTTTTTACGGACATTACTGTAGTATTTACTACAGTGTTTATTTGCAGATAATACTATAGTATTCTACAGTATACTACAACATTCTAAAGTAAGTTCTACACATGATCAAGGGATACTACAGTGTGTAATATAATATTCTACAGTTTACTGCAGAATTCTATAGTAAGTACTGTAGTATTCTATAGTAAACTGTAGCATTTTTTTCAGTTGGGATATGACCCTGGAATTCTAATAGAATAAAGAAGATAATTTGCTTTAAGACAAATAATGATCAGATCTTCATTCAAGCTGGTTGTCATCATTTGATGCTATTTTGATGAGAACATTAATTTCTTCCATCGCAACGAGAGTAAGGAAAGGATCGCAAGCAACATAAGGTTTCAATAGATCAGATGCAATAATACTCTGATCGTGTAGAATATTTAGGCATATTATAGCTTTAGGGAAGTATATATGAATAATTAAAACATCTTTTTGAGAGCCTTTATGCATGAAATATATTGGTGAATCAAAAATACTGCACTGTAACATAGAGGGGTAGTACTTATAGTTATATGAATGTTGCAATTAAGAAGTAACCAGGATTCCGACCCGAGTTAAGCGTGCGTAAATGGAACGTTATTCCCTTTTCATGCACATCTCTCTATGTGTATTCTGACCTTGAAATTAAGCATGAGAATAGCATGCTATTCACCCGCTATTTGTTTGGCGTGAAAATCTAAGAAATGAAGGTTTGGCGGAGGTGTGATGCGTCATATTATGACCTTGACTTAATTAATTCATAATTCCACCACCTTTATGCGAGAGGAAACTATGAATAAGGTCGAGCGAACCGGCCTGTTCCAAATGGAAAAAGCATCTACTTTATTTTTTCAGATAGAAATAACAGCATTCTCCATGCACTATCATTTACAACTTGATAAGAGCTATTGATAAGAGCTAGCTAAATAAGTAATCCGTTTGGATAAGGGAATTGTAAATATAAATTACACTTGTTTTAGGTCTATTTTACCTTATAATCGCTGGAGACAAATGTGAAACCAGTCATATGGCAGCAAACTGAAGCATATCAACATATGAACTTTCCCACAGTAAAGTCTATGAAATGCTGTCCCATTAAGCAGAATTTGTACTGAAAAAAAATATAAACACAACATGTAAGATGTTGGTCCATGTTTCATGAGCTGAAATAAAAGATCCCAGAAATGTTCCATATGCACAAAAAACATATATCTCTCAAATTAGTGTTAGTGAGCATTTCTCCTTTGCCAAGATAATCCATCCACCTGACAGGTGTGGCATATCAAGAAGCTGATTAAACAGCATGATCATTACACAGGTGCACCTAGTGCTGGGGACAATAAAAGGCCACTCTAAAATGTGCAGTTTTGTCACACAACACAATGCCACAGATGTCTCAAATGTTGATGGAGCGTGCAGTTGGCATGCTGATTGCAGGAATATCCACAAGAGCTGTTGCCAGAGAATTGAATGTTAATTGCTCTACCATAAGCCGCCTCCAACGTCGTTTTAGAGAATTTGGCAGTACGTCCAACCGGCCTCACAACCGCAGACCACGTGTAACCATGCCAGCCCAGGACCTCCACATTCGGCTTCTTCACCTGCGGGATCGTCTGAGACCAGCCACCCGGACAGCTGATGAAACTGAGGAGTATTTCTGTCTGTAACAAAGCCCTTTTGTGGGGAAAAACTCATTCTTATTGGCTGAGCCTGGCTCCCCAGTGGGTTGGCCTGGTTCCCAAATGGGTGGGCATATTCCCTCCCAGGCCCACCAATAACTGCGCCCCTGCCCATTCATGTGAAATCCATAGATTAGGGCCACATTTATTTATTTCAATTGACAAATTTCCTTATATGAACTGTAACTCAGTAAAATCATTGAAATTGTTGCATGTTGCGTTTATATTTTTGTTTAGTATAAATCGTACTGCCTTTTAACTTGCAGGGATGGGCACTCTCGAATATCTTAATTATAGGCTACCCCGACTTTCTCTGTTTCCTATTTCTATCATGTTAAATATTAGCCACTATAAGTATCGACAGTCAGTAGGCCTAATAACAACACATATTCAACTGGCAATTTACTGTTAGTTCCCTTCAGTTGGTATATCCTACATTATCAATCCATCTAATTACATTGTTTCATTTACCTTCATTTGCTTCCTCTGTAAATGCCTTCACGGCCATGTGGTTGTTGCTGTGGATCATTAGTAACAGTTGATAATATAATTCAATCATATGGAGTGGAGCATAGACCCAACCGTAACAGTTTGAACCTGAAGCATGGCACAATACTTTGCTGTGTCATTACACAGTTCCATGGTTAGTGCCGGCAATAGAGGAGGGTATAGCCTACTATTGTACACTATTCTCCTTATTATAATTGAAGGGAACTAAGTGTTTTCTATGGACCTGATAGAGGAAGTGGTCCTTTTTTGGTGCTATACAATCAAGATTCCTGGTTACTTCTTAATTGCAACATTCATATAACTATAAGTACTACCCCTCTATGTTACAGTGCAGTATTTCTGATTCACCAAAATATTTCATGCATAAAGGCTCTCAAAACGTTTTTAAAATGATTCATACATACTTCCCTAAAGCTAAAATATGCCTAAATAATCTACACGATCAGAGTATTTTTAAATCTGATCTATTGAAACGAGAGACGAATATACATATATTCCAGTTTGTCGACAACATTTTAATTAAAGGTACACCGTATTTAAAGGCATAGCTTAAGATAAATGTACTGAAAACCCTATAAATGTACTGAAAAGACCCATGAGAAAATCTGTTGGCCAGCAAGCGGGAAGGTTTTCAGCGGTTGAATTGCATTTATTCAGCGCACTCAATTGAACCATCATGCCTGCAAAGCCTGTTATGCACCTTCATAAGGTAAGTCTGAATACCAACTACTGAGAAGTCTGTAGGAAAGGTGTGTGTAAGAAAGTCGGAATCAGGCCTGTTGCCCATTTCTGCAGTCAATGACCAAAAGCGCCCTCTTTGGCCTCATGGGTGGAATGTTATTAATATTTTTCATAATTTCATAATTAATAAACATGAATTTAAAATAAATGCCAAAAATCCAGTGTCAAACGGTTTTGTTATATTTCAGTCTTCTGTGATGTATATAAAGTGTAATATTAGAATGCAAACTCAAAATGTCATACAATACAACTCTATATCTGACATGGTACAGTGTCTTCTATTTTTTTAAGCCCATAACCATGTGTGTGAGGTGTATACTTCTGTTTCAAAGTAGATTTGTTTAAGACTATCAAGAAACACTAAGTGTGACCCTGATTTAGCCCACTGCAGTAAAAGTTTAATGCCTATCGATTTCCACAGAGGACACATTGTAAGAGCAAGATGTGATGATGTGGTGGGTGTATGGGCGTGAGCTCTGAAAGTAAATCTGTAATGACATCCAAGAGGCCATGTTCCACATATATTCAGGCCAGCCCTGTGAGCACAGTATTCCGAACAACCCACTTCTAATAAACACTCAACATCAGTTGCGTCTGAAAGCCTCCATGGTCCCCTCAACAGCCACTGGCGTATTTACAAACATCTGCAGATTCCCTCTGATGAGACCAAAGATTCCTTGGTGCAATTCCCATGGGAAAGACCTCAAGGCGCAACGGATGAAATGAGATTCTGCCCAAATAAGGCTCCTCCACACAAAGGCAGTCGTGAAGAGGGCACGACAAAGCCTATTCCGCCTCAGGAGACTGAAAATATTTGGCATGGGTCCTCAGATCCTCAAAAAGTTATACAGCTGCACCATCGAGAGCATCCTGACTGGTTGCATCACCGCCTGGTATGGCAACTGCTTGGCCTCTGACCGCAACGCACTACAGAGGGTAGTGTGTACGGCCCAGTACATCACTGCGGCCAAGCTTCCTGCCATCCAGGACCTCTATACCAGGCGGTGTCAGAGGAAGGCCCTAAACATTGTCAAAGACTCCAGCCAACCTAGTCATATACTGTTCTCTCTGCTACAGCACGGCAAGGGGTACCGGAGCGACAAGTCTAGGTCCAAAAGGCTTCTTAACAGCTTCTACCCCCAAGCCATAAGACTCCTGAACAGCTAATCATGGCTACCCGGACTATTTGCATTGCCCCCCCACCCTACCCTACCCTACCCCACCCCCTCCCCCTCTTTTACGCTGCTGCTACTCTGTTTATTATCTATGCATAGTCACTTTAACTCTAGCCACATGTACATATTACCTCAATGACCTCAACTAACCGGTGCCCCTGCACACTGACTCTGTACCGGTACCCCCTGTATATAGCCTCCCTACTGTTATTTTATTTTACTGCTGCTCTTTAATTATTTGCTATTTTTTATTTATCTATTTTTCACGTAACTTTTTATTTTATTTTATTTTTTTAACTGCATTGTTGGTTAAGGGCTAGTAAGTAAGCGTTTCACTGTAAGGTCTACACCTGTTGTATTCGGCGCATGAGGCAAATAAAATTTGATTTGAATTGATTCCTCGCCACAATAAAAATGGGACGTACAGGCAGGTCCAAAAGTATTGACACCCTTGATAAAAAATTAGCTATATCATAATTTCCAACTTGTGGAATATATTTTCCTTTATTATAAAAACAAAAACAAAAAACAAAACAAGGGTTATAATTATTGACTGTTTTCAATACTTTGTACACCCTCCCCTTGCGAGGATAACACCCCTGAGCCTTTTTCTATAATGTTGTATGAGATTGGAAAACACATTGAGAGGGATCTTCGACCATTCCTTTGTACAAAATCTTTCCAGATCCTTGATATCCTTCGGTCTGCGCTTATGGACAGCCCTCTTCAATTCAGACCACGTTTTCAATGGGGTTCAAGTCCGGAGACTGAAATGACCTTTCCAAAGTGTTGATTTTGTGGTCAATTAACAATTTCTTTGTTGACTTTGATGTCATTGCCTTGCTGGAAGATCAACTTGCTGCTAAGTTTCAGCCTCCTGGCAGAGCCAACCAGGTTTTTGGATAAAATGTCCTATACTTCGTAGAGTTCATGATGCCGTTGACCTTAACAAAGGCCCCAGGACCAGTGGAAGCAAAATAGCCCCATAATATCAAAGATCCACCACCATATTTCACTGTAGATATTAGGTTATTTTTTGCGTATGCTTTTTTCTTTGGCCGCCAAACCCACCGCTGGTGTGCGTGGTCAAAGAGCTACATGTTAATCTCATCTGACTATAGTACCTGGTTCCAATCCAAGTGCCAAGGCTGTTTAGCAAACTCCAGGAGTTTACGTTTGTTGCGTGCTCTCAATAAAGACTATTTTTCTGGCAACCCTTCAAAAGAGCCTGTTGGCATGGAGGTGGCGTTTGATTGTAGATTTAGAGACTTTCGGATCTATTCAATCCGTATCGCGGAAGTTAAATGATTCATACATACTTCACTAAAGCTAAAATATGCCTAAATAATCTACACGATCAGAGTATTACTAAATCTGATCTATTGAAACGGAGACGAATATGCATACATTTAGATGGATTTCTTTCACTGATCCCTATTTTCTGAACCCGTTCTCTTGATGCATTCTAGTTTGTCGACAACATTTTAATTAAAGGTACACCGTATTTAAAGGCATAGCTTAAGATAAATGTACTGAAAACCCTATAAATGTACTGAAAAGACCCATGAGAAAATCTGTTGGCCAGCAAGCGGGAAGGTTTTCAGCGGATTAATTACATTTATTCAGCGCACTCAATTGAACCATCATGCCTGCAAAGCCTGTTATGCACCTTCATAAGGTAAGTCTGAATACCAACTACTGAGAAGTCTGTAGGAAAGGTGTGTGTAAGAATGTCGGAATCAGGCCTGTTGCCCATTTCTGCAGTCAATGACCAAAAGCGCCCTCTTTGGCCTCATGGGTGGAATGTTATTAATATTTTTCATAATTTCATAATTAATAAACATTAATTTAAAAAACCTGCCAAAAATCCAGTGTCTATGTCAAACGGTTTTGTTATATTTCAGTCTTCTGTGATGTATATAAAGTGTAATATTAGGATGCAAACTCAAAATGTCATACATTACAACTCTATATCTGACATGGTACAGTGTCTTCTATTTTTTAAAGCCCATAACCATGTGTGTGAGGTGTATACTTCTGTTTCAAAGTAGATTTGTTTAAGACTATCAAGAAACACTCTGTGTGACCCTGATTTAGCCCACTGCAGTAAAAGTTTAATGCCTATCGATTTCCACAGAGGACACATTGTAAGAGCAAGATGTGATGATGTGGTGGGTGTATGGGCGTGTGCTCTGAAAGTAAATCTGTAATGACATCTAAGAGGCCATGTTCCACATATATTCAGGCCAGCCCTGTGAGCACAGTATTCGAACAACCCACTTCTAATAAACACTCAACATCAGTTGCGTCTGAAAGCCTCCATGGTCCCCTCAACAGCCACTGGCGTATTTACAAACATCTGCAGATTCCCTCTGATGAGACCAAAGATTCCTTGGTGCAATTCCCATGGGAAAGACCTCAAGGCGCAACGGATGAAATTAGATTCTGACCAAATAAGGCTCCTCCACACCAAGACAGTCGTGAAGAGGGCACGACAAAGCATATTCCCCACAGGAGACTGAAAATATTTGGCATGGGTCCTCAGATCCTCAAAAAGTTATACAGCTGCACCATCGAGAGCATCCTGACTGGTTGCATCACCGCCTGGTATGGCAACTGTTCGGCCTTTGACCGCAACGCACTACAGAGGGTAGTGTGTACGGCCCAGTACATCACTGGGGCCAAGCTTCCTGCAATCCAGGACCTCTATACCAGGCGGTGTCAGAGGAAGACCCTAAAAATTGTCAAAGACTCCAGCCACCCTAGTCATATACTGTGCTCTCTGCTACCGCATGGCAAGCGGTACCGGAGCGACAAGTCTAGGTCCAAAAGGCTTCTTAACAGCTTCTACCCCCAAGCCATAAGACTCCTGAACAGCTAATCATGGCTACCCGGTCTATTTGCATTGCCCCCCCACCCTACCCTACCCCACCCCCACCCCCTCTTTTACGCTGCTGCTACTCTGTTTATTGTCTATGCATAGTCACTTTAACTCTAGCCACATGTACATATTACCTCAATGACCTCAACTAACCGGTGCCCCTGCACATTGACTCTGTACCGGTACCCCCTGTATATAGCCTCCCTACTGTTATTTTATTTTACTGCTGCTCTTTAATTATTTGCTATTTTTTATTTATCTATTTTTTTATTTAACTTTTTTTTTTTTTTTTTTACTGCATTGTTGGTTAAGGGCTAGTAAGTAAGCGTTTCACTGTAAGGTCTACACCTGTTGTATTCGGCGCATGTGGCAAATAACATTTGATTTGATTTGATTCCTCGCCACAATAAAAATGGGACGTACAGGCAGGTCCAAAAGTATTGACACCCTTGATAAAAAATTAGCTATATCATAATTTCCAACTTGTGGAATATTTTTTCCTTTATTATAAAAACAAAAACAAAAAACAAAACAAGGGTCATAATTATTGACTGTTTTCAATACTTTGTACACCCTCCCTTGCGAGGATAACGCCCCTGAGCCTTTTTTCTATAATGTTGTATGAGATTGGAAAACACATTGAGAGGGATCTTCGACCATTCCTCTGTACAAAATCTTTCCAGATCCTTGATATCCTTCGGTCTGCGCTTATGGACAGCCCTCTTCAATTCAGACCACGTTTTCAATGGGGTTCAAGTCCGGAGACTGAAATGACCTTTCCAAAGTGTTGATTTTGTGGTCAATTAACAATTTCTTTGTTGACTTTGATGTCATTGCCTTGCTGGAAGATCAACTTGCTGCTAAGTTTCAGCCTCCTGGCAGAGCCAACCAGGTTTTTGGATAAAATGTCCTATACTTCGTAGAGTTCATGATGCCGTTGACCTTAACAAAGGCCCCAGGACCAGTGGAAGCAAAATAGCCCCATAATATCAAAGATCCACCACCATATTTCACTGTAGATATTAGGTTATTTTTTGCGTATGCTTTTTTCTTTGGCCGCCAAACCCACCGCTGGTGTGAGTGGTCAAAGAGCTACATTTTAATCTCATCTGACTATAGTACCTGGTTCCAATCCAAGTGCCAAGGCTGTTTAGCAAACTCCAGGAGTTTACGTTTGTTGCGTGCTCTCAATAAAGACTATTTTTCTGGCAACCCTTCAAAAGAGCCTGTTGGCATGGAGGTGGCGTTTGATTGTAGATTTAGAGACTTTCGGATCTATTCAATCCGTATCGCGGAAGTTAAATGATTCATACATACTTCACTAAAGCTAAAATATGCCTAAATAATCTACACGATCAGAGTATTACTAAATCTGATCTATTGAAACGGAGACGAATATGCATACATTTAGATGGATTTCTTTCACTGATCCCTATTTTCTGAACCCGTTCTCTTGATGCATTCTAGTTTGTCGACAACATTTTAATTAAAGGTACACCGTATTTAAAGGCATAGCTTAAGATAAATGTACTGAAAACCCTATAAATGTACTGAAAAGACCCATGAGAAAATCTGTTGGCCAGCAAGCGGGAAGGTTTTCAGCGGATTAATTACATTTATTCAGCGCACTCAATTGAACCATCATGCCTGCAAAGCCTGTTATGCACCTTCATAAGGTAAGTCTGAATACCAACTACTGAGAAGTCTGTAGGAAAGGTGTGTGTAAGAATGTCGGAATCAGGCCTGTTGCCCATTTCTGCAGTCAATGACCAAAAGCGCCCTCTTTGGCCTCATGGGTGGAATGTTATTAATATTTTTCATAATTTCATAATTAATAAACATTAATTTAAAAAACCTGCCAAAAATCCAGTGTCTATGTCAAACGGTTTTGTTATATTTCAGTCTTCTGTGATGTATATAAAGTGTAATATTAGGATGCAAACTCAAAATGTCATACATTACAACTCTATATCTGACATGGTACAGTGTCTTCTATTTTTTAAAGCCCATAACCATGTGTGTGAGGTGTATACTTCTGTTTCAAAGTAGATTTGTTTAAGACTATCAAGAAACACTCTGTGTGACCCTGATTTAGCCCACTGCAGTAAAAGTTTAATGCCTATCGATTTCCACAGAGGACACATTGTAAGAGCAAGATGTGATGATGTGGTGGGTGTATGGGCGTGTGCTCTGAAAGTAAATCTGTAATGACATCTAAGAGGCCATGTTCCACATATATTCAGGCCAGCCCTGTGAGCACAGTATTCCGAACAACCCACTTCTAATAAACACTCAACATCAGTTGCGTCTGAAAGCCTCCATGGTCCCCTCAACAGCCACTGGCGTATTTACAAACATCTGCAGATTCCCTCTGATGAGACCAAAGATTCCTTGGTGCAATTCCCATGGGAAAGACCTCAAGGCGCAACGGATGAAATTAGATTCTGACCAAATAAGGCTCCTCCACACCAAGACAGTCGTGAAGAGTGCACGACAAAGCATATTCCCCCACAGGAGACTGAAAATATTTGGCATGGGTCCTCAGATCCTCAAAAAGTTATACAGCTGCACCATCGAGAGCATCCTGACTGGTTGCATCACCGCCTGGTATGGCAACTGTTCGGCCTTTGACCGCAACGCACTACAGAGGGTAGTGTGTACGGCCCAGTACATCACTGGGGCCAAGCTTCCTGCAATCCAGGACCTCTATACCAGGCGGTGTCAGAGGAAGACCCTAAAAATTGTCAAAGACTCCAGCCACCCTAGTCATATACTGTGCTCTCTGCTACCGCATGGCAAGCGGTACCGGAGCGACAAGTCTAGGTCCAAAAGGCTTCTTAACAGCTTCTACCCCCAAGCCATAAGACTCCTGAACAGCTAATCATGGCTATCCGGTCTATTTGCATTGCCCCCCACCCTACCCTACCCCACCCCCCACCCCCTCTTTTACGCTGCTGCTACTCTGTTTATTGTCTATGCATAGTCACTTTAACTCTAGCCACATGTACATATTACCTCAATGACCTCAACTAACCGGTGCCCCTGCACATTGACTCTGTACCGGTACCCCCTGTATATAGCCTCCCTACTGTTATTTTATTTTACTGCTGCTCTTTAATTATTTGCTATTTTTTATTTATCTATTTTTTTATTTAACTTTTTTTTTTTTTTTTTTTTTTTTACTGCATTGTTGGTTAAGGGCTAGTAAGTAAGCGTTTCACTGTAAGGTCTACACCTGTTGTATTCGGCGCATGTGGCAAATAACATTTGATTTGATTTGATTCCTCGCCACAATAAAAATGGGACGTACAGGCAGGTCCAAAAGTATTGACACCCTTGATAAAAAATTAGCTATATCATAATTTCCAACTTGTGGAATATTTTTTCCTTTATTATAAAAACAAAAACAAAAAACAAAACAAGGGTCATAATTATTGACTGTTTTCAATACTTTGTACACCCTCCCCTTGCGAGGATAACGCCCCTGAGCCTTTTTCTATAATGTTGTATGAGATTGGAAAACACATTGAGAGGGATCTTCGACCATTCCTCTGTACAAAATCTTTCCAGATCCTTGATATCCTTCGGTCTGCGCTTATGGACAGCCCTCTTCAATTCAGACCACGTTTTCAATGGGGTTCAAGTCCGGAGACTGAAATGACCTTTCCAAAGTGTTGATTTTGTGGTCAATTAACAATTTCTTTGTTGACTTTGATGTCATTGCCTTGCTGGAAGATCAACTTGCTGCTAAGTTTCAGCCTCCTGGCAGAGCCAACCAGGTTTTTGGATAAAATGTCCTATACTTGGTAGAGTTCATGATGCCGTTGACCTTAACAAAGGCCCCAGGACCAGTGGAAGCAAAATAGCCCCATAATATCAAAGATCCACCACCATATTTCACTGTAGATATTAGGTTATTTTTTGCGTATGCTTTTTTCTTTGGCCGCCAAACCCACCGCTGGTGTGCGTGGTCAAAGAGCTACATGTTAATCTCATCTGACTATAGTACCTGGTTCCAATCCAAGTGCCAAGGCTGTTTAGCAAACTCCAGGAGTTTACGTTTGTTGCGTGCTCTCAATAAAGACTATTTTTCTGGCAACCCTTCAAAAGAGCCTGTTGGCATGGAGGTGGCGTTTGATTGTAGATTTAGAGACTTTCGGATCTATTCAATCCGTATCGCGGAAGTTAAATGATTCATACATACTTCACTAAAGCTAAAATATGCCTAAATAATCTACACGATCAGAGTATTACTAAATCTGATCTATTGAAACGGAGACGAATATGCATACATTTAGATGGATTTCTTTCACTGATCCCTATTTTCTGAACCCGTTCTCTTGATGCATTCTAGTTTGTCGACAACATTTTAATTAAAGGTACACCGTATTTAAAGGCATAGCTTAAGATAAATGTACTGAAAACCCTATAAATGTACTGAAAAGACCCATGAGAAAATCTGTTGGCCAGCAAGCGGGAAGGTTTTCAGCGGATTAATTACATTTATTCAGCGCACTCAATTGAACCATCATGCCTGCAAAGCCTGTTATGCACCTTCATAAGGTAAGTCTGAATACCAACTACTGAGAAGTCTGTAGGAAAGGTGTGTGTAAGAATGTCGGAATCAGGCCTGTTGCCCATTTCTGCAGTCAATGACCAAAAGCGCCCTCTTTGGCCTCATGGGTGGAATGTTATTAATATTTTTCATAATTTCATAATTAATAAACATTAATTTAAAAAACCTGCCAAAAAATCCAGTGTCTATGTCAAACGGTTTTGTTATATTTCAGTCTTCTGTGATGTATATAAAGTGTAATATTAGGATGCAAACTCAAAATGTCATACATTACAACTCTATATCTGACATGGTACAGTGTCTTCTATTTTTTAAAGCCCATAACCATGTGTGTGAGGTGTATACTTCTGTTTCAAAGTAGATTTGTTTAAGACTATCAAGAAACACTCTGTGTGACCCTGATTTAGCCCACTGCAGTAAAAGTTTAATGCCTATCGATTTCCACAGAGGACACATTGTAAGAGCAAGATGTGATGATGTGGTGGGTGTATGGGCGTGTGCTCTGAAAGTAAATCTGTAATGACATCTAAGAGGCCATGTTCCACATATATTCAGGCCAGCCCTGTGAGCACAGTATTCCGAACAACCCACTTCTAATAAACACTCAACATCAGTTGCGTCTGAAAGCCTCCATGGTCCCCTCAACAGCCACTGGCGTATTTACAAACATCTGCAGATTCCCTCTGATGAGACCAAAGATTCCTTGGTGCAATTCCCATGGGAAAGACCTCAAGGCGCAACGGATGAAATTAGATTCTGACCAAATAAGGCTCCTCCACACCAAGACAGTCGTGAAGAGGGCACGACAAAGCATATTCCCCACAGGAGACTGAAAATATTTGGCATGGGTCCTCAGATCCTCAAAAAGTTATACAGCTGCACCATCGAGAGCATCCTGACTGGTTGCATCACCGCCTGGTATGGCAACTGTTCGGCCTTTGACCGCAACGCACTACAGAGGGTAGTGTGTACGGCCCAGTACATCACTGGGGCCAAGCTTCCTGCAATCCAGGACCTCTATACCAGGCGGTGTCAGAGGAAGACCCTAAAAATTGTCAAAGACTCCAGCCACCCTAGTCATATACTGTGCTCTCTGCTACCGCATGGCAAGCGGTACCGGAGCGACAAGTCTAGGTCCAAAAGGCTTCTTAACAGCTTCTACCCCCAAGCCATAAGACTCCTGAACAGCTAATCATGGCTACCCGGTCTATTTGCATTGCCCCCCCACCCTACCCTACCCCACCCCCACCCCCCTCTTTTACGCTGCTGCTACTCTGTTTATTGTCTATGCATAGTCACTTTAACTCTAGCCACATGTACATATTACCTCAATGACCTCAACTAACCGGTGCCCCTGCACATTGACTCTGTACCGGTACCCCTGTATATAGCCTCCCTACTGTTATTTTATTTTACTGCTGCTCTTTAATTATTTGCTATTTTTTATTTATCTATTTTTTTATTTAACTTTTTTTTTTTTTTTTTACTGCATTGTTGGTTAAGGGCTAGTAAGTAAGCGTTTCACTGTAAGGTCTACACCTGTTGTATTCGGCGCATGTGGCAAATAACATTTGATTTGATTTGATTCCTCGCCACAATAAAAATGGGACGTACAGGCAGGTCCAAAAGTATTGACACCCTTGATAAAAAATTAGCTATATCATAATTTCCAACTTGTGGAATATTTTTTCCTTTATTATAAAAACAAAAACAAAAAACAAAACAAGGGTCATAATTATTGACTGTTTTCAATACTTTGTACACCCTCCCCTTGCGAGGATAACGCCCCTGAGCCTTTTTCTATAATGTTGTATGAGATTGGAAAACACATTGAGAGGGATCTTCGACCATTCCTCTGTACAAAATCTTTCCAGATCCTTGATATCCTTCGGTCTGCGCTTATGGACAGCCCTCTTCAATTCAGACCACGTTTTCAATGGGGTTCAAGTCCGGAGACTGAAATGACCTTTCCAAAGTGTTGATTTTGTGGTCAATTAACAATTTCTTTGTTGACTTTGATGTCATTGCCTTGCTGGAAGATCAACTTGCTGCTAAGTTTCAGCCTCCTGGCAGAGCCAACCAGGTTTTTGGATAAAATGTCCTATACTTCGTAGAGTTCATGATGCCGTTGACCTTAACAAAGGCCCCAGGACCAGTGGAAGCAAAATAGCCCCATAATATCAAAGATCCACCACCATATTTCACTGTAGATATTAGGTTATTTTTTGCGTATGCTTTTTTCTTTGGCCGCCAAACCCACCGCTGGTGTGAGTGGTCAAAGAGCTACATTTTAATCTCATCTGACTATAGTACCTGGTTCCAATCCAAGTGCCAAGGCTGTTTAGCAAACTCCAGGAGTTTACGTTTGTTGCGTGCTCTCAATAAAGACTATTTTTCTGGCAACCCTTCAAAAGAGCCTGTTGGCATGGAGGTGGCGTTTGATTGTAGATTTAGAGACTTTCGGATCTATTCAATCCGTATCGCGGAAGTTAAATGATTCATACATACTTCACTAAAGCTAAAATATGCCTAAATAATCTACACGATCAGAGTATTACTAAATCTGATCTATTGAAACGGAGACGAATATGCATACATTTAGATGGATTTCTTTCACTGATCCCTATTTTCTGAACCCGTTCTCTTGATGCATTCTAGTTTGTCGACAACATTTTAATTAAAGGTACACCGTATTTAAAGGCATAGCTTAAGATAAATGTACTGAAAACCCTATAAATGTACTGAAAAGACCCATGAGAAAATCTGTTGGCCAGCAAGCGGGAAGGTTTTCAGCGGATTAATTACATTTATTCAGCGCACTCAATTGAACCATCATGCCTGCAAAGCCTGTTATGCACCTTCATAAGGTAAGTCTGAATACCAACTACTGAGAAGTCTGTAGGAAAGGTGTGTGTAAGAATGTCGGAATCAGGCCTGTTGCCCATTTCTGCAGTCAATGACCAAAAGCGCCCTCTTTGGCCTCATGGGTGGAATGTTATTAATATTTTTCATAATTTCATAATTAATAAACATTAATTTAAAAAACCTGCCAAAAATCCAGTGTCTATGTCAAACGGTTTTGTTATATTTCAGTCTTCTGTGATGTATATAAAGTGTAATATTAGGATGCAAACTCAAAATGTCATACATTACAACTCTATATCTGACATGGTACAGTGTCTTCTATTTTTTAAAGCCCATAACCATGTGTGTGAGGTGTATACTTCTGTTTCAAAGTAGATTTGTTTAAGACTATCAAGAAACACTCTGTGTGACCCTGATTTAGCCCACTGCAGTAAAAGTTTAATGCCTATCGATTTCCACAGAGGACACATTGTAAGAGCAAGATGTGATGATGTGGTGGGTGTATGGGCGTGTGCTCTGAAAGTAAATCTGTAATGACATCTAAGAGGCCATGTTCCACATATATTCAGGCCAGCCCTGTGAGCACAGTATTCGAACAACCCACTTCTAATAAACACTCAACATCAGTTGCGTCTGAAAGCCTCCATGGTCCCCTCAACAGCCACTGGCGTATTTACAAACATCTGCAGATTCCCTCTGATGAGACCAAAGATTCCTTGGTGCAATTCCCATGGGAAAGACCTCAAGGCGCAACGGATGAAATTAGATTCTGACCAAATAAGGCTCCTCCACACCAAGACAGTCGTGAAGAGTGCACGACAAAGCATATTCCCCCACAGGAGACTGAAAATATTTGGCATGGGTCCTCAGATCCTCAAAAAGTTATACAGCTGCACCATCGAGAGCATCCTGACTGGTTGCATCACCGCCTGGTATGGCAACTGTTCGGCCTTTGACCGCAACGCACTACAGAGGGTAGTGTGTACGGCCCAGTACATCACTGGGGCCAAGCTTCCTGCAATCCAGGACCTCTATACCAGGCGGTGTCAGAGGAAGACCCTAAAAATTGTCAAAGACTCCAGCCACCCTAGTCATATACTGTGCTCTCTGCTACCGCATGGCAAGCGGTACCGGAGCGACAAGTCTAGGTCCAAAAGGCTTCTTAACAGCTTCTACCCCCAAGCCATAAGACTCCTGAACAGCTAATCATGGCTATCCGGTCTATTTGCATTGCCCCCCCACCCTACCCTACCCCACCCCCACCCCCTCTTTTACGCTGCTGCTACTCTGTTTATTGTCTATGCATAGTCACTTTAACTCTAGCCACATGTACATATTACCTCAATGACCTCAACTAACCGGTGCCCCTGCACATTGACTCTGTACCGGTACCCCCTGTATATAGCCTCCCTACTGTTATTTTATTTTACTGCTGCTCTTTAATTATTTGCTATTTTTTATTTATCTATTTTTTTATTTAACTTTTTTTTTTTTTTTTTACTGCATTGTTGGTTAAGGGCTAGTAAGTAAGCGTTTCACTGTAAGGTCTACACCTGTTGTATTCGGCGCATGTGGCAAATAACATTTGATTTGATTTGATTCCTCGCCACAATAAAAATGGGACGTACAGGCAGGTCCAAAAGTATTGACACCCTTGATAAAAAATTAGCTATATCATAATTTCCAACTTGTGGAATATTTTTTCCTTTATTATAAAAACAAAAACAAAAAACTAAACAAGGGTCATAATTATTGACTGTTTTCAATACTTTGTACACCCTCCCCTTGCGAGGATAACGCCCCTGAGCCTTTTTCTATAATGTTGTATGAGATTGGAAAACACATTGAGAGGGATCTTCGACCATTCCTCTGTACAAAATCTTTCCAGATCCTTGATATCCTTCGGTCTGCGCTTATGGACAGCCCTCTTCAATTCAGACCACGTTTTCAATGGGGTTCAAGTCCGGAGACTGAAATGACCTTTCCAAAGTGTTGATTTTGTGGTCAATTAACAATTTCTTTGTTGACTTTGATGTCATTGCCTTGCTGGAAGATCAACTTGCTGCTAAGTTTCAGCCTCCTGGCAGAGCCAACCAGGTTTTTGGATAAAATGTCCTATACTTGGTAGAGTTCATGATGCCGTTGACCTTAACAAAGGCCCCAGGACCAGTGGAAGCGAATATAGCCCCATAATATCAAAGATCCACCACCATATTTCACTGTAGATATAAGGTTATTTTTTGCGTATGCTTTTTTCTTTGGCCGCCAAACCCACCGCTGGTGTGCGTGGTCAAAGAGCTACATTTTAATCTCATCTGACTATAGTACCTGGTTCCAATCCAAGTGCCAAGGCTGTTTAGCAAACTCCAGGAGTTTACATTTGTTGCTTGCTCTCAATAAAGGCTATTTTTCTGGCAACCCTTCAAAAGAGCCTGTTGGCATGGAGGTGGCGTTTGATTGTAGATTTAGAGACTTTCGGATCTATTCAATCCGTATCGCGGAAGTTCAGCGTTACAGTGTGATTGAAATGTACATGTTAGCGGAGACTGACGGTAAACGCTGCATATGTCGGCTCAATCGGAAATTACCTTTAAATGTCTATCTTGCAATCTGTAACGCTTCAGCAATACAGGTTGAATAGAGCCCCTTGTAGAGCCCCTTATGACCCCAAGTATGAAAAATAAAAAATGAATGCACTGGATAAGAGCGTCTGCTAAATGACTAAAATGTCAAATGTCAAATGTAAGATGCGACCCCAAGTCCTGTAATTCTCCAACTGTGACCCTTGTATTCTTCTTTGCTTGGTGGTGAAGGTAGGAAACAACACCTCCACTACGCTGACACAGGGGCCCCATAAGGGTGCGTGCTCAGCCCCCTCCTGTACTCCCTGTTCACCCATGACTGTGTGGCCATGCACGCCTCCAACTCAATCATCAAGTTTGCAGACGACACAACAGTAGTAGGCCTGATTACCAACAATGATAAGACAGCCTACAGGGAGGAAGTGAGGGCCCTGGCAGAGTGATGGCAGGAAAATAACCTCTCCCTCAACATCAACAAAACGAAGGAGCTGATTGTGGACTTCAGGAGACAGCAGAGGGAGCACGTCTCCATACACATCGACGGGACTGCAGTGGAGAAGGTGAAGAGCTTCAAGTTCCTCTGCATACACATCACTGACAATCTGAAATGGTCCACCCACACAGACAGTGTGGTGAAGAAGGCGCAACAGCACTTCTTCAACCTCTGGAGCCTGAAGACATTCGACTTGGCCCCTAAGACCATCACAAACCTTTACAGATGCACAATTGAGAGCATCCTGTCGGGCTGTATCACCGCCTGGTACGGCAACTGCACCGCCTGCAACCGCTGGGCTCTCCAGAGGGTGGTGTGGTCTGCCCAACGCATCACCGGGGGCACACTGCCTGCCCTCCAGGACACCTACAGCACCCGATGTCACAGGAAGGCCAAATAGATCATCAAGGGCATCAACCATCCGAGCCACGGCTTGTTCACCCTGCTATCATCCAGAAGGCGAGGTCAATACAGCTGCATCAAAGCTGGGACCGAGAGACTGAAAAACAGCTTCTATCTCAAGGCCATCAAAGACTGTTAAATAGCCATCACTAGCCGGCTACCACCAGGTTACTCAACCCTGCACCTTAGAGGCTGCTGCTGTATGTATATAGACATAATAATGTTTACATACTGTATTCTACTGTATTTTGGTCAATGCCACTGCGACATTGCTCATCCTAATATTGATATATTTCTTAATTCCATTCTTTTACTTTTAGATTTGTGTGTATCGTTGTGAATTGTTAGATACTACTGCACCGTTGGAGCTAGGAGCACAAGCATTTCGCTACACCTGCAGTAACATCTGCTAAATATGTGTATGTGACCAATACAATTTGATTTGATTTGAAAAAGGACCATCTCCTCACTGTGTGTGGGGACAAGATACACTTTCAGTGGTTTTAAACTTCCTAATTATTCCCCTAATAGTGCTGATTGATACATTCTGTATACAAAAAAATAAAATTATACCCATTTCCTGATTTATAAAGTTCAACAACCATTTGTCTCTTCTCTTTTGTGAGTTCTTTCCCTTTCCCTATGGTGATGGATGACGAATGGAATGGATGTGTGTTACCTCATTTTAATACCCCAGTGAAACAGGAAGTCATGGTAGGCCTCAATACAGTTCCTTAAGCTGAGATAACAAAAACAAACACAAAACTAGAATTTTAATGTAGATTTTATTGTGTTTAATTGTATTTATATTAATTTTTTGGGGTGTCAATCATTTTAACCCCAACCTTTTTGAGAAAAAAAAACATTGCTCTGAGCAATTGTATTAATATCAAATTATTAAATTATATTGAACATACAATATAGCTCACTATTTGAGTTATTTATTTAATACAGTCATTTTTGCTCATCTTTATCAAGGGTGTTATTAATTTATATCCTTACTCATCGCTGCAGACTGAGGAGAACTTTGCTTTAAGATCAAAATAGTATTTTTGTGAGGTTGGGACACAAATTATGAAAAGAAAACTTCATAATGGCCCCCTCCTTTTTCAGTGCTACACATGTGTTTTTTTTAAAGGATCCCAGAAATTAGGTTCTCACACACTAAGATTGAGTCTGCTCTCTGCTATTTTGGGACTTGGGAGGAGGTTTATCAAAGCAAAGATAAAAGTGCAGCCCAAAATGTACATTCTATATATACTGAACAAAAATATAAACATGCAACAATT
Organism: Coregonus clupeaformis; assembly: GCF_020615455.1. Lineage (NCBI taxonomy): Eukaryota > Metazoa > Chordata > Actinopteri > Salmoniformes > Salmonidae > Coregonus > Coregonus clupeaformis. Next base: position 25,996,792 of record NC_059199.1, read on the forward strand.
TCTAAGATTTTACTGAGTTCATATACTGTAAGTCAATTGAAATAAATAAATTAGGCCCTAATCTATGGATTTCACATGACTGGGAATACAGATATGCATCTGTCCATCGCATAAAGTTGATCGGCTGTTGATTGTGGCCTGTGGAATTCTGTCCAACTCCTCTTCAATGGCTGTGCGAAGTTGCTGGATATTGGCGGGAACTGGAACACGCTGTCGTACACGTCGATCCAGAGCATCTCAAACATGCTCAATGGGTGACATGTCTGGTGAGTATGCAGGCCATGGAAGAACTGTGACATTTTCAGCTTCCAGGGATTGTGTACAGATCCTTGCGACATGGGGCCGTGCATTATCAAGCTGAAACATGAGGTGATGGCGGCGGATGACTGGCACAACAATGGGCCTCAGGATCTCGTCATTGTATTTCTGTTCATTCAAATTGCCATCGATAAAATGCAATTGTGTTTGTTGTTTGTAGCTTATGCCTGCCCATACCCTAACCTCACCGCCACCATGGGGCACTCTGTTTACAACGTTGACATCAGCAAACCGTTCGCCCACACGACGCCATACACGCTGTCTGCCATCTGGGATTCATCCGTGAAGCGCACACTTCTCCAGCGGCCATCGAAGGTGAGCATTGGCCCACTGAAGTCGGTTACGATGCAGAACTGCAGTCAGGTCAAAACCCTGGTGAGGACGACGAGCACGTGGAATGAGCTTCCCTGAGACAGTTTCTAACAGTTTGTGCAGAAATTCTTCAGTTGTGCATACCCACAGTTTAATCAGCTGTCCGGGTGGCTGGTCACAAACGATCCCGCAGCTGAAGAAGCCGGATGTGGAGGTCCTGGGCTGGCTTGGTTACACGTGGTCTGTGGTTGTGAGGCCAGTTGGACATACTGCCAAATTCTCTAAAACGACGTTGGAGGAGGCTTATGGTAGAGAAATTAACATTCAATTCTCTGGCAACAGGTCTGCAGTCAGCATGATCGTGCTGTTTAATGAGCTTCTTGATATGCCACACCTGTCATGTGGATAGATTACCTTTGCACACAACATTTGAGAGAAATAAGATTTTTGTGCTTATGGAACATTTCTGGGATTTTTTATTTCAGCTCATGAAACATGGGACCAACACTTTACATGTTGTGTTTATATTTTTGTCCAGTATATGTGTAGGCCTTCACATGGTGTAGTTCTTTGAAGCTTTGTTGTCTTGAAGTGAAGCCAAATTTTGAGTGAAAGTGTTACAACCACTGTCTGCCACCCTCAACCTCAAAGCACAAAATGACAAGGTTGCTTCTCTTCAGTATTGTGTATTGTTCCCTTTAGTCTCTCTCTCTCTCTCTCTCTCTCTCTCTCTCTCTCTCTCTCTCTCTCTCTCTCTCTCTCTCTCTCTCTCTCTCTCTCTCTCTCTCTCTCTCTCTCTCTCTCTCTCTCTCTCTCTCTCTCTCTCTCTCTCTCTCTCTCTCTCCTTATCCCTTTCCACATGAAGCCACCATTGGCTCTTTACAGCTGAAAAAGACCAGTGTGCGACATCTAAATGTGTCCTCTGCCTCCAGTGGAGCGTGGTCAGTGTGGATGTGTGGATGCACCAGGGTGTGAGAGAGAGGCTGGATACAGCTGGATGGTGATGCTATGTTTTGGGTGTTCCAGCCGAGGCAGGAAGCAGCACTCATCCTGTGCCACCTTCTGCTCTTGGTGCGGGCAGGAAATACCACGGCAACCCGCCACTGATAAGACCAAGGAGCTGAGGGACGGCCACGTGGTAAACAATACCAGACAAAGGAGAGAAACTACACTCTGTGTGTGTTTTTGTGTGTGTGCGTGCATGCATGCGTGTGTGACATACACACAGAGAGAGAAATAAAAGAGAGAGCAGGAATGTGTGTACAGTATCTATTGAGTAGGAATACAATGTATGTTTGTGTGAGCAGGAAGTAAGAATACCATATCTGTTTGAGCAGGAATACAGGGTGCGTTTGTGTTCCTGTGGTCCTTTTGTGTGTGTCTGTGTGCGTTTGTTTGTGCATGCGTGTGTATATGTGTGCTACTATCTGCAGAGTGTGTGGAAGGATGCTTACGTGCTTGTGTATTACTGTGTGTTTGTGCAAGAATGTACCACATGTTAGTGGGTGTGAGTGTGTACAAGTCTTGACCAATATCAGTAAAACTACCTATAAGGTCAGCCAGCAGATCAAACATTTTCTCTTGACTTAGTGTAAATTATGTCAAGAGCGGATGTGGTTAAAAAGGCTAATATTTGTGACATCAATAGGCCAAATGAAAATCATTTAATGCCTCATTCCTTGGGTCTTCCTCAAGGGGAGCAGTGATTTCCCATTGCAGCTTGGCAAATTTACCGTGACTGTGAACATGCATTCACAAAATATGTACACTCTTTCAGCTGAAGTCTGTGCATTACTTTGATCATGAAGGGAAAACCAGAACAGGTTTTCTTTAATTTCACTTCATGCAAGAGAGGGACTATAAATTAGCCCCGTAATTACCAGACTGATTACCGCTATCAAACATTAAAAGGTGAATTTGTTAATACAATAATTGAAACCTGAAAAAGTATCTTGGTAGAAAACAGCACGTAACGCTCTGAAGCGTTTAATGCTCCAAATTATGAAAACTCTGTCGAGTTAGCAACAGATGTCACGGCCAAATGTTTTAATATGCCCTCCGTTCACGAACCACACGACTTCCTGAAATAATGTTTTCATTTGGACAAGGTCATACATTTTACATTACTCATCAATTCTAATGAAGGCTGAATTCAATATACCTCAGGAGTCAGTGTTCTTTAGAGATTTCTACGGCCTTATCCAAACAGATGGCCTTCCAACTTTCTCGCTGAGAGGTATTTCCTTACACAGAACACTCCCACCTCCTCCCTCTTTCCCTTGACAGGTAGATGATTTAGATGTATTAGGAAATCAGACTTAGGCAACACGGTCCAGCTCAGCTCAATTGCCATGGAAACTGTAAGGTGCAGCACCAGTTTTGTTGGAGTATCTCAAGTTCAAAATCTGAATTATGGTTTGTCTCAAGTGAGCTATAATCATTTGGTTGAACGCTTGGACAAATTAACCATTTTCTGTGTGTTTTCCCACCTTAGTCAGATTTCATGAAAACAACATGAAGCAAGAATTGGTTGGGACCACATAGTTCTAGTATTTCACAATTTTGAAATAAATATGAGAGTAGCATTTAAAGTCAACTGAAACAGCTAGATAGTCAAAAGGACATAGCCAGGCTGGAATGAAACAGAGACACTTACCTGTCACATAACTACCAGTACTCACCATTTTAAATTCCATTTCCTCTCAATGTATCCAAGTTTCAAGTCCTTCTGAATGTGATTGCACTCACCCTTATATAGATGAAGGACAAGAGATGAAGGATATGGAATGAGTGATGGGAGGGAGAAACACTGTTCATCACATGCTAACAAATGGGCCTCAGATGTTATCAGCTGCTGGGGGAACAATGGTAATATTGTGAGTGATGTGTTGCCTTTTCCCTTTTGTTGGAATAAAAACAGACTTAGGCCTGATGTAGGCCTCAAATATAATTAAATAAAATGTAGAATTTACCGTGAAATGCTTGCTTGGTTAACTAATAATAATAGTAAAAAGAAAAATAGTAACACAAGAAGAATAAAATACTCACAAATGAAGCTAAATACAGGGAGTACCAGTACCAGATCAATGTGCAGGGGTACGAGATATTTGAGGTAGATACAGTGGGGAAAAAAAGTATTTAGTCAGCCACCAATTGTGCAAGTTCTCCCACTTAAAAAGATGAGAGAGGCCTGTCATTTTCATCATAGGTACACGTCAACTATGACAGACAAATTGAAAAAAAAAAATCCAGAAAATCACATTGTAGGATTTTTTATGAATTTATTTGCAAATTATGGTGGAAAATAAGTATTTGGTCACCTACAAACAAGCAAGATTTCTGGCTCTCACAGACCTGTAACTTCTTCTTTAAGAGGCTCCTCTGTCCTCCACTCGTTACCTGTATTAATGGCACCTGTTTGAACTTGTTATCAGTATAAAAGACACCTGTCCACAACCTCAAACAGTCACACTCCAAACTCCACTATGGTCAAGACCAAAGAGCTGTCAAGGAACACCAGAAACAAAATTGTAGAACTGCACCAGGCTGGGAAGACTGAATCTGCAATAGGTAAGCAGCTTGGTTTGAAGAAATCAACTGTGGGAGCAATTATTAGGAAATGGAAGACATACAAGACCACTGATAATCTCCCTCGATCTGGGGCTCCACGCACGATCTCACCCCGTGGGGTCAAAATGATCACAAGAACGGTGAGCAAAAATCCCAGAACCACACGGGGGGACCTAGGGAATGACCTGCAGAGAGCTGGGACCAAAGTAACAAAGCCTACCATCAGTAACACACTACGCCGCCAGGGACTCAAATCCTGCATTGCCAGATGTGTCCCCCTGCTTAAGCCAGTACATGTCCAGGCCCGTCTGAAGTTTGCTAGAGTGCATTTGGATGATCTAGAAGAGGATTGGGAGAATGTCATATGGTCAGATGAAACCAAAATATAACTTTTTTGGTAAAAACTCAACTCATCGTGTTTGGAGGACAAAGAATGCTGAGTTGCATCCAAAGAACACCATACCTACTGTGAAGCATGGGGGTGGAAACTTCATGCTTTGGGGCTGTTTTTCTGCAAAGGGACCAGGACGACTGATCCGTGTAAAGGAAAGAATGAATGGGGCCATGTATCGTGAGATTTTGAGTGAAAACCTCCTTCCATCAGCAAGGGCATTGAAGATGAAACGTGGCTGGGTCTTTCAGCATGACAATGATCCCAAACACACCGCCCGGGCAACGAAGGAGTGGCTTCGTAAGAAGCATTTCAAGGTCCTGGAGTGGCCTAGCCAGTCTCCAGATCTCAACCCCATAGAAAATCTTTGGAGGGGAGTTGAAAGTCCGTGTTACCCAGCGACAGCCCCAAAACATCACTGCTCTAGAGGAGATCTGCATGGAGGAATGGGCCAAAATACCAGCAACAGTGTGTGAAAACCTTGTGAAGACTTACAGAAAACGTTTGACCTGTGTCATTGCCAACAAAGGGTATATAACAAAGTATTGAGAAACTTTTGTTATTGACCAAATACTTATTTTCCACCATAATTTGCAAATAAATTCATAAAAAATCCTACAATGTGATTTTCTGGATTTTTTTTTCTCATTTTGTCTGTCATAGTTGACGTGTACCTATGATGAAAATTACAGGCCTCTCTCATCTTTTTAAGTGGGAGAACTTGCACAATTGGCGGCTGACTAAATACTTTTTTCCCCCACTGTATACAGTACCAGTCAAAAGTTTGGACACACCTACTCTGTCATGACTTCTGCCGAGGCTGCCTCCCCTCCTTGTTCGGGCAGGTTTCGGCGTTCGGCGTCACCGGCTTACTAGCTACTGCCGATCCATTTATCATCACTCCATTTGTCTTGTCTTCAATCACACACACCTGGTCCTTATTACCTCATTAGTCATTGTATAAGTGTTCTCTCTGCTTCCTTGTCTGTGTGGGTGATTGTTTATGGTGGAGGTTAGTGAAGCTCGGTGGAGCTCGTGTATTTTGTATCGACGGGAGTATTTTCCCGTGTGCCTTGTATTTTCCAGTGTGCCTGTTTTGTGCCCTGGAGTGTGTTTGACGCATTTCTGCGTAAACCTGTATTTTGCGGATTAAAGCCTGTTATTATGTGATTTACCCTCCTGCGCCTGACTCCTTCAACACCACCTCATCACAGAATCACCAACCTGAAAATGGAGTCAGCAGGAGAAGAGCGCATGCCTGGAGTTGTGGCATGGGTACAGGAGCATTCCACGATGCTGGCCAGCTTGGGGGAAGCGATGGATCGGGTTCTTCAAGTCGTCCAACGCCTGGAGAGGAGAGGACCCGATCTGTCGAGACCAGCTGGCCAACCGGATCCAGCCACCTACGCCCCAGCACCCGGAGGGATCCAGATATCCCAACCACCAATGGAGCTGTACTTCTCCAGCATCAGGCCGGCGCCATCGGAATGGGAGAAGGTGTCCGTCCTCGTTTCCTGCCTCTGTGGGAAAGCCCTGGAGTGGGCCAACGCAGTGTGGAACGAAGGAGGAGCCGCGTTGGAGGACTACGGGGAGTTCGCTTGCCTCTTTCGGGCGGTCTTCAATCACCCACCCGAGGGCCGAGAGGCGGGCGAGCGGCTGGTCCACCTGAGGCAGGGGACGAGGACTGCGCAGGACTTCGCGTTGGAGTTTCGGACGCTGGCAGCGGGTTCCGGGTGGAACGAGCGGGCCCTGATCGACCATTTCTGGTGCCATCTGCGGGACGACGTCCGACGGGAGCTAGCCTGCCGGGACACCATGTTGTCCTTCAACAAACTGGTGGACATGGCCATTCGTTTGGACAACCTGCTGGCAGCCAGAGGATGTCCTGGTAGGGGTCTGCCTGTTTCCACCCCGGACGACTCGGATCCCGAGCCGATGGAGCTGGGTGGAGCCGCCGGCCGAGAGAGTGGAGGAGGACAGAGACAGTGCCACTCTGGTGGCACGAAGGGACAGTACACCACACATCGTAGTCAACATTCTTATGGGCCTGGAGGCGGCAGGCAGGGCACTCACACATCACCCCAGGTATCGAACACCCACACTTGTTCAGAACCCTCTGCTGCGCACTGTACCCTACCTATCCACTTTCCCGATCACATGGTAGTTCCCCAGTGTAAGGCGCTAGTCGATTCAGGTGCAGCTGGTAACTTTATGGACAGGGCATTCGCATGCCGTAAAGGCATTTCATTGGTTCCCCTATCCATTCCACTCCCCATCAGAGCACTCGATAGTCGACCAATAGGGTCCGGGTTTGTTACTGATGTCACGATACCAGTCACCATGATCACCCAGGAGACTCATTGTGAGCAGGTTACTTTTTTGATTATTGAATCTCCTGCTTTCCCTGTGGTATTAGGTATCCCTTGGCCAGCACTCCACAACCCCGCCTTCTCATGGCCGCAGAGGGTTCTCACGGGGTGGTCACGAGAGTGTCAGGGTAGGTGTCTAGGTGTTTCCGTTGGTGCAACCACGGTGGAAAGTCCAGACAGTACCTCCACTGTGCGCATTCCCCCTGAATACCTCGATCTGGCGCAAGCGTTCTCTAAAACGCAGGTGACTAAGTTACCACCTCATCGGGCTGGGGATTGCGCGATAAACCTCCGGGTAGACGCTGTACCTCCCAGGAGTCACATATACCCCCTGTCACAGGCTGAAATGGTGGCTATGGAGACATATGTCACCGAGTCTCTGCGCCAGGGGTATATACATCCCTCAACTTCACCCGCCTCCTCGAGTTCCTTCTTTGTGAATGCACCCGTGCATTGATTATCGACCACTGAACAGGGATACGATAAGATTTAGTTATCCTCTCCCCGTCATTCCTTCAGTGATTGAATCAATGCACGGGGCGCGCTTCTTCACCAAATTAGATCTCAGGAGTGCGTACAACCTGGTGCGTATCCGAGAGGGAGATGAGTGGAAGACAGCATTCGGCACAAACACGGGGCATTATGAATACCTGGTGATGCCCTATGGTTTGATGAATGCTCCCTCAGTTTTCCAGTCCTTTGTGAATGAGGTGTTTCGGGACATGCTTGGTCGCGGTGTAGTGGTCTACAGCGATGACATCCTGGTGTATTCCGCTACGCACGCCGAGCATGTGTCCCTGGTTCGCAAGGTGCTGGTCCGACTGTTGGAAAATGACCTTTATGCTAAGGCAGAGAAGTGTATGTTTTTCCAGCAGTCCGTCTCCTTCCTCGGATACCGCATTACCACCTCAGGTGTGGAGATGGAGGGAGATCGCATTTCAGCCGTGTGTAATTGGCCGACTCCAACCACGGTTAAGGAGGTGCAGCGCTTCCTTGGCTTTGCCAACTACTATCGGAGGTTTATCCGGGGCTTTGGCAAGGTCGCAGCTCCGATTACATCCCTGTTGAAGGGTGGGCCATCCCGGCTCTGCTAATCTGCTGAGATTGACCTGGCCTTCAGGAGACTGCGGGGTCTGTTCACCTCAGCTCCGGTACTGGTCCACCCCAATCCATCACTACCGTTTGTAGTAGGGTCCGAGGTAGGGATAGGCGCTGTCCTGTCCCAACGCTCAGGCACGCCACCCAAGCTCAGCCCCTGTGCCTTCTTCTCTAAGAAGCTCAGCCCTGCGGAGCAGAACTACGACGTTGGTGATCGGGAGCTGTTGGCTGTTGTCCAAGCCTTGACCGTGTGGAGGCATTGGCTCCAGCATGGAAGGTTTGGAAGGCGTTCATAGAACGTCTGGGGGTCTCGGTCAGCCTGACCTCTGGGTTCCACCCCGAGTCAAATGGGCAGGTGGAACAAGTAAATCAGGATGTGGGTAGGTCCTGCGGTCTTACTGCCAGGACCGGCCGGGGGAGTGGTCGGTGTTCTTGCCATGGGCAGAATATGCCCAGAACTCTCTCTGTCACTCCTCTACTAACCTAACACCATTCCAATGTGTTTTAGGTTACCAACCGGTTCTGGCACCGTGGCACCAGATTCAGACCGAGGCTCCTGCGGTGGATAACTGGTTTCGGCGCGCGGAGGAGATGTGGGACGCTGCCCACGTTCACCTCCAGCTGCCGTGCGTCGTCAGAAGGCCAACGCTGACCGTCACCGCAGTGAGGCCCCGCTCTTCGTAACGGGGGATCGGGTCTGGCTCTCGACCCGGAATCTGCCCCTCCGCCTGCCCTGCCGGAAGCTGAGCCCACGGTTTGTGGGGCCGTTCAAAGTCCTGAGGAGAGTCAACGAGGTCACATATAGGTTATTACTTCCCCCTGATTACCGTATTAACCACTCGTTTCATGTGTCTCTCCTCTGGCCGGTGGTAGCTGGTCCGCTCCAGGAGTCTGAGGTGCGGGAGGTCCCTCCACCTCCTCTGGAAATCGAGGGGGCCCCGGCGTACTCTGTCCGTTCCATCCTGGAATCGATGCATCGGGTGGGGGGCCTTCAATTCCTCGTGGAGTGGGAGGGGTACGGTCCGGAGGAACGGTGTTGGGTTCCGGTGAGGGATATCCTGGATCCCTCCATGTTACGGGATTTCCACCGTCGCCAACCGGCTCGCCCTGCTCCGCATCCTCCTGGCTGTCCCCGAGGCCGGGATCGGCACGCTGCTGGAGCCGCGCGTCAAGGGGGGAGGGGTACTGTCATGACTTCCGCCGAGGCTGCCTCCCCTCCTTGTTCGGGCAGGTTTCGGCGTTCGGCGTCACCGGCTTACTAGCTACTGCCGATCCATTTATCATCACTCCATTTGTCTTGTCTTAAATTACACACACCTGGTCCTTATTACCTCATTAGTCATTGTATAAGTGTTCCCTCTGCTTCCTTGTCTGTGTGGGTGATTGTTTATGGTGGAGGTTAGTAAGCTCGGTGGAGCGCGTGTATTTTGTATCGACGGGAGAATTTTCCCATGTGCCTTGTATTTTCCAGTGCGCCTGTTTTGTGCCCTGGAGTGTGTTTGACGCATTTCTGCGTAAACCTGTATTTTGCGGATTAAAGCCTGTTATTCTGTGATTTACCCTCCTGCGCCTGACTCCTTCAACACCACATCGTAACAACTCATTCAAGGGTTTTCTTTATTTTTACTATTTTCTACATTGTAGAATAATAGTGAAGACATCAAAACTATGAAATAACACATATGGAATCATGTAGTAACCAAAAACGTGTTAAACAAATCAAAATATATTTTATATTTGAGATTCTTTAAAGTAGCCACCCTTTGCCTTGATGCCAGCTTTGCACACTCTTGGCATTCTCTCAACCAGCTTCATGAGGTAGTCACCTGGAATGCATTTCAATTAACAGGTGTGCCTTCTTAAAAGTACAATTGTGGAATTTCTTTCCTTCTTAATGGGTTTGAGCCAATCAGTTGTGTTGTGTGAAGGTAGGGGTTGTATACAGAAGATAGCCCTATTTGGTAAAAGACCAAGTCCATATTATGGCAAGAACAGCTCAAATAAGCAAAGAGAAACGACAGTCCATCATTCTTAAGACATGAAGGTCAATCAATCCGGAAAATGTCTAGAACTTTGAACGTTTCTTCAAGTGCAGTTGCAAAAACCATCAAGCGCTATGATGAAACTGGCTCTCATGAGGACCGCCACAGGAATGGAAGACCCAGAGTTACCTCTGCTGCGGAGGATAAGTTCATTAGAGTTAACTGCACCTCAGATTGCAGCCCAAATAAATGCTTCACAGAGTTCAAGTAAAAGACACATCTCAACATCAACTGTTCAGAGGAGACTGCAGAATCAGGCCTTCATGGTTGAATTGCTGCAAAGAAACCACTACTAAAGGACACCAATAAGAAGAAGAGACTTGCTTGGGCCAAGAAACATGAGCAATGGACATTAGACCGGTGGAAATCTGTCCTTTGGTCTGATGAATCCAAATTTGAGATTTTTGGTTCCAACCACCGTGTCTTTTTGAGACGCAGAGTAGGTGAACGGATGATCTCTGCATGTGTGGTTCCCACCGTGAAGCATGGAGGAGGAGGTGTGATGGTGTGGGGGTGCTTTGCTGGTGACACTGTCTGTGATTTATTTAGAATTCAAGGCACACTTAACCAGCATGGCTACCACAGCATTCTGCAGCGATACGCCATCCCAGTGGGACTATCATTTGTTTTTCAACAGGACAATGACCCAAAAAACACCTCCAGGCTGTGTAAGGGCTATTTGACCAAGGAGGGTGATGGAGTGCTGCATCAGATGAGCTGGCCTCCACAATCACCCGACCTCAACCCAATTGAGATGGTTTGGGATAAGTTGGGCCGCAGAGTGAAGGAAAAGCAGCCAACAAGTGCTCAGCATATGTGGAAAAGCATTCCTCATGAAGCTGGTTGAAAGAATGCCAAGAGTGTTCAAAGCTGTCATCAAGGCAAAGGGTGGCTACTTTGAAGAATCTCAAATATAAAATATATTTTGATTTGTTAAACACATGTTTGGTTACTACATGATTCCATATGTGTTATTTCATAGTTTTGATGTCTTCACTATTATTATACAATGTAGAAAATAGTAAAAATATAGAAAAACCCTTGAATGAGTAGGTGTGTCCAAACTATTGACTGGTACTGTATACATGAAGGCAGGGTAAAGTGACTAGGCATCAGGATAGATAATAATAAGAGCAAAATAAAGAACAGAGTAGCTCTGCTCTCTCTAACGGGTACTGTTTCAGTAGTTTCTTTCTGTTATCCAGTAGCAAAAATAGTGTGGAATTATCTATATGTTATTGTTAATCCAAGATGATGATTATATCATTTTTTTGCACTAAATCATTAATCTATTCATTTACTTTAGGTCTATTTTCATTTGCAACAATTACACCCCTTATTTGCTTAAAACTTTCTTTGTACTCTATCCATCTTTCATAAGTCAAACAGCATTAGACTGCTCTCCTAAAATGTACTTTTGTTTAACCAAAATTAAACTTTTAGAGGGGCTTGTAGCACAGACCACTGTTAATATATCTATTCAGCATATTATTTCTGGCTGGCCCATTGTGTGTTCCACTAAAAAAGCAATTTTTTAACACAGCAGTCCATTTTTATGTGCACCGCCCAAGAGAGGCCATGTCCTGAACATCAGCACAGGAAATGGACTACAATGCATCTATTTCCAGGAGCTCTGGCATAGCCCTATGGTCCAGTCTCGTTAAAACCCACTGCCATTATAGCTCAATCTCCGGCTCTCCACCAGCCCCAATTGCAGCCCAGGCCCTTTGTTTTTAGTGCATCTGGTGGATCAGATGAATTTCCTCTCCTCCAGGACAGTGGTGAGTGACCTCAGGTATTGTTTGAGGTTGAACAGGGTGAACGTCTTATACCTGATAAGATGGATTCGAGTGAGAGTAAGCGTCGGCCCATCTGGGCTTATCATGCTGAGATTTTCCTACTGAACTGACTCGAGCCATGTGATACGACCACTGGGCAAGCTCTTAGAACAATGATAATGATAATGGTTGCTGTGTGCTCGTGGATTGTTTCATTGTGTTCACAGTAAGAATGCAGCAGCTCTCCAACGTCAAGTGAGTTTGTAGTCAACCCAAAATAAGACACACCATTACAGGGCCTGCACTTTCCACATTATGGTATTGTACTGGTCCAACGGCACTTTGTGTTGGGAGGAAGGATAACTAAACCTTAAAGACTAAGCTACACATGTAGAGCTAAGAATGCAAAAATATTTCACTTATTTCAAAGAATGTCAGATTAGAATAAGACCTTAATAAAAACTTCACGTTAAGAGCTTTGGCAGATTGATGCTGCTGCATATGCATGCCAATGGGGCTTCCTGTACTTACTGTAGAGAAATGGTAGACTGTAGCTTTATATGATAATCCCATTCCAGTATATACAACAGCTGTTAAAAAGGACAATTAACTTGGGTCCTCTCCCCAAACCGCTAAATATCTTATTCTAGGCCAAAGTACCACTGCCTTTGGACACAAATCACAAATACAAATTAGAGTTTGATTTGAAATAGGAACACCCCAATCCATCGATTCCCATCACTTTCCGGATGAGTTTTAAACCCCCAGATGTGTTGACCAGTGCAGCTACAGCAACAGAATCACCACCAGCTTTAGTATATTCAACCTTCTCTCCCAGTCATTTCTCCATGGCTGGATTGAGTGGATGTGCGGAATGTCCTGGCGAAGCAGGACAACGTCGTTAGCCGCAGCTCCTTTCTCCTCCTCCGTGTTGGCCCTCGTCTGCTGTATGTCTTAATCTTTACTACTGTGTACACTTGTTGTCGAGCGAGGCGCCATGGCAACCGGGCTCCAATTCGCCTATGGTATCTGGAGACGCAGTCAGACAGGGGGAAAAGCAATAAGTGTTAAAACGCTAGGCCAGGCAGCCAATCGAAAGTATTCCAGTGAAGGGAAATACTGGAGCCAACACTGATGGAGAGTGGGCAAGCCGTTACTATAGCGTGCTGTTGATCTTGGCTGGTGCATCTCCTGCTGTGCCGGAGTTAAGGCAAAGCTTCAGAGCCCATCATTAGCTCTTTACTTTGAGCTGCAACGGAAAGTTTATGCAAGGCAGAATTAGCCCAATCTGACATAGACTTAATTTATTAATGAAATACAGGATATTTCATTCACTATTGTGTATTGAAAAACACAGCTCATTAGTCATAGCAACATATAGCTGTTTTAAATAGTGTTGAACAGATGTGTCTGGCTCTGGCTCCGTCCCTGGTGTGGGCAGCAGAGGGAATGCAACAAGGCTGGGTTTAGATGGCTCTCTCTTCACCACCTGTGACATCATTGTTTAATGTTTAGCTTGTTCTAAGGCAAAATGTGTTAGGGCCATACCAATACAACATAGCATAACCAACTGATCACTGTGGTAGGTCTGGGCCCCTTTGTCAACCCTGGATGAGAGCCTCAGCCTCACATTGTGGAAAGCACAAAAACGGTGAGTATAGTGTACTACAGATCTCAGGTGAGTTTGTGAGAGGGTCCTGTGACGTGTTGCAGCATCTCCAGGCAAATCTCCTCTGTGTCACGACTTCTACCGAGGCTGCCCCCCCCTCCTGGTTCGGGCAGGCTTCGACGTTCGTCGTCACCGGAGTACTAGCTACTGCCGATCCCATTCTCATCACACCACTTGTCATGTCTTGTCAATCACACACACCTGGTGCTCATTCCCCTAATTAGTATGTGTATAAGTGTTCCCTCTGTTCCCCTTGTCTTTGTGAGTGATTGTTTTGTTGTGAGAGCGTGTAGCTCGGTTGAGCTACATTTCACTGTGTTATTGCCAAAGTGGATGTTTTCCCTTGTACAGTTTTGTTTGACGCTTGGGGTGTTTGATTTATGCAAATGGGTTAAACTCTGGACTTCAGTATTTTACCTCCTGCGCCTGACTCCTTCTTTCACACCTCGTCACACTCTGACGGTTGTTTTGCTGTGTTGTGTCGTCGCCCGTAGCCACGCAGAACCGCTGCTTCCCTGGCACTACCTCTACATGTGGGAGCGTTTAAGCCCCAGGCCCCCCTCCAGCCCCCCTCCAGCAGGCAGACCCAGGCCCCAGTCACCTATGTCTGCCGGATTCCTTTGTAGTTCAACCACGGGTTAGCCTACCATAGCCATAACATGTGTAATGTACCGTGTCACCGGGAAGAAAGAAAAAAGAGGGGAAAATGCTGCTTGACTGAATTCAAGGAGGCAAAATATCAAGATGGTCCAGACTATAATTTGTGTTAGTGTACATCTCAGTCTTCCCAGGCAGTGGCCACAGTTGACCCAGAATAAGCAAGTCATTCTTCTCTGCCCTCTAGCCCACAGAGTCAGTTCCCCCTGGGGTCTCTTAATTCATAGGGCTAGGGATCTCACTCAGCCACTGCAGACCTTTCAAAGGCACTGCCAGAGCGGTTCCACAGTATTTTTTGCATGGCATTTCCCCCCATGCCCAGTCCCCATGCACCGTCCATTGTTACTGTTATTGGAGAGAGCATGACATTTACCGTATATGCAGCACTCTTTCAATACGTTCCCATAACACAAGCCTTTATGAGGGCACAAGGTTAGAACTGGGAGAAGATAAGCTGGAAAACAGAGGCTATGATTCCTGCAACTTAGGAATTGGAGCTACGAAATAGGAAGTGAAGACAGTGCAGGTATTGTAGCTACAGTGTAATAAAAAGTGACCCACAACAATGCAACACATCTGCTGTTGTCTCTCAGAGCATTCTTCTTTGGCATCAACAATATTTTACTTACACTTTGCACTTCACTATGCACTATTTTCACCCTGCAATAAACTGTTATAAAAAAAGGAAAAAGACTGATTGCAGAATATACCTAATAGAATTTTTTAAGTATCTTAATGCCTCTTAGACATATATTAATACAATATGTGCAAAGTTGTGCAAAGTTCATTATTCTGCACTCCCTTCGCAAAAACAGTAGGAAACCATCAAGGCAGCTTGGAGTGAAGGGCCTCACCTGAAGCCTTCAGGGAGCTGTGTGTTATGGCCACACATCGCTTACACACGCTCAAATTACAATCCCACAAATCTTCAGGGGCCACACGTCGGCCCCTCCAGCCTGTGTGGTCCTATGTCCGTTCTCAGATCTGGGTTTGACCTAGCTATATTGCTGTGATCTGTGTAGCCATGTCTACATCTGAAGTACTAATGTTTCAAAACGATTGAGGGTGAATTCATAAATCTCTCTCTCTCGGCTTGGCCTAAGCTGTATCTCTCTGGGTAAACTGCTTGTTTGTGCATAAATGCTGTCCTCCCCCTCTTCTTCTCCACCCTTTCTTCTCCTTTTCTCTCTTTATTGCGGGGGCTCGCGTGGGATGAGGATGGTTTACATGCTGCTAGGAAGAGAGTGGATAAGAGGATCTAAGGGTTGTTATAAAAAAAAAATTTGACGTGTTTGTTCCTGCTGCCAACTAGAGGATCCTGGTGCGTATATCCTCGAAGAGGCTTGGTGATTCTGCCAGCTAAATTACAGCGGTGGGAAGCGGTGAAAAGAACTGCCATACAGAACAAATTAGCTTGATGGTTTCAGTGGGTCATTTTCCAATTTCATGCTGTCAGTATACTGGTAGTATAGTCGAAATGATATGACAATCACAACAAATACAAGGTTTCGATTTATTTGTTATAGTCCATCGAGGCTAATCTTCCTGGGTTCTAACACAATACAAAGACTTCAAACACA